>NC_139345.1:41528345-41743157 GCF_055883805.1 Amblyomma maculatum | reverse complement strand
CAGAGTGAGCTTGGCGAAAAACCTGTACTCGCGCGCTCTAATGCGAGGCCTGCCGCCTTTTAACGATGACGGCTTTGACGTGCTGGTCTGCTGTATGGATGGGCAAAGTGATTTGAGCAGCCCAGGGACCTAGCGAAGATATGTTTAGTGGACATGAAGTCGCAGCCCTATGCTCCATCTTCTCTTCACGTGTCTATATGGAAATGTGAATTGAAAGGATGAGAAAATAATGAGCTGTGTGGGCGCTGATAAAATTTGTATATATATTGGAATAGCTGTTTTGTATTCCATGAGCACAACGTGGTAAGCATCACCGATTTCTGTGTTCTTTATGAAGAAGCAGAACCATGATTTATTTTATTTGGTAACAAGCAGATATGAGGCTATTTATTTACTTATGTGTACCTACTGCTAATACTACTTGGGATTGTCGCAGAAAGGCACAATATTGCTAATAGGATAGCTTTCTGCAATTGACCATATTGACATAACTGTCTGTTACTAAGAATAATGATGACTGTGTCAACATGTTAGTATACCGTAAAATGTAGTACGAAGCAAAGCCAACAAATCTGGAACGCAAAGAAATACAATGTGATGTAGGGTAGCCATAAGGCGCAGTCAAAATAAGGACCATAATGCTGTTTATTCCAATGTACGGAATGGTTGTATACAGTAAAGATTACCTAGTGAGTTGAACATTGCATTGATGGTTGATTATGTATCATGCAACTACAGGCATGTGTGACAAATGTAATCAAGAGTTTGATAATAGCGAAACAGAGGCACAAATGAACGAGAAGTGACTGACTAATGAAAAGATACACTATCAACTGCAGTTACAAATTTTGTCAGTGATGAACTATTAGTGATAGATAGCGATAGGAGAAAACAGTATTTAAATCAGTCAGTATGAAAACGGCATTCACTTAGCCTATGGTAGTGTTTGTGACGCGTGTCTCTCGTTTTAGAAGCGGTAATTTACTTTGTAGTGTCCGATTTTAGGTGATGTTGAATTAATTAAAACATGAGTTTAAGCCGCGCGATTTTAGCACGAGGCTTTATCGATTGTATTTCTTCTAGTTTCATTATTTGTGTTGGCGAATCGACGATTTTATATTTGTTGAATTACTGTTTCCTCTGAGCTGCTTCGATATCATATTCAAGGATATATCTATTCCATGTGTTGTACATTAATAGTTTAGTTTGATAAGCGGCTAGTCTGAGACGTTGTCTGATAAAAAAAAAAACGTCGTTTTAGAGCCGTTGAAGTGATAGCTTCCGCGTAAGCACGCCATCTCAGATCGTGGGTAATCAGTAAGCCACGTTATTAATGTTCAATAACTACAGCGAGCGATACTTCGTCAATACTGCACTGGAAGATCGATTTATGCTTCTTCCTAGTTATTGATGTGATATTGGGGATGAAGAGACAATCCACATTTCAGCGTTATGGTGTCGCCGAGCTGTCTTCCTGCGCATTCGAATGCATTCGTTATAACTGTGTGGGCTTTTACTTATCGAATAGTTCCCTGGCGCGTTGCGCTCAGCCTGACACTGGATGGTAGCTCTGAGAAAATCGCCGTAGTTCAGAGGCAGAGCTTAATACGTTTTGGAGACGAGAGGCGCGTTTAGAGGCCCAATTCGCAAATCTATTCGTTCGTACTATCGTGAGCAAAAGTAACATACCTCTTGTCATCGCGTGCTGAACCACGTTTGCTACATGCGGATGTCTCCTGACAAAGCATCCTCGGTGTGGATACCTGCTTAACTGCCCGGTTTTCGACAAGAATGCTCCGTCAGGAGACGCCCCCGCGCTCGACTTGGCCCGCACTGGTGGAGGTATTTTGCTTTTGCTTGCGATAGCTCATCTTCATATGCAAGGTTTGTTCTCCGTTATATGGCGCCGAATCACGAAAATCCCTTGCTCATTACAAGCTGCCATCTGATATTGACCTAATTTCCTAAATGCCTATCCGTTGCTTTCGTCCTTTGTTTTATCTTCTTTTCTTTTCCGTTTCTATGAAACCTCTATAGTTACGCTTTGTTGCTATCTCTCTCTCTTTCTCTCCCCCCCCCCCCCCCCCCCCCGGCCCTTTTTCACCTTTTAATTACGAGGCAACCGATATTTTTTTTGGGGACATTGTTATGCACAGGTTAATAAGCATGGTCTGGGCGCGTATTTTGAGTTTGCATAAATTTTAGATGGGCCGTTATTTCCCTGACCTCGATGATTCATCTAATTGGCGAAAATGCCGAAACAGGAAGTGGTAGCAATCAAGCTTACACCCATTTCCGGCGTTTCCATAAATCAGATGACTAGAGGTCAGGGAAATAGCGATCACTTCTGAAAGCGACGCTAACTCGAAATACAGATCCTGAGCTTCCAAAAGGTAGAAAAAAATCTGCTTTTAAAGTTTTTCCTCCATTCACATTGAGTATAATTAAAATTGCATGGGAAACCAATGGGCTAAGTTTTGAACATGATTGCTAGGTAAATGGAGAATATTGTATTTGTTATGGGGTTGTTAGGGGCCGAGCCCGAAAGACGTCTATGCCCGGGTCACCAACGTGCCCTGAGAAGGGCGCGGGATGAGGCGCCCAGAAAGGAGACTGTACACATTGCTAGCGGGAGACAAACTGGCCCTCCTCGCTGTACCCGGAGAGAGCGTTTATTAACTCTTTCCCTTCCCGCTTCTTCCCCCACGCAGACCGGTTCGGCTGCCGTAGAGAAGACGCTCTGGCGGGGACACATGGGAGGGATCGTCACAGTATTCTTTAACATATTGACAGGAATGGTCTAAGCTTCCAATACGTAGCAAAGTGTTTCTTCTTAAGCCTGCCATGTGTTCACGAGTAACTAAGGGTGCATAGAAAACCAATAAGAGCGGTTTTGGAGATGAAAAGCAAGTCTACAAGCTTGCTGAGGGAGGATCTGCGGATGCATACTGATTATGATGGCGCTAATTTACAACATGTAAAAATTAGGATTGAAAACTATTTCCAAGAATTTGTACAAAATGTCCAGTCTTGCCCTTTTTCAATTCTTCTTTTTCTGGTTCTTTTTCTTCTTCTCCTTCTTTTTCTTCTTCTTCTTTCTATTCTTTTCCTTTTCCTTCTTTTTATTTTTCCTCTTCTTCTTCTATTTTTCTTCTTTTTCTTCTTCTTCAGGCGATTTCGACAATGCTTCATGCATGCCAGCTTTCTTTTTTTTTTTTTTTCTCCCGATACTTCTTTCTTTCTCCTGTTTTTATCTGTGACCCCGGGTTCCTTTTCTTCATACTTTCCATTTTTTATTTCATTTAATTTTATTACCTTCCTTTAATTGTATTTCTTCGCTCTTCCGCCCCGATCTTTAAAGATGAAAAGAATAACTGTGAGCTGAGCATAGTAGAAACGTACACGGAATTATCGGGCGCTGGCTGCTCACGTGCAGTGGCCATACGTGTGTACCGCCCTTGCCAGTGCGCGTGCTGGGGAAGCGTCCGGTAATCCAATATTAACATATTCCAGTACGTGTCCGCTTTTCTAAATCTCTACAGGAACTTCAGAGGAAAGTGTGAGGGGTTCTTCACCTTTAGTGCCAACTAACTCGTTTGCACTTAACGATTTCACTCTAAACGCACCCAGAACCTATCACGGTGGCCGCCTTCTCGACAGCTGAACACGCCTTCTTCGTGTTCCGCGAAGAAGGCCTGGAGCGCAGCGCGTGCGGCCCCAGGAACGTCTCCACGGTGGCACGTCTCTGTAAGGTGCGGATGCAACTCCATAATAGCTTGCGGCTCTACTTTATGCTCGACCTATATCGTATATTCATAACATCAGAAGCTTCAAGGGCATGCGCATAACATTGTTTCAAAGCTTAATTTATAGTATATGGTGTGGTTTGATTTATGAGGTTTGACGTCCCAAACGACTCAGGCTATGAGTTGTCTTGCTTTTTTTGCTGTGCCAATACGCCTGTCTTGCCCCCTTTTTTTCCTTTTTTTTTTTTTTTTTTTTTTTGCCGATGAGCAGAACGAAATTGGCGTCAGCCGACAGAATGCTGATCGGTGGACGACGCTAATGAAGGCCCGTCTGCAATGCGTCGATCCCGCAGACGACACATTCAGCTTCAATGAAATTTGTGAGTGATCGAGGTTTGCTAATTATATGGAGAAACCAGTCTGCACCACTGATTGCGTGACTACTTATGGTTATGTTCGTTATATTCTGCTCTTTCATGGCATATTGGCGCCGATAATTCACAGGGCATATTTTAGGGCATGTAGCAAACAAGCCGACAGTAATGGCTCCCGTATCATTTGGTTCGCCGTGAAACTTCTGCCATCTGCATGGCTGCTTCTCTGACACCCGCCCTTTAATCATAGTTTTGCAAAACGTTATGCATGTGAAAACGCGAAGGTAATTAGAGTTCGCGTTTAATAAGCACCGCAGTCACATCATCACATGCCTTAACAGTCGCCGACCCTCAAAACCACACATATTTCAAGTTCTGATTTTAGTGACACAGATGGAAAGTTTTTAAACGTCAAAAGCGTCAGAAAACAGCCACGTTTTCAAACTTTTTCAGGGAGAGTACGCGCACATACTCGGAGAAAAAGAAATTATTCCTGCTAAACACAAAGTTAAGGAATGTGCATAGCGATATGGTTTTAATTGCCAAGAAAACTGGGGGGCACGTCTACTATCTCTGTGCACTAATCTAATAAAGGCATCTTAGTTATGCAGAACAAAGGAGGGAAGTGTGCGACCACGAGTATCAGTGAACGTGAATGCGACTATGAAAGTGGCGTGCATTTCGCGGTACTCTCATCCACGTGGGTGGATTCTGAAGCATCGTGCAAGTCCTTATGGGTATACAGGGGACAGCGGGTAGGGTTCAGCTCAAGGGGAATGCTGTGATGCGCTGAGCTGAATTCGCATGTCGGCCTGATCTTCACTTGGCTTTCGCCTGTTCTCTTCATGTTAATCTCAGATGCTTCCTCCTGGGTACCAAACTTGGAGAACGGTGTACTCTTTGGGGCCTTCGTCACCGAGACGTAAGCTTAAGCACGGCGTCACTTGACCCGCTGCCTTTTTTGCGCCTTACTTTATATCAAGTAAATAGGCGCATTCAAGCAAATGAAGAAAATCGTTATTGTGAGCATCACATAAGATAAGAGGATTAAGTTGTAAAATTAAAGCTAACGCTTACTGCGCTATCTCGTGCTTGTTGATACACTGGCGCCGGAAAACGGTTATGGGAGTTCCTGGTGAACATGTGAATAACGAGTGATTTCGTATTAATTTTCTACGCAACCATTCATTTAACAGCATTTAGGGTGGTGTCATACCATTTTGCTTTCCATTTAGCATCCATCTTTTAGTCAAGCTGGAGATTGGTTTGGGATAGGGTTTCTAACCGGTGACATATACACCTTCAACTGAATGTCGCTCAGTGTAAGTTTAGGTGTTCACTGAGAAGTGAAGTCAGATACTGTGTGTTTTCGTTTTCCCAAAACTAAACCAACTAATCACGTTTGACACTACAAAACTTTGTGCTAGTCTCTCAATTCTAAAAAGCCAATCAAAACCATGCCAAATCGAACCGTGCCAAACAGTACTTTCGCACACCTTAATCGATTTAAGCGGATTTAATCCCCGGCTAATTTTACGCGATAGCGTATACAACTCGTTCCACCGAAAGGGAGTCGTTGCCGATTAGCAGTCGCCAAACATAAGGGAAACACTGAATTTTTTTTTTTCGAAACGTTTGCCACAAGGCATAAGTTGAGAAGGGGAATGGGATAAAGTTAAAAGAAGGAGTGAAGTCCAGTTGCGTTTATGTATTCGCAGAGGTTGGCAGTGTAGCGATTGTCCATTGTCCACTTCTCATAATCACAATCGCGATTCCACCGCAGGCCCACCTTCATGAGTATCCGTTGTCTAATGTGAGTCATTGAAGGACACGTCCACAACAAGTGGCGCACATCGCAGACGTCAGGTGCAGTGTCACAGTGAGGGCACCTGTCAGTCACTGGCAGATCTTTATTCCGCCATCGATGTCGTACGGATGGGGTCAGAGCCGTCCCTGCCCGAATCCGGTGCACTGTTACCTCCTCCTGCCGAGTAAGACTACGGGGGAGAGGGTGCGAACACGGAGGAATGAGAGCGCGTGTTCGCTGGCGCAGAACTTGAGAATCGGAAACGTGGGACAGGAACGGATCTCGGGGAAGAGGGGAAGGTGGTGGATCGCCTGATGTGTTTATGTGCGTCATAGCATCCGCTTGAATATTATGTGGATCGCGAGCATGGCCACGAATCCAGTGTATGCGCACAGAACATGGGTACTTTGAACAGAGCACATGAATGGACTGTGTTATTTGGAATGTGCGTCGAACGGCCTTAAGCTGTTTAAGGGCAGTGAGAGAGTCTGTGTAAAGATGAACTGCATTGAATGTAGAAACTGGCGGAAGGGAATATATGGCATTGTAAATGGCTTGAAGTTCCAGTGCCAGAGGGGTACACGTATCCGCGGTATATGTCACGTGAGTGTTGAGATGCTGTTGAGAGGGACTATACACAGAAGTAACTCCTCGCTCTGCAGTAGGTGATGCATCGGTATATAATATGCACCCTTCAGGCAGATGTGCGGATGATACCGACTGGGAAGCAGTGGGGCGATTGTCCGTGAGCTGGCAGTACGACCATGAAGGTAGTGTCTTTAAACGATGGAGTTGTAAAGACTGTTTGTGAGCTCTGTTTGCCATCCGCTGATCAATGAGTTCACTGCGCGTATTTAGCTGGGCGTACTCCTGAAGTACTGGTATGGGTGTTAGGCGGGAAAGACATGTTATTACACGCATAGCCTCACGATTGATGGCCTCAAGGGAGTCCCACTGTCTGCGGGTGAGACGTTGAAACTGTGCCTGGTAGATTATACGCGGCTGGAGGATAGAGCGAACAAGCTGGCGGGCCGTGTGAGCACGCGCGCCGCCAGAGCGCATAGCTATGCGACAAATCAGACCTAGAGTAGCGTGAGCGGACTTACGGATGGCTGTCAGTCACGTGGTGCCAGTCCCAGAGAAGAGAGAGTCCCAGAGGCAAACTAGGTTGGACACCAGTGTTAATAATATTCGGCAGAAATCATATATTGGATATCCGGTGGGCCACATTTGGCTGGTGGCTCACCTACATTTTGAAATTGCCATTGATTTTGTCATATTAAAATTATGTTAAACATCAATTTTTGTCAAATTCAGATTAGTTCAAACTTCGGGGTTCTGGTGGCCCACATTTTTGGGCTGGCCCAACTAAATTTAGAAGTCGCCACTGGGTTGGCCGTACTGAAATTAGATTTGACTCCAGTTTTGGTCGAATTTGGATGAGGGTAAATTTTGGGGTTCCTGGGGTCAAATTTTGGGGGTGCGAACAGACACTTTCTGGGACATGTGCTGATCCTTTTGCGGGGAATTTGAGAGCGGGGAAATCTCGTTAAATCTCGTTCGATGTCCGGATGTTCCCATTTCGGTACCCGGATGACTGCTTTCGGTGTTGGCTTGAGGTCCCCGACAACGGGAGCTAAAAGCATTTCATTTTTAAAACGTGCACGATATCGCGTCAACGCAGGTGCTGCCTAAGCGTCTTCCAAGATTTTTAGGTGGGAAATGTGGAATAGATGGGTAATAGCTATTGCAGAAAAATGAAAGCTGAGAAAAAAATCAATCTTACATTCATCATCTCGGTTGCGTCGTTTATTACCTCGCCTGCTTTCTCTTTGTCAGAAGAATGTGAGGTTGCAACCAGCCGAATTTTTGATACCGACCTTCTCAAACTCCATAGCATATAGATTAAAAACAAAGAAAGCGAGAACAAGACCTATTATACTGGATAAGCAATCAGAATACGACGAAACTTTGCAGAAATCTACCAGCTTTCCATGTTTCAGAATAGAGTCTCGGAGAGTCCGGAGAATAGACACGGACTCGTAACACTTGCATGAAGCTGCCTCGCAGCCTTTCATCCCAGCGATCTCGCCCTCCTTTTTCATATCTTTCGGCGACTCCGCGTGAATCCAAGACATCATTCTTCGCTTGTAATGCTTGTAATAAGGGTACTGTGTTTAGCAGCAGCGTAGCTTTGCCTTCCTGTGTGCGGCAAGTACATCATCAGTCAGCTCACAGTCCCACTATTTTTATGGAGCCTACTGCGGTAGCTTTGGCTTTCTGCTACTGACTCTGGGGTCGTGAGAAGGAATATCCCGATCACGGCAACTGCATTTCTCCACCCGAAAATACAAAAGCGTTAATGTGATGTCAGTGCACGGCAATAACTAGTCGAAATCAGTCCGGAGCCTCCCACCACGGCCTCTCATTGCCCGTCGTCGTGTTACAAGACGTTAAGCCTCACATATTGCGTCGTTTTGGAGTCGCAGCTTTTATTCAAATGCAGCGGCATCCAGTCGTTGTCCACACGTGTTTTTAGCGTGAAATCACTGCTTCAGGGGGCTGACGGGATTCAGAATTTTGTTTTCCTCGACGTTTGACAGTTGAGCGCGTGCCGTTTTGGCGGGCACTGGGAACTCGGCTTTCACAATTTTGAAAGGGAGGGTGAGATTGGAGTGCAGCCTTCCAGAACCCTTTGATCTCGCGTTAGACACTGTGCCTATAGACCACGTAGGCACGTTCGTATGGCTAGGTTAAAGAGGAGCTGTATATTTGTGTCGCTTCTGGAATCTTCGACCGCTTACATCATGGTCCTGCTCATGAGGAAAGTTGAGCCTAACAAGGAAAACAACAAAAATTGGTCGCGATCTCGTCACTGACTTAATCGTCGGGAAACTAGATACACAGCTAAACCATGCGAAGTCGCGTTATCACACTCTAAAGCCGGTTTAACCATAGTTTAAACCCCGCATAACTTTTTGGCCCTCTTTGTGAATGGCCGTGCTTGGCAACCCACGTGCAGGCGTTCGTGGCGCAGTTCTGGGCACTACGACTCGGCGGTGTGCGCCTTCCTTCTGGATGACATAGAGCGGGAGTTCAACGGCACAAGCTCTTTCTACGAGCTGACGCTGGGAGGAAACTACAGGCTGAGCCAGCCGGTGCCCCTGAGTCAAGTGCCTACCCCGCGTCCGGGAGTGGCGTGCCCGTCGGGACCCCGGACGCTGTCTGCCACCGACACCAGGTTCTGGGAGGAGCATCCGCTCATCACCCGCGCGCCGCCGCCGCGCCACGGGAGGGCGTTCTTCGTGCAGTCAGGAATCGCTTTCCGAAGCTTGGTCACCTTTGTGCTGGACGAGACGTGGGGAAAATGGGTCGTGTGCTACGTGGCCACCGGTTTGTGCCTCTTCTGCTCGGTCTAAGGAGACTTTAAGTGAACGCCACAACTTGCATGGTTGTGGCATGACCAAAATATAGCGCTCTTATGTCTTGAGAATGTACGACTGATCGTTTTGTTTTTCCCTTAGCCGATCTCCCCATTTAAATGCTTTCCGATGAAACCGACGAGAGTGGGTGATCGAGGAAGTTCGTTCTTTGCCGCCTCCATGTCAAGTCCGCTCTTTAGCAATGCCATGCCGTAATGTTGACAGACTGCAGCTCTCCTTTTGGATCCACAATCAGCTTATCAATTTAACATTTCAATTCATGCAGGAGAAAATTATTCATGAACGCTTGATGCTGTGTCGGCAACACAACTGAACCAGGGGGCATCCACACGAGGAGCACTTGGGGAGGTCATAGCAGCGCCTTCTGTTACCCGAAAGCTTATTTGCAACTTAACTTTTTAATTGTGCTGCGCCTGCTTTCCATTCTTATACTCTATACATATTGTTCTTCATGCATAACACTGCAAACAAGAAGACACATACCGTTTAATGACCGACCGACATCTTACACCAAAGTATTTTAAGGCTACCATTGCGTTGCTCGCAGGTTTTTCGAATCGCCCTGTGGGATGGAAAAATATGCTTACATTGGTGCTCTTTTAACGCTGTAGTATACTTTGCTCTAGTTAAACTTTCTTTCGACAAAAAAAAATTCGCCTCTGGCACGTGTCCCTGCTTTGAGAACGGAGAGTGGAAGTAAAATAAATCACTTTCATGCATCCAATTTCTACTCCTCTTGCCGTCTTCGAAAGCTTTCCAACTCTTTCCAGAGCAAGGCGCAGTACTGAAGCTGGCCGAAGAGCAAGTCACTGGTGGTCAGGTTCCAGCTCCCGCAAAGCTGGTAGACACGTTCAACGCCACAACGGAACCTATCCGCAAGATGCTGGCCTCCTTAGAGGTAGCAAAACACACGCCAGGGAAACATTTTTGCCCTTTCTTTGGCGTTCATCTTCTAAACGCAGCAGAATCGGCAGCAAAAATGACTGAATAATATCTGCGTACGCAGCGCCGGAGCCTATACGTGTTCACGGACGCGGACGTTCACCAGTACCGGCTGGACGCCTGCGAAGGACGCCACACGGATTGCCCGTCCTGCCTGCAGGATCCCTTCTGCGGATGGGATGGCAGCCGCTGTCTTCCTCACACAGTCGGGTGCGCAGGCCGGCGACCTGATATCAGACGATCAGTGCGTATGGCAGGCGGGTGGTGTATCAATGAAGTGGAATTGCAGCGACTGCCCGGAGAGGCTCTCATCCCTATAAGACTTACGTTATCTGACGTTATCTGACGTTATCTCTCCGCTGTCTAAATTTGTCAGTAGCGTTAAACTTGTGCTTCTTTTTCTTATGATCTGCTTGGGATTCTGCCTCGTAGCTGTGGTCACAGTGCCTATCAGGCACGTGTAGAAGGGGGGGGGGGATACCCCTCCCCCCTTGAACTTACGGTTACTCCCCTCCTTTTCTCTTCACGGTATTCTTTTGGGTTATTTACCGTCCGGCATCCTCCTCACGTGCGACTCACAAAAGCTACTGTAGCCCTCCTCTTCACAAAAGTATGGCTATGCTGCTGACCAGACCGGCACCTAGTATAGTATAGTATAGTATAGTATAGTATAGTATAGTATAGTATAGTATAGTATAGCATAGCATAGCATAGCATAGCATAGCATAGCATAGCATAGCATAGTATAGTATAGTATAGTATAGTATAGTATAGTATAGTATAGTATAGTATAGTATAGTATAGTATAGTATAGTATAGTATAGTATAGTATAGTATAGGCTTTGATCGCGAAAGCGCAAAGAAATACAAGGACTACGGTAAAGGACAGACACAGAAATCTTACCTTAGTTCTTGCCTTTCTTTGCGCTTTCACAATCGAAATGTTATAAATGAACTGGCCCAAACGTGGCCATTATTATTATAGATAACACTTGCGCTTCATAACCGTAATTATCGTCATAAGCCTAACTACGTCCACCACGAGAGAAACGCCGTTCCCCAATATATTTTTATAACGCAATTGCCTCAGGGCTTCATTTAACTCTACCGGTATCCCGTGTTAACTTCGGACACCTTACCTCTCCGAACGTTAGACCTAATCTCACCCGCCAACCAGACTACCGCGTGCTCCCTGCTCAGTTTTCCTTCTCCTGAAGTCCACTACTTAACTGTTAGAGACGATTGTTATATGCTTGGAGAAAATCGCCAAGAGAGAATTCGTGAGGCTTCTTTTCAGACATTTGTTTTAGGAATAAATTTAAAACCGGCAAATTTTTCCGGCGGCATTATTGATTGTTCTGACAAGAGCAGACAAATGTTATGCATTCTGTGTTATGTTTATTTCCTTGAGGACTTAACCATCATGTTGATGCAAGCATTATATATTAGCACAAGTTTGTACGCTTGTCAGCGCTTAGTGCAATACGTTGATGGTTTGATTTTCTCCTCCTGAAAAGTTGCGTTGCTACAGCTGTGTGCTCCGTTCTTTACAGATCGACTACTGCAAGAGTATGCTGACGAGAGGAATGGGATTCTTTCTTATATTTAAGCCATATCTTCACACAATTCTGCACGTTATAAGGCGCATTTCATCATTTTACCATAATATCTTAATTTCGCATAGCAAGCTAGAAAAAAAATTCTTTTGGCAATTTACTGGCAATTTACTTTCAATCCAATCGAATACAAATTCTTAAAGATCTATCCCTTTAGTATGGACAGACTCTGTACGGAAGAAGACGAGAAGCTTCGGGATCACCTTCGAAGTACCACGAGCTGCTGTTCTCACTCACACGCCAACGGCGACGCCTTTATTTCCATTTAAATCTGAACTGTCTCTGCGGTTTTTTACTCTGTCAACGGTGCAGTTTGTTCGCGTACGACGTGAGGATAAAATAAAGCACGTTGTTCCGGTCTCGCGGGGTTTCGTTGAGACGCATCAACTGCACTGGTTTCTTGGGTTACAGTCACCGCTCTTTATCCCAGAAGGAGCTAAATGCGGATGAGGGTGTTCATGCGGCCTTAGGTGAGGGGAGACATAAAGAGCCCTTGAACGGCACTGCAACCTGAACACAAGTGCTCCAACTGGAATATAAACGACGTCACGCATGAAGCACGCTCCAATTCAAGTTTACTTAGCGGGGAACACTGTGGGAATTCAGTGCGACAGTTGTAACATGCGTATTGTGTAGGGATCAGACCTGAATTCGCTGAAAAACTGAACGCTTCAACGTTACGGGGTGTGTGGGTCTAGGTTTCACTTCTTCCACGTTGAGTTCGCTTGGTGCATAGCGTTTGTGCAGTGATGAAATATCTTCGTGCAATCCGTGCAAAAGGTCGAGTTGCCATTCTGCATCAAAAATACACATATTGAATTTGTTCATTCCCATGAATACTAAAAAATTTTTCAGTTATAGGTCGAACAATTCCGAGCTTTCTCAAGACAGCGGATCTTTGTGCATTCAGGAATGTGTGCCAACGCCTTATGGCGCATATTTTTGGAAATACATGCGTGCAGGAATGCGTGTTTAAATCGATATCACCAATTATCTCATTGTAAGCGCGAGAAACTTAAAAATTATTGTGCTGAGAGAAGGAAACCCATTTATACAAAACAACGAAATTAAAAGGCTGATAAGAGTGCCCCTATTGTCCCACATGGTTATTGAAAAGCTATGTGATCCAATGGCATTTAGGCTGCAGAAGCGATGTAATGAAAATTTAAAAGACAAATGTGCGCAGTGATGTACCCGGCATCTGACTAAAATACGGAAATATTGCTGCAGGATGGCAACCTTATGATGTTGCGGGGACAAGAAGCTAATAGGACGGAATAGTTTCTGGCAGTAAACTGGTTATGAGAGAAACTTGTGCCCGTTTATGATAGAAGCTCGATGTAACCTTACCGGCGCATTGCAGAGGTCACTGGAATCGACCTTCCCGCTGCTGCCGGTCGTGCTATATTTACGGAGGACAAACATGTGCCAACTAACGCACTTGCATTATCACGGACAGTGTCGCACCTCTTCGCGATATTGTTAAACATCCAGAGATGGCGGTTGAGATTAAGAGAGGAGAATGTAGAATAAGCTACTTGCAGAACTTTGAGAAAAATTATAGACCTTCATAAATTTTTTTTATTGCTTGATTTTGAACTTTCTCATCGGAATGTTATTTTCTCGCAAATATTTGCATTTTCTTATACAACTAGGTCTAACTTTCAAGACAGAAGTGTAACATAAAAAGAGCAGCGGAGCAGCGGAGGAAGTACATGCTCCCCTCGGAGGAAACTTATACATCGGCAAGCGCTTTCCCTTTCAAAAAACTCGTATGAAATTATTGCAGGGGTACATACGAAACACAAGCGATCCAAATCTACGCCCCCTCCGGTGTATCCGTGATGACGAGGTTGTGTAAGGGCCCATTTCTCCCTGGTTCTTTCAGCTTGTGAAAAAACCTGCCTGGGCATACTCAATCCAGTGGGCAGTAGCCTTCGTTTTCTTATCCAGCGCGCGGAAGTGTGACCTTCACAATGGCCATGTAGAGCCACGCATTTAGCCTACCACCTGCCACACTGCGGACGTAATGCAGGAGTAGTATATCGCCAACATGAACCTGCTTGAAACCGGGTGGCGCTGTCGTACAGGTTAGCCCGGTTTTACTCGCCGGTAGAAGAAAAAAGAAAGGATGGCAAAAGAGTTATAAGCTTTAAAATATTATGGGTACTTATGAAAATAATAAAACAAACAAGTTTGACCTAAATTAGCTGTGGCAGCACGACTGAATCTAGACATTCAAAGCGGAAGCCCGATTACGCATGGTTAGACGTGTTTGTTGTACTTAGTTTAAACTTTATTGCATATCCATTGCATAGCCGGCACCGCGCTTCGCACCTACACCGGCGAGTCACGTGGTATGAAGTCAGGGACACACCTCCGCTGCTCCACTTGAAGGCCAAATGTTCGTAGTGAGATAACATTGAGGCTTGGCGTGTCAGAAGTAGAACTTCTGCTCTAAAAGAACAGCACCGCACAGTATCTGAACCTCAACCTGTCAGAGCGTCACCGGAGTGCGCCATCTACTGCGCCACGCCGAACATTGCAACGACTCGCGTTATTATTAGTTTTTCTACAGATTATATCTACAAGAGTTGAAATTGTCGTCGTCTTAAACGATTGCCATCTAAGCGTGCTAAATATTTGCCGGCTTTAGGCCAGCGAAGTAGGCCAGCAAATATGAGACACCATATTTTTAATTAGGAATGTGTTTTGCAGAGGTAAAGATTAGACCGTGTCTTTATTTAAGATCGAATTTCGTAGAGGTATTTCAAATATTACAATTTCTCAATTCTCGCTTTTTTTTTCGTCGTCCCGGTATGCACGTAATTATTGTTGCACACAGATCTATCTGGCACATTAGTTTGTGCCATAACACGCATTTTATCTTCACATGCACGCTGCAGAGCAGCGACACTGCCAACTTTCTAGTAATCCCATTAAAGTGCGAACACCAAATGAAGCATCAAACGAAGATCAGCTCGGTCGGTTCATGCTAAGAGATAAACGGTAAAGGAAACGAAAGAAATTGCGCAAAACAGACGAAGAGTTCCCTTTTTTCTTCCTTTCTGCCGCAGTGTATGCTTCACCTCTTGCTGCTATTAAAAAACGCCCATACGTAGTAGTTTTTACTCACAAGTCGTGACGGTGGGTCTGTGATGACAGAAGCCGCAGTCGTCGCTTCGCTTGCTGCTCGTGAGCCCTGTGCTACCGAGGCCGGTGAAGTGCAGGCAGGCTTTTGCCTCGAGAACTTCATTGTTGAGCTCTGGAACGGATCTATGGTTGGCGCGAAAGAAGCGACGGCTCCGGCCAGCGGTGGTTTTAATTTTAACTGCGGGGAGGGCTGTCCTCTTTCCGCGCACAGAGTCCACGTGACATCATGAATTGCATCATTTTAGCCAATTACGTAGGTGAGGAAAACAGTTTGAATCACAGCTGCGGAAAACAAATCTCCTTAACTTCTAATGGAAATATCTCAGCAACAAATGAGTTCTTCTTTTTTTTTTTTTGTTTTTACAGCCAGACAAACGACAAAGAAAGTCGAGAAATGCCGTGCTATTGGATATCGCTAATGTATAACTTGTGATATAGACTTTGCAAGTCTCCCTTGCATACCACGATATCCATTTTTGCCTCCCATTTTGTCAATAAATTGTTTAAAGAGAAATTACGGCTCAGAAGCATCCGACAATCCCAGTTAAAGAATAAAATACATCGAAGAAATATAAAATAATTTATTTGCTGCTAACCCTGTTCTCTCAGCGTTGCATTTTCAGGACTTGTGCTGTTGCTTCTCAGTTTCTCTTGCAGCTTTTTCAACGGCGACTCCGGATGCACGTAGCCAAGAAATGCAACCTGAATGAAAAACAACTCCAGGGAAGGTGGTAAATGATTTGGGTGCTGCAATTCTTGAAAAAACAAATATTGCGCACAAGGAAATTTCAACTGATTTATGCCGGGTTCAAAAGCTTGACGTATTTCATTACAGAACTGAGGAGACGGAGTGAATTTAATTGAAATCTTATCTGTTCTCAAGCATTTTTTTCATTTGTTGCTAGGCGGCACTGTTTAACCGGAACCGGAACAGTGACACAGTGTTCTATGATTTTTTTTTTTACTTTCCTTCTATCTTTTGTTCTCTTCCTCTGTTTTTTTTTTTATTTTTGTAATATTAATTTATTCTTCAGGCCAGGACACATTGTGTCTGCCCGTTGTTAAGGGGTTAGCCACCAATATAGCATCATTATTATCATCGTTTCCGCATCATGTATAAACGGGTGCGTGCAACAAAACCCGAGAAGAAGCAGAAGAAGAACAGTGCACCAAGAAGCTGGCCCTTCTTGAAGGGCAGGATTAATACCAAGAATAGCTACAGCTTTGTGTTTGCTAGAGCTGTTGCCTGCATTCGTTAATGAAATTTCGCCTACTTTCGGATCCGCAGTTGACACCATTTTCTGCTGCTGACAGTGAGTGGAAACTGATCAAAATATTAGATTTTTTTTTTGCGATAGCTCGGCGTGAAGTCCGCTTTTGACGTCTTTCTGGTTAATTTCTAAGTTATCTTTTTTATCTGCGTTAAATAGCTTTTGAAATGCCTTGCGCCGATGTTAACGAAAAGCGACACACTTTTGGATATTGCATGATTTGGCAACTGCCCGTTAAAATGTCCGATCGAGCGTATGTATTACCAGACATCGTCGACTAATAAAATCAACCCCCCCCCCCCCCCCCCCCTCCCGACGATCTTCATTTTCAGTTTGAACTGCTACACTGAAGTGACGAGAAAAATTTTCAAGTCTGGATTACTCTCCCTCTCCACGAATACATCCCTTTATTTGTACAATGTACTCCCTGAATTTTCTTCTTCTGAAATAGGTACCGGAAACATTTATCTAATGGAGTGACAACGGTCTTTGTCGCCCTTGTTGCTCCATTATTGCAGAGTACATTCGTTTGTGATCACTGTTTTGTCCCTGTTCACAAATAAGATGAGGCTGCATCAAAAACTCTTTAATAAAATCTTTTGCATGGCCGCGCATGCAAATGAGGAGCACGATGCAACCTGGGGGCCCATCGGGGCCACAATCTCAGCAGCAGCAACGGAGACAAGAACCGTCTGGTCCCACTGGTGCTGCGGGAAGAGATCAGCACTTGCCTGCAACAGCGGTGCATCCAGGCGCGGAGCGTTCTCTGCAAAGCTACCGGCCTCTGATCACGGCCACCTGCGGCCTACTGGCGCTGGTGGTACCCGGAATGCTGGGTTCGGTGCTCACGCTGTTTGCCCTGCCCGGCTGCCTGAACGGCCAAGAAGGAACCCCGGAGAATCCCAAAGGTGGTGGCGCCACGCCTCCGACACCTCCTCCTGAGAAAGCAGGGAGCATAACCGCTGCCTCCGCCGCCTCGTCATGCCCAACCAGCAGTATCATCAGCGCTTCCACGAACAAGTCGCCCTCTGGTACGCTAGCGCACTCCCTGAAGTTAATTTTATTTAAATACAAGTGGCTATGGGGAAACCTTACCAACAGAAATAACATTGAATGTCCGCTCGATGACAGGCTATCAATTTTTTTTTCATACAATGAGTTACATATAATAACATAAAAAAGAGATGGCGATAAGATAAGAAAGGCGGCAACTTCAAACTGTTTATTAAGGCTCAGGAGCACATGTATTCATAGTCTCGAGTAGCGCCCACATTCACACTTTAATGTGCTTAGCCGTTGCAGAAACCTCTCATACCGCGTTATTGCAACCACAATCAAAATCAAACTCATCCATTCGCAAGTTTGCAGAGGCATCACTTAAGCTTAGTATAGTATATTTTCTCTTTATGTATAGGCTGCTAACAAAACTCTCGCCTTCTAATTCTTGAGTTCGCCTAGAATACCTGCTGTGGCATATCGTGGCTCGAATTTACACGTTACAAACATGCTGAAAGAATGTGGCACATCTATTTATATTAAATGCTAATTTTTATGGTGTGCTTTAAAAGAGTCATTTAGCAATTTCCTGATTCCTTCCGTATAGGGCATTACACAAGTCAGGGCATGCCAAGCAGCGGACGGGCACGTTTGCGCGTTATATGTAGCAGCCGTGCGCTTTTGTTCTAAATAACAAGGGTAAACATTTAAACAACTTGTGTGCTGAAAATTCAGTTGTACCCTGCGTCTATTAGCAACTTTTTTGTAGACTGCGTGACGCTTTGGGAATATGTGGCACAGCTTCAGGTACGACACATATGTCCCCATTTTCAGAATGTTTAGTAAATGGCCACTTTCTTTTCTTTTTTTTTTGGAAGAGGGCTACAGTTTCTGAAGCTAACACTACTGAGTGAAAACCAGCTTGGTACGTAGCTTGCACAAAATCATAGCACGCAATGTAAAAACGTGAGTATACTCACAGAAATGAATTCTGTTCCGAGTCCCTTCTTGTTGCGACATCTCAACAAGAGAAAGCTAACGAGCGTACGTCAAAGGAAGAACAGACATTTAAGAAAAGTAACTGTTAAAAATTTAATCACATTCCCCGTAAACAGTGAATGCAGCGTAGCTACCTTTACGTTGTCAGAGCATCAACTACAAAAATCGTAATTGTGTAGGTCGGCATTGATTCACTGAGAGATGATGGAGGAACTCAGGGCGTCCATGTAATGTGTAATGTTTTGATTCGTTTTGGGATGTCAAACTCCATTAACCAAACCAAACCAGATCAGAAACGGGACACATGGAGATCTGCAGAGAAAGCGTGAACAGAAATGACCCGCTTGAAACTGATGCGCCATCTGCGCCCGAGGACGCCGACTTGATTCCGTGCACTACTGTTGCTGCACTACAGGGGTAGAAATAACAATATTGTGACCACTGCGCCTGCGCAGAACGCATTCGCATTTGCGCGTGCTGCTAGGGTGGCTGTGGTAGCTTCTACATCACCGCAGAGCCGGTAATATTGAAGAGGAGAAAGAAGGCACCGCATTCTGTGCCACCTCGTTCAAGAAGCTCTGGCAACAGCACTCCTGTGCTGGTCAGCCTAGCGGATACTTCGGCTGCGTGCCACATCTTTGGATGTGTGCGCCTATGCGAGCATGGATCGTCTTTCTCTCCGACAACGTGCGGAAATCAGCCAATTGCTGACAAGATGTGGGGTAGCTGTTTTTTGCAGTGACTCAGCTTCCGCCACTTTAATTTCCCAAAGTCAATATGCCGTAGCTTAATTTTGAGGATAGCCGAACGAGAAGAGGCATTGCAAGGACGCTCCGGGTTTAGTAAAATAATATAATACAGCATGCTCGTTAAACTTTGCATAAACGTGATGGCCGCTTGTGCCGAGATAAACGCGGCAATGGGGCGGTGAAGCCAGGACGACATGTCGCAAGAAGGAGGGATAAGTCGTGAGCGCATATATGCTGATATAACATGCTAGAATAAAGCCGCTTGACCACCGCGTCGTACGCACCTACAAAAAGGTGTCTATGAAATTCGCATTGCAAAGTGATAGTTGGGCTGGAAGAGGTTTACATGAATAGTGCCAAAAGCATCCGCGTTGATAACAGCGAGAGAAGAGCACGCTTAAAATTTCAGTTACCGCATGTGGCTAATATTCGGAGCGTTTCACTTGGGGGCATCCATCATTGATCGTATTTTAGGGAAGTGAAAAATGTATTTATATAAATATAACCCCATGTTTTCCCCAGTGTGTCTACAATGGCGATTGGCAGGCTAACACCATTTGCTAGAGCTGTGATGCCATGCTCAAGTAGCTGACTATGAAATGCCGTCCGCTGCGACCGTTTCGGCAATACCCTGTAGAGGGTGCATCACTGCATAAACACCGTGCAGACGGTGAAGCATACATAACGTTTGATTCAGGGAAACTCACTTCTAAGTTCTTCATGTGGTCACCTCGAGGAAGTGTAGGTGTACGACATTCCTGCTCAACTTCTCAGGATCAAGTTCCGAGTTTTCGAATAAAGCAAGTAATATTGAATGTGTACGCTGGTCGCACTCATGTGATGGCGGCTGAACAGTTGCTTTCACAGCAACGGGTGTACGGAAATAACTTCTGCTTTGGTGTTTTGCTTCTTTCGCGGCTTTTTACTGAAGGAGTCAGGCAACTTTATATGCTGTAATTAGTATCTTATTTGCATAAAGCACACCAGCTTCTTTTTTATAAATGTAATAAAAAGATACGAAAGAAAAACAATTCGGAATAAACAAGCGAGCTGTAGTGTCCTGAAAAAAAAAACGTCCGATGTGGCTCTTCGAATAAGTATATTCTTCTCAATTCAATTTCGTTCGAGCACCTCAAAACGCTCACTGGATTGACACGAAAGTTAAGCGAATATACTACGTTTGGAGTGAATATACACTTCTTTCATTTTCATCTTAGGCCTCAAAATTGATACGGAATAACTCATACGATGCTCTTTTATGTCTCTTGTTTAGACATATTTTCACGTTATAATACCTGCCGCTTTATGTGGCACTCCCCATTTCATACTCTCTATGTAACTTTGTTGCGGATGATAATGTCACTATTGCAGAAAATAGAATTGACAGTAAAATAAAATGCTTAACGAGTGCATTGAATTCGTGGAAAAAAAAAAAAAAAGCGGAGCTCTTACGCAAACTAAAGTGAATGACTGCATGCAGTCATCATGGAAACCAAACAAATCATACCAATACTACAAGAATGCACGATGCTTGCCGTTATAGAATGACGTGGCAACCTCTGCAGATGCACGAATGTCTTTATTAAAAGTTCTTTTCTATTTCATGGGGCAGCCGCAATAAGTCACCTTGCAAGAATTTGATCTAATAGGTTCTGCGCCATTAAAACAGTGTGGCCACCAACTTTTCTTTATCGACTGGTAATAATGAAGCAATATAAATTATTCTAAATTGCCTTTTTAACGCATCTAAGTAATGACGCTCTCTCTCGGCTTGTTGTACGAAAGTGGCAGAGGCAGGGGCCTTCTTCTTGTTATTTTAAGCCTCATTGTACAACCCACGTTCTCTCTCTTTATTTGCTCGTCACTAATTTTCTCAGTGGATCCTCCTCCCGTGACGGTGTTCACCCGTGGCAAGCTCTACTACCGTTCGGGGTACCTGGACGAGAACGGCGGGCATCTTTACGTCGGGGCTATGTAGGTGAAATGCGCTTGCTTCAGAGCACTCAGTTGTGCGTGTTGTAGCCACAGACTTCCTGATAAGTGCGGATTTATGCTACCAATATATAATATGAGGATCCAAACAGAGGTCGCCTAGCACTTACTTTATATAGAGTGATTGCTGTTTCAACCGCGGCCGTTGTCGGGTATAGTTCGTTTGTGTTGGCACAGATCTTCAATGTTCACTTTATTTTACCAACTGTTAGAGACAACATTAACCTCGCTTGTAGCTTATTAAATTGCAAAGTAATTTTGAAAAATATATATTCTCTTTTCTTTAGACACGAAACATTGCTTGATTTGTTCTACTGTCGTTTTCAGCTCTAGGAGCTCTAAATTGCTTCTCACGCTGCGAATACTCGAATGAAATGGCGCACAAAATTTGCATTGGTCCGTTGAATTGACTACGGTATTCACAAAATGATGGTTTTGTTATTCACTTACAGGGAAAAGCTCTTCAAGCTTCAACTTGAAAACATCACCAACCAACCTTCCAAGGCGAGTTCATATTGTGTAATGTCTGCCGAGAACGTGCGGCGGAAATTCGCCTTCTCCGGAGCGAAGGGGAAAAAAAAGTAAACTTTACTGAACGATGGCTACTCCAGGGGTCTTAGCAGGCCTCTACCGGGCCCCTACCGCGCCTCTACTGGGTCCCTAGCGGTCAAGGAGTCCACTGGCCACCGCTTTTTACTTTGCCCAGTCAATTAGCCTCAGTTCATTGGTTGGGTTAGCAGCTAGGAGAGCCACAGATCAGCTGTGAGTGTTTGGAAAGTGGTGCTGTAAATTGGGTGCAAGGTTGGTCGCATTCTATGTTCCAATGTGTGCTACATGTACAAATAGGTCTGAAGCTGCCTCCGGATTGTGCTTTTCCTCACGTCTAGGAAACGATGAAGCGGCGGGCAGTGGCTGCTATGCTCTCTGTATTATGGCTTTCGATGGTTGCAGTCGTGACATGCGATTTTTAAGTGCTTCTCGCCGACCGCACGATGATCTCAGTTCATTGTTCCCGTGATGTAGAATATCCCTTTTTGCGTACGTAGCTAACCTGTATTATTCATAATTTTCATAGTCGTCATCACATTCATCATTATCTTTATCATCATCATTATTTATCTTAACGTTTCCTCTGCAAGTTAAATGCCTCTCCTACTGATTTTGATTCATACTTGTCTTGTGTCAGCTGCGGCTACCCTGTCACCGACATCTTTCTAATCTCATGTGCTCACCCCACTTTCTGCAGCATCCCGCTACGTTCTTGACTTGGAATTCACTCGCATGCCATCGGCTATCCGCTCCCTAGCATTACGTGTGCTACCCAGTGCCACATCTCTGCTCATTTTCAGTTAGCTGATTCATACTTGTTTGAATGAGGCATTGTTTAAGCACTTAAACTCGAGTTAGCTGATTCATACTTGTTTGAATGAGGCATTGTTTAAGCACTTAAACTCGAGTTGCTTCCCAATCGCTGCTGTTCTCTTCCTGTCTCAGCTTTTTCCTACCTTTTTCAGAGCTTTCATATGTATTTGAGACTACCCAATTGTTTTCTGCATTACAGGCGCGCGCAAGGCAGCCCTGTACAAGAAGCAAGAGTTCGCCTAACTTCATTTTATTGTGTAGCGTTTCTCTTTTTTTTTTTCCGCAGCTATCTACTCCTGAGCGTCAATTATGGTATTAGAATGTTTGTGAATAAACGGTATGTGTATTTAAATAAATCGTGCCAGCATAGCAAAATACACGACACCCAATGGTCTACAGTTAAAAGGTTCTTGACTTGGATGAAAACGAAGTGTAACTTCTACTGAACGCTATATCGTGCCTGCATTACTTGTGAACTGTTGTGTCAGAAACTTTGAAAGACGTTCTGAGACTAACTGGTGCTCGAGCTGGGAAACCATACCATTTTTAGGAGTTATATCAGGCTTACTTTCATGAGAGCGACGTAGAGGCTTTCTAGATGAGGCATTGTTTAAGCACTTAAACTATAACCCCCTAGAAAGTAGCTGCTTGCAAAGATGGATGTGCCAGTTTTTTTTTTTTCAGTTTCTGTTTACGTTTCTTTTAATTCCTGAATGCTTTGCGCGCCGGTCTTCCGCGGCTCCAAGCACGTCTTTCTGATATTCTACCGCGGGCCTTGAACTGCTTAATGACGTGCATACAGTATTTTTGGTGTTTTTATTTTTTCGTCATTCTTTTTTCATAGTCCTTTTTTGTTTCGGCCAAAGCTGGGCAAGCAAAATTAGATTCTCTTTTTTTCTACATGGCATAAAGCAGGGACAGTTAGTACACTAGGCGTATAGGCGGTCAGAAGTAAGCGGTATTGACTAGTATTTGGTAATCACTTTGTCATTGTCTCTTTGCTACTGGAATGTGTCTTTTCAATTTTTATGTTTCTTACGGCAATAGGAGGGTGTGGGTGGGCATAACCTTGCGTGACAGACTATTTTCATTGATATTTATTCCTATTTTTTTGTCGTTTTTTGGCAACTATCGCACAGATGTGCGGACGGGCGGAGACGAGAAACACGAGCGGAGGAATTGAAATAGAGCTGCAAAAGAGCACTAAGGTCATTTGAGTTTTTGTAAGATTCTGCTGATATTACCCCTGCGTTGATTATACCGGCAATTGATCCATCGTACCTGAACAGGATGCCACTTTTGCTCAGAAATTTGAAGGATATACCTGTGACCTGGCACATCTACGTCACCACGCATACGGTCGTCAACAATAACCATAAACTGCTGCTGACGCCACCCAGAGTCGAGATGAGACCCTTGAAAGAATTTTAGAACGCTTGATCCTTTGTGCTGTGTGATTGGTTTCAGCGTGTGTAAATATTACCCCGAAGTGACCCTTGTGCCCCTTCTGCCCTCCTGAGAGACCAAAGTGCCCTCTTGTTACCACCCACCTTGCCGTATTTCGGCCACTCGTGATCCAGACCTTGCATGTTGTGTAACCGCACTTTTTTTCCCTGGCCGTCCTTTCACATCCCTTACCTTGTGCCAATGTTTCGGCGTGAAAACAGATTAAGCCAGCTACTGCGTCCTTGCTTTTTTCATACTCATCCGTCTTATTGTGTTTCAGTCATGAAAATCTTTCGCGGTCTCTATCGGACCAGGATGGTTTTTGCTGCATGTACGTGTCTTTGGAAGCCCTTACGTTCTGGAAATATTGTTTTATACTGCATATCTGGCATGCTATGCTTACAAAATTTCGCAAAAAAGTGCGTTTTAGGGCATTAGTACAAGTGTCCCTGGACTGACTATAATCCGTTGCTTGTGTGTTTGTCTCAAGCCTTCATGCTCGGCAAGCAGTGGCGCTTGTGTCTGTACCGGCAGTTTGTGTGAAGCAGTGAGACCACACGCTTTCTCGGGATTTATCATAGCGCAATTTAAGAGACGAACACAGACAGAAAAAAACAAACAAAAAACATACCAACCAGCTTGTGAGATGCTATATATATATATATATATATATATATATATATATATATATATATATATATATATATATATATATATATATATATATATATATATATATATATATATATATATATATATATATATATATATAACCTGACCTTAAAACCACATGCTATATCCTCACTGACTAGAGCTGTTCACATAGGCAGGACCTCAGAGGTCGGAATCGAACCAGCCGGGGTCCTTGCATCTTGAGTCAGATACGCATACAGGCACGTCTGCACTGCTTGGTTAAAACGGGGCTTAATTTATATGCCGGATGTTTTTTCACACAATTTGGCAGGCTACAAGTGTATGCAAACAAGTGCGTGCGTCCCAAAACCAAAGTGCTAGAGTCCCTAATTCGCGTTTGGCCTAAGCACGGTTAGTGACTCGATGTTTGCCGCCTTTTTTCGGTCAGCGATGTTAACCCTATGCTGGGTCTGTTCTCGAAACACAACTGCCGCAGGAGCTGGACCTACCTGCTGCGAACGACACTATCACTCGCTGCGCCATCTATACTGGACAGCACAAGGTAGGCGGCGTTACTGCATGATTGCAAGGCTGTTATTGAGAGAAGACAGGGCAGAAGCGTCACTACCGCTATCACGCAGCTCCACAGATTACATTCTTCGATCGTCATGTTAAACCTAAAACGAATCTTCCAAGCACTGAGTTCAGTCATAGACTGGGTACGGTCAAGCTGAAGCTTTGTACCTAAATCTAGATGCCAGCTAATGATCTTCGAGATAAATTTACTAATGCTGACCTCCGATAGACGCAACCGTGTCGCTTGGTAGCGCGCGCTGTGGCGACCAAAAAGCGCGCGCCTTACCTTAACCGAAAAAGGAAGCTTGCACCCCCAATCCCGCACTCTGAGTTACACACACATTTTACACTAAGTGCATGAGCCCACAAAAGTTTTTCAACGCAAAATTTAGGACAAAAATTAATTTTTCGGCAATTTAAGCATAGAGTTGCGATCTTCCCTGTGTGACCATTATAATCAATCTCTTAATGCTTTGCGGAACCTTTAGATAGTAAAAAAATTTTGGCTTCAAATGATTTTCATGTTCCAAAACGTTTTGGGCACCTTACATAGGCCTACTGAACAAAACACGTTGAACTGTTTAGTTAACCATTTTTCCAAAGAGAGGAAAAAAAAAAAATAGCCTGCGCTGTTGGACGGACGGATACAAGAAACAGACAATACACACCAAAAGGGTCCGCACAGGTCCTTTAAACATTTGAATATATTCAAAAGCCTGTTTTGGCTCTTGAAACCCTCAAGTTCTTATCCATTCTTCAAATTTGCTGAAAAATTAGAATCGAGCTGATTTATCCCCAAAAAGCAACGCTACATGGCGAGTGGAAGCACGTTTCAGACGGAAATATCGAAGGCAAATGATGGTCATAGCTAGAAGCAATAACTACTGTACCGTGGTCTTAGATGGCCCGCTTTCTACTCTTTCTATCTATCGTCAAGACACACATCCTGCTCCCTTTAAACCTATTTCCTGTATAGTTTGAATTCGATCTCTTCTTTCCCTAAACCGCACACCTCTTTTAAGAGCAATCTATTGTGATTAACTCGGTCTCGAAGTGAAGCCCTTCGATAGCCCATAGTTTCCTTGAGAATCTTTTGGAAGTTTTATTTCTCCCGTCCTCTGCCCGTTTTATACTTTTCCCTTCGAGGAGTGCTCTGCTCCAGAACCAATGACGCAGATCTGAAACTCATCGTGCGCAGTGAATATCGCGGCATCCTTTCACGTTTTCGCTTTCGGGCCTGTGCCGTGAGTTAGAACTTCTTACCACGTAGAGAATGCAAGGTTCAGCTTACGTGACTTGAGCATGTGGTTTACTGTGAATTAGCATAAAGCTAACTGCACGTTGTGCGGAGGATGATTCTAAATAAACTGGAAAGCTTGAACATTTCTGTAAGTTAGCGGCACACGAAAACGGCGTGCAAACATAAGCGGCATGACATGACTACACAGCAAGTTTCAGTCTGGCAGAAAAAATGACTTCCGGTAACCTCTTCGGTCGGCGCAGTTGGGCACTGACGTTGACTGCCGTAACCACATCCGCGAGGTGCACCCCATCCGGAACGGCAGTACGCTCTACGTCTGTGGCACCAACGCCAGGGCTCCCACGGACTGGCAAGTGCAGGTTGGTAAAAGGGGCCTGGCAATAGGTAAACAGCTGGCCTCTGCGGATAATCGTTAGGCTTCACGAAATCCTCCGCACTCAATAGAGGTTCGTTTTTCTGAGGCATCCTTGCCCTTCTTCAGACAAGAGGGCACTACAATGATGATTAGGATTGTAGAGTTGCATTACTTTGTCGGGATTTATATGGCGGAGTGAGTTAAAATTGTGCGGCTGAAGCCTCCAAGAAAGGAGCGAGAGCAATGGTGGCTTGTGGCGTGTCTACAGTCACGGCGTTTCATTTTGGATAAAGGGGCTCCAAGCTCGCGTTTTTAACTGCGCAAAATAAACTCCTTGCCGATACAGGTGGCACAGGATTTGCAAATTTGTGTCATGCGCATGCCACAGGTTTTAGCTTGCACGTACACTTTCGTTGAAGTGGCATAAAATGTGGTGCACAGGTGGTCAGCGAGGCCATTGCTGCATTATCTGATTGTAATTTATTTCACCGGTTGCCAAGTACAGTTACGCGCAGCTTGAAGCAAACGCAAACGGCATTGCGTTGGTTTCCATCAGTTAATTTTTATTTACTATAGCAGTTCAAAGGCAGCGGCACGTTCTCGTTCAGCGGTCAGTAAGCCGAAAGCCCTCACAGAGTGGTAGTTAGGCTTCGATATTAGATAAGTTCAGATACCTTTTTTTTATATTAAGTTAGCTGACCTCATTTTTATTTATTATTACATCTAGACTTCTAATATTACATTACTATTACATCTAGACTTACATTACTTATATCTAAACAACGAAGTACAAAGCGTCTGAGTTTAAGCAGTCGCTTATATTCTGCAGATTATCTGAAATTTCGCTCATTTTACTGCTCGTGTATCTCTGTGTAGGCACTATTTAATACACTATCGACGTTTTGTAGACTAGCTTTCTCATCGCAGCAACTCTGTTTAACGCAAACTTGGTGCACTAATCGGACACTACACTTTCCCGATATCAGGCCTCTAAATTACATCGTGATTCACCATTTATGAAACCAAATGCTCAGTTTTGTGGCGATGTCCCATTATCATGCAAGCGCCCCATGCTTTGGACATAAGTGCACTGAAATGTCGGCTGGACACTACCAACACCGCGAACTGAACACTTGTCCCGTTTTAGTACACTGTCAGCGTCCTCAAACACTTTGCACGTCTAGTAGAGATAGCCATATATTTTGTGCACGTGGCTGGACAATACTGGTGACATAGCATATAAGGCACTGGTGTTTGTCGCATGATGCGTTCCGTGCGATCCTGCAGTCCGCAGATCTGTCGCTGGTGCCGGTAGCCAGCCAGGTGTCCATTGGAGGAAACAACCAAAGCGAGCAGGCGGAGGGCCGCTGTCCCTTCTACGTCTACCAGGACAGTTCATCTCTATGGCTGGGTGAGCGCTAGAATTGTATTGTGTAAGGAAAGCTGTTGAGGGAAATAATACATGGTGGTTGCTTTGTTGGCTCGTCCATAGTGCCGCCGTTTTATTGTCTCGATCTACAAACGAGTGTGTCGTTTAATCTGGAACAGTGGCTGGGTGGCTGTAAAGCGGAGTATGCATCTGTGGCATGCACCAGAGAGGAAACAGATTTGTAGTATATTGTGACAAAAGTATGGAAAATAAGGTTTAGTTATTACAGTGATGTTACACGCGATACCCGAGAAATTTTTCAAGTTCCGAACATTTCTATGTCAAGGCCTTTGCATGCAGCTGCTTGATAACCTTCACAGAATGTTTTCTTAAATTTTTCTAAAATTTCGTAATCACACACGCACACGCACACGCACACACACACGCACACGCACACACACACAGCACTCACGAACCCCTCTAACCCTATCCCCTCCCCTAGGGCTCGCTCCTGTCTTCCCTGAACTTATTTGCCTCCTTTTTCCACTATTTTCTCTCATGGGACGCTAAGTCCTCTTTCACTTCGTATCTCTGTTCATTTGCATGTTTATTGGCCCCCTTTATCAGCGTTACCTCTGCGGTCTAGGCTGATTCAACCTCTTGATCTCAGGTAATGAAAGACATTTAGTGGTGACATGTTTTCTGCAGATGATGCTCCCGAGAATAACAGGTCTTCTGTTGTGGCTCTGACCGTGAATAAACAGAACCAGCATGGCTTCTTCCGGTCGGGAGTCTACGTGCCAGGCTCTACAAGGCCAATCTATCCTCCTCTCTTCGGGACTGACATCCGCGTCGTCCAGAGTAAGTCAGCAGTATACCTTGTTGCCTCATGAGCATACTGCATAGGCGCAACTGAAGGAGGTGACTGGCACATGTAGCCTAAATATATGCCTTCTGCCCTTGAGAAACTATAATCTTGTCCTTAGCGCTGACCTGCAGAAATATAGCTGTATTTAGATTAATTTATGAGTATCTTGGTTTTCGTGGCTGCCCTAAACTTCTGTGTGCAACATCTGAAAAAGTATCGTGGCTTCTTCTGCATCACGAAAAAAAAAAAAGGGAAAGAAAAGAAAGTTAGGCTTTAAAAAGATGGACACATGTACAGTCGAGCGCGATTTGAAGGTTATCGCGCGAGCGTCGACCGAAAACGTGAACAGCACCATGGCCCAGAATTCTCTGCCGAGGCGAGGGAGGCATCAAGCCAGCTTCCCTCACTCTTTTTGCTGTTCCTTCAGCAGCCGTCACTCCCTGCTGGGCTATTAGTTTGCTTCTTTTTTTTTTTTTTTTGCTTCTGCAAACAGGCAGTGATCGTAGCGCGCATGACATATTCTTCTGTATTATCTGAAAATGGACACTTTATATCAACAAATGTAAAGCTTAGAGTAGAGAGAAAGGGCGGTGAATTTGTCGTGGGGGTGATGGTTGTTGCATCGAACAGCGAACGAGGGAGGGAAGAGTGCGAAATCATGACTTTTCCTGTTCCAAAACCGGCCGCCAGGTGCCTGAAGTGATAGGCTCGTCGACGCTCGCGCGATAACCTTCAAATCGCGCTCGACTGTACCTCGACAGTTGAGGGTAAATCAAGGTAGCGTCAAGGACTAACCACAAGCTCAAACAATATAGCGGTTTTCTGAACTAGTCGTTCCTGATCAATCCTTTGAGACTCAATGTTCCTGGGAAGTTAAAAGGAGGAAGTCCAGGCCTAATTTTAGGCGACTCGCAGGGCATAATGACCGCCGTTTTTTTGAGAATAACAGAACGCACCGAATAAGTCGAAGAGGGACCGCCATATGCCTTTTTAAGTTTCGCAGCTCATAATCTGCTTTTTCTAGGCGTTCTTGCGAGTTAACCGCTCTAGTTAGTGTGTGAGCTTTATTGGCTCACACATTGTGGCTGCAGATTCTTATGTATGCACACATCAGAAAAGAATACACGACTATTGTAGTGGAACAGCATGCATTGCAGGCAATGCACTCCAACTGATTACATAATTGTAGATAGAGGATAAAAGCCTCGAAACTTGGCTCTCTTATACACCCGCGATCTCTCCGCAACATGGTCCCCGTAAACCCCTCCAAATCCTTCTTGGTTATAGCACCATCGTGAGAACGTTTATTGGGGACACATCGCGGTGATCTCATCGACATGCAGCCAGAACTCACTGTTAATTAGGGCTACTCGCTTCGTATGGAGGAGCAGTGTTGCCTCTACAGCTGTAGGTATTGCTAGATATATGAATTTCAATAGGGTTCATCGGTGCACCGAGGAACTTAAAATCGGTCGATTATATGTGCCACTTGGCATGTTAAAGATAAACTGATTTACGTCAGTAACCGCAGTCAGATTTCAGCACTCTGTTAATAAACTTTGGCAACTCTTCCCAAATTTCTCCGATACGCTTAATGCATCACTGTACCATTAGGTGTCAAGTTGCTGCGCACGTGATGTTTTTGGCACTTAATGATGACGGGATATTTGTTAGTCAGTATTTCTGAACTTTGTCTCGCTTAAAGCGTGATTTTTGAGTAGCCGCTGCATTCTAATGCTCTACTGTTGTCTGCCTATCGTTATCTGGCTGCCATAACGATATGGATGGAACTGCCATTAACAGCGTTATTAGGTAAGAACGTTTAATGATTTAACTGGTAAATTCTTGTGCTCAATGGAAGCTATCGTTGAAGGCATGCAGCTACACACATCGCCGCAGCAGCGCGCACTTACTGTTGGGTTGGCTACATTCGCAGAACCTCATTCGGTGGCCGCCTTCTCAACGAGGGATCATGCCTACTTTGTGTTCTCCGAGGAAGGTTTAGAGCGTAGGGCCTGCGGTGTCAAGAACGTCTCCACACTGGCACGCGTCTGCAAGGTTCGACATTTCTTCAATGTTTTCCAAATATCAGTGGGCGCGGCTTGGCCTGCCACGTTTAGAAAATAATTTTGCTGCTTTGAACCCCGGCGTTAAACTGGAGAGCGTGTCTTGGGGAAGCCAAAAACAAAAATCTGTGGTAACGATAACCTGAACATCTTTGATTTCTTCCCGTCGTTATGGGCCCTCAAAATGTTGCCCAGAACGTGATTATTAATTCCCTAAAGCTTTACGCGAATTTATAAGAGCTGATGTAGTGGAGGCCTGCAGATAAATGTAAATCACCTGGGTTTACATTTTGCAGCACGGAAGCTTTTTGAACCTTACTACCGTTGACAATAAAACCACCGTGTCCAAGAACAAATCCGACTGCTTTATGCTCAGCCGCTGATTGATGTAGCCATTGAACCACGGCAGCCTTCAGAATAAATGAAGCGTCTTTGAATTAAGCATGTTTGCCCTTACTTTTGTTCTTCAACGCGGTCGTGCCAAGGCAGCGACCGCTTGAAAGCGCGAAGAGTTCTCACTTATACTAATAGCGCGCATTTCCGATGTGCACCTTGGGAACTTTTGGCACAGCTCTACTCCTTGAATGCGCTAGCTGCACAGCTCGTGATGTGCACATGCACCGATGACACGCACATGTTCAAAATGTTTATTGTTCTTTTGCGTATTCTACTGCCTGCAGATTCACGTGCCATGTGCTGTACTTCTGAGGAGAAGAGGGGGGGGGGGGGGGGGGGGGCAATTCGCAAATGATTTGGCGCAGTGCATGAATCCCTGACAGCGTTTTATTCCACTTAAAGAAATGCGTTTTGTATTTTACTTTCGACACTAACAGAACGAGATTCGCGAGCAGACCACGAATCGTATGTGGACGTCGTTGATGAAGGGCCGTCTCCAATGCGTCGATCCTACTGATGCGGGCTTCAGTTTTGACGAACTATGTGAGTAGGGAATACACTCGAGTAACATAAAGACAACGGGGTCAAAGTTCTGACATGATAAGTTATTTTCGCCTACAACTACTCTTGTAGAAGTGTTGGCTAGCGTTCACTCTCTTGTGTCTAAACTAGGTTCGCCTTCTTTTGTAAGCGGGAATGCAGGTGGGCTTTAAGGGCATTGTATATATTTTCTCACGTAGAGCGGCATGCTGTGTTTCACTTTTGACAACTGCGATTTCTTTTCCATTCCTTCAAGCATGTGAGTAAAAGCGAAAAAAATACTTTTTTTTTTTTTTTTCAGGCGATTGAAAAGTTGGCGTTGTCTACTGGTGTGGTTGCTGGTTTGTTAAGTACCACGCGAAAAACAATCCGTTTCTGACGGAATCTGCAAATGCCTCTATACGCTAGCCCTGTAATAAAACATAGTACAGTTCTCCTGTAGCTAAAGCGAATTCATTTCCAGTCTATTCTTCAAGTGTACTAATATCAAGTGCACACGCGTAAAGCTTTCGTAGCCTCCCCTGTCCTGTAGCAAGGAGTGAGGTGCATGGCTCCACACCATTTATATTAGAGTTGAAAGCGAGTTGAGAAATGAGAGGATATAACCTGGATGCAATCCACAGCACTGCGAAGGTAGCATGCTAATTTAAGAATAATGTGCTTTCGCATTGCAAACTACATCGAGACTGACGAGCGAGGTATTGGCGAGAGCTGTGGATTAATTTCGAAGAGTTTGTTCAACAGTCATTCACATGTGCACCTTTTTTCTTTCTTTTTAAGTCGTTACTCGAGCGCTTCACTGGTGCGAACACATTTATAGTCAAGTGCTCGATAGCCTGTCCGGCTCATGACCCAGACGTCGTGGATTCATACTCCGCTTAAAATATTGCATCTTTTCTTTAAGCGAACGTAATTACTTCATACATTTGAATCATTTTGCCATTTGGCGGCATTTAATTCGTAATAATTGTCAAGGTTTAATGACTTCCGACGCATGACGCCATGCTCACGCGTTATGTCGCCTTAATCCTGTCGACCGGTCAGGATTTTTCATTCATGGTCACTGTCGTCTTTTATGAGACACGGGATCCTTAAATCTTTCGCGTCAAAATAAACCGCGTTTCCAAAAGTCACCAAGAACCTTTGTACGGTGTGATATCAGCCAGGATACGAGATGGCGCTCTATGATCCCTTATGTTTTAATCGAAATTAAAATTTTCTAAGCTTCACTTCCGCTCACTTCCCCTGACATAAAGCGCTAGCGCTTCAACTCAAATTTGGACGGGTGATAGTAATTATTCACCCCACTCATTTGAACCAGACATGTATCGCTTTTACGTGAGAACTAGTATTTTGAGTAGAGCATCTTGGGTATGCTAAACGTTTGGCGCTAAATACACAGATGCTTTTCCTTCGGTCCTAATCTCGATCCTGTCCTCGTCTCCCTACTGCCCAAGGCGCGTCTTCCTGGGTGCCCGACCTGGAGAATGGCGTGCTATTTGGTGCCTTCATCACCGTCACGTAAGCCAAACTACCTATAACCGGGTCACTATACTGCGTTTTCCACCATATACTAGGCTTAGTGTACCTATTGCGGTATATTTTAGCTTAATGTGGTGTTCCATACATGTAAAATATTTTGCTTCTGTTTATGTACGCCTATAGGTACTGTGTTAATAAAACAAACTGAGCTCTGATTTGTAATATAAAAATCGGCTCGGAATGAAGTTGTCCCCAGATATTCCTTGATTTATATACTTTGGGGGCAAACGGTGCAGGCTGTGTTAAGCATGCAAACATTGGGTGACAACGTAGAAAAGCCGATTTAGCCGGGAGAAAAAAAAAAGGGGGGGAAACAGGGAGGGTTGCCATCTCACTTCACTCCTTCTCTCCCGCACGGGAGCTTTTAAAAACGATGATGACCTCTAGTTTTTCTTTTTGGACAGAACAAAAAATGCGTTGTACAAAATCGAACTCCTCCCTCTTTTCACTCTTTTCAACTCGGTATTTTGTTTCAAATCCATCACTGTAAGCGCAATAGATGTGAAAATAGTTTCGGCCCGCTAGAAGATTACAAGCGTGGTCTGCAGCGCAGCACGAGCCGCGCACGCGTTCGCCAGCCAGCTATGCATCACTGCACCGCGACTATACGCGGATAGTTTCACTGCATACAAGCCCATGTCATAAATTAATGCCTCGTTTCAGTCGTGCGCAAATGCAATTTCACATATAATATGATTAACCACCTCACCAGAACCACTGGGCTCAGAGCTTCTCACCTTTTGTGGCACACGCAGAAAAGAAAAAGGTCGCTTACAGTGAGGCATACCAGCTCAGCGCACCTGGAATGACCATGCTTGCATAATCAAACGTTTCTTAGCGGCAACCGTACGGCAAACCACATCAGCTGTATGCAGTCCCTGAAAAACCTTTAGGAATCAAAGCGCCATATAACCTAACCAAAATAAATCTAAATGATGAACTGTTTTTTTTTTTTTGGTTTGGTTTGTGGGGTTTAATGTCCCAAAGCGACTTAGGCTATGAGAGACGCCTAAATAATGAACTAAATAACAAATATTCGCACGGTGTTTACCTGGCTCAGAAAAAATGCGTAAAATAGAGATGTCAGTATAATCGCAACAACTTTCCAATGCTTCTAACAAAATGAGATTATGCGGATTTGTGGTTAGGTAAAAATATAAGCAAATTTAGCTTCTTCCATTCTTAAGTCATGGACACAACTTCCACTTCCTATTCAATTTCGAACTGTGCTTTTAGCGAAAAATGTGCTGACGCCGAAATCACAAGGCGTGAACATTTTTAGATTCAGCTCCATCTTATTCACTGTCTAAGTCGAAATATATTTACGGGCTTACTTCTGGGACATTGAAAAGAAGCCTGCTCATCCCTCATAAGCGAGGGCGGCGCCTGCGTGACCGAAATTTCAAGTGGAGGCAACATTTTTATACTGAAAAGAACAAAAATAGAAACAAAAATAAGTTCGCAAAAAAAAAAAAAAACACGAACGTGGAGGTGGTCTGTCTCTAGGGAGAAACAACATTTGATGGAACGGCCAGGCAAAGCTGTCCCATTTCAAAGTCCACAAACGCCATCGGCCGCGTTGAGCCTTTTTCACTCAGCATAGCATTTCCCTAAATTACCCAGCGAGCAACGGGCGCCACTATCTGTGTGGAGATTCTCAAACCCCGGAAATAATGGGAAGTGTAAACTATGCAGTTCAGTTCGCTCAGCCAGAGGTTGCCCTAAAAGCGAACTTGGCTCAAAGCTGCAACGCGATTTTCTCACAGTTCAAAAATTATTGTAATAGGATGTGTATGGACACTTTAAGAGCTCCGTTTCAAATAAATGTGACTCGAAGAAAAAAGCCTCATTCTTGCGAATGTAGTAACTTCATCTTTGGCAAAATTCTAGTCAGGCTGACACGAAATATGAATACCTGGCATTTCTGAACTTGCTTGGGTGATGGGGGCTGGAGGGTTAGGGAAGCACGGTATGAAGAAACGCAACAGAGCGCTAAGTTTGGCTAGTTGAGTCTTTACGCGGGTGAAAAGGAGGAGGGGGGACACATAAGCTCGGCAGTTAAGAATATGACGCTGTATTGTTAACTTCACCCTTCGGCGGCCGCTTTTGCTAATTCACATTCGCGTGCATCCGCTTTGCTATTGGCTTAATATAAAAAACCTTAGTTGGTGCCACTATGCCTCTATTACCTCGAAGTACTTATTAGCATACTCAGACGTGTCTATGTGACCTAGGAGTTGGGTTTTCGTGACCGCGCAAGGGTCGCGGAAGGCTTGATTCCGATCACATCCATTCACCTGAATGTATAAGCACGATCGAGACAGCAGATCCTGTCATTTCATGTGGTCTCATGACATCAGTGCCTCGCCGACCATTCTGTACACTGACATGCCACCTGTCGGTGGCATGTCAGTGATATTTCGCTCACAATGCTGTCAACACCGAGAATGCCGGTTTTTCTGCTCAAGGGGGCTTTATCGCTATCGCGACGTTCGGTGATGGGGGATAAGGAAAGGTGGGGCATGTAAGAAAGAGGTGTAGGAAGTCTCCTGGTTTGCCGCGGAGTCTGCATGATGAGGAAAACTGGTCTGTGTATCGGGCATGTAGAAGTGTAGGGTATGGAGTAGTCCGAGTCCGCAAGCTTCGCCAGTGTACGGCCTGCGCTATGGTGAGAGAGGGGGCTGGGGGAGTATATTACCTTCGTTTGTCCGGTAGTACGAGAGAATATCACGGAAGCAGAGCAGGTGCACCCCGGCCTGTAGATGGGGCTTCGTTGCTCTAGCCCGAAATGTAAGACCTCGGTCTAAAAAATTAACCTCCTCGTTGCTAGGGAGAGCACTTCAAATCAAGACCAACGGAAGGTCATTTTCAGTGCTATGAGGAGGATTGCTCTCCAAGGGCTTTCTTTTGCCTTATAAGGGTGTCTTCCATGTAGTAAGGGAGCACCCAAGTGCCATGCAAGGAGCTTCGCCCCCGCTATTTGTTCCAATGGCAATAAAATATTTCTACCCCCGCCTTATCGCTATCGCGTTAAAAAACACTCACCACTAAGTGCGATGAGATGAAAGCCATTATAGCGCGGTGTATTGTAGCCCTTCACAACGGCACCTGTATCCCCCTTTCTTCTTTCACTTCCACCTACCTTTGCAGCGTGGTACATGTGTGCGCGGAGAATTGTGACAGATACTGCACTTTTTCTATCCTGTAAATAAATTTTAAAAGCCGTTGATGCCTGCTGTACTAAATTTGAATCTATATATGAGCGCCAGCACGAACGCATGGGCAGCTGGAGTAGACGCGCGGATAGCGGTACAGGAGCAGCAGAAGCAGCAGCAACAGCTCCAAATACAAGCTGCTCTAGAAAAGCTCCTTTCCACTACAGCATCTCAATTGATCCCACCCGCATCCCAAGCCCAAGATGGCAGGACATCGGCAGGACATTAAGGTGTGGCAGTGGAACTTCAGAGGCTTCCGCTCGAAGCGTAGTAGTCTGCAGCTCTATATTCAATCCCATTCGACCGATGAAACAACAACGGTAATCGCATTGCAGGAAACAAACTCCCATGTAAAACTGCTAGATTACACCCCTCATATACCAACAAACTGCCCTCAGAACATAGTGGCGACACTGATTCCCCGTAACTACACAGCAACTGATCGCTATGTGGACGTTGCAGATGTCGATTTCCATTTAACAGAGCTGATTCCCAAGAAGTTGAAAGAACTAAGTTTATTAATTCTGAATATCTACAGCCCCCGAGAGAGAAAACTGCTTCTCTAACAGCGGTCATGAAATAAAGCCCTTAAAATCAGCGGTAGCCACACGTTGATAGACGCAGGAGACTTTAATGCCCGCCATATCACATGGGGATACAAAACTAATTGCACTAAAGGCGCCCGACTATGGACACTTCTCCAAAACGAAGATATAACTCTCGTCAATGATACACAACATTACACGCGCATCGGCAATAGTGTATAAAACAACAGCAGCCCATCTCACACTCACGGAAAACACCACACAATGCAAATAGACAAACGCGCAAACCTCTCTCGTCAGGGATCACTATATAATTGAGACCTCTCTCTCTCACTAGCCTCTATAACCCCTCGTGTGAAGCGGAAAATCAAAATTACCAACCGGGACCGCTTTCGCAATCTTCGTACTGCGACCCCAACGCAAATAGATCACTTTACAAATTGGTTGTCTAACCTCAACAAGGACGTCAACATGGCCACATCAGAAATGCCATGCACACATAACTCGAGGTGTCTGATAGCGGCTTACTCTACATGTGGGAAGCCCACTCAAGCTTACAGAAGCGATGGCTTAAAAACAAACAAAATCGCACCCTGAAGCTACGCATCTCCGCTCTTATAAGAGAAATGGAGACGCACGCGGCACAGCTCAGTCACCAGCAATGGGGACAAGTATGCGACCGCCTTACTGGAAATTTAGGATTTAAGGACACGTGGCAATATTTACAATGCCTTCTTGAACCCGATCATGCCAAAAATATACAGCGGCGCAATGTGACTCGTCTTATCCACGGCCTAGACATGGACAGCGACAAAATTATCCGGTCCTTAAAAGATACGTACCTCACAACCACACCAAAGACACCCTTACCGCAGTACCTAGGAGCCCAAAATTCTGAACTAGACGTAGACATCACGAAGTGTGAAGTCAGAGTAACCATGCTCCAACTCCGCACAACGTCTACTGCAGGAGCCGATCAGATCACGAACAAAACACTCAGAAACCTTGATGAGAACTCCATCCAAGCATTAACAGAACTATTCAACAAGCCCTGGAAAGAGGGAACGCTTCCCTCAGAGTGGACTCACGCTCAGGTTACCTTTATTTCCAAGCCCGGCAAACATCTTATTCTATCGAACCTTAGACCTATCTCGCTAATTTCATGTATTGGAGAAACTTTTTGAACACGTTGTCTTGAATCGGCTACAAACACACATGCAAACCCGCGGCCTTTGTCCTCACACAAAGCTAGGTTTCCGCTGGCATCTATGTACCAAAGATGTCATGCTACAGATATCCGATGACATCCTCAACCCCCGAAACTGCAAATGCACCAGAGCATTGCTGGCTCTAGACATCCAAAAGGCATTTGACAAGGTCTATCACACCGCTATATTGGATGCATTATCCAATATGTATGTGAGAAACCGAACACACGCTAACATTTCAGCATTTCTCCGGGATCTTACAGCAGAAATTCGGCTCGGTTCCCTAAAATCCCCCACATTTACCCTTGGTAATAGGAGCACCGCACAGGGATCAGTTATTTCCCCTTTTTTATTTAACATAATTACACTCACCCCAATGGCCCAAAAACTGTCACAGATCCTAAACCTCTCCCATTCTTCATATGCAGATGATATTACCCTGTGGACCACCACTGGGAATATCTGTAACATGGATACCTCAACCGTGCCGTAAGGGAAGGGAGGAAGGTGGGAGTGAAAGTGAAAAGAGGAGAGTGGAGGGCTACGAAGTACTTTCGACCACCTGGGGATCTTTAACGTCTCTCTTTCCACTTTCACTCCCACCTTCCTCCCTTCCCTTACGGCGCGGTTCAGGTGTCCACAAAGCAAGTGTGACAGATACTGCGCCTTTCCCTTCCTATGAACCAACCAATCAACCAATCAATCTTTAACGTGCGCTGACATAGCACAGCACACGGGCGCCTCTTCGTTTCGCCTCCATCGAAGCGCAGCCGCCGAGGTCGGGTTCGAACCCGGGTGCCCCGGCACAATACAAAGTAGTCTGGCGTCTTACCACTGCACCACCCCGGCGGGGCCCTCCGCTGCCTTTTTTATTATAGGAAGGGAAAGGCGCGGTAACTGTCTGACTTGTTTTCTGTGGACACCGCAACCGCGCCGTAAGGGAAGGGAGGAAGATGGGACTGAAAGGGGAAAGAGAGAAAGAGGAGCCGTAGTGGAGGGCTACGGAGTAATTTCGACCACCTGGGGATCTTTAACGTGCGCTGACATTGCACAGCACACGGACGCCTCTTCGTTTCGCCTCCATCAAAACGCAGCCGCCGAGGTCGGGTTCGAACCCGGGTACTCCGGCACAGTAGTCGGGCGTCTTACCACTGCACCACCCCGGCGGGGCACCTCCGCTGCCTCCGATTCATTTATAGGAAGGGAAAGGCGCGGTAACTGTCTCACTTGTTTTCTGTGGACACCTCAACCGCGCCGTAAGGGAAGGGAGGAAGGTGGGAATGAAAGTGGAAAGAGACAAAGAGGAGCCGTAGTGGAGGGCTACGGAGTAATTTCGACCACCTGGGGATCTTTAACGTGCGCTGACATCGCACAGCACACGACGCCTCTTCGTTTCGCCTCTATCGAAACGCAGCCGCCGAGGTCGGGTTCGAACCCGGGAACTCCGGCACAGTAGTCGGGCGTCTTACCACTGCACCACCCCGGCGGGGACCTCCGCTGCCTGATTGATTGATTGATTTATAGGAAGGGAAAGGCGCGGCAACTGTCTCACTTGTTTTCTGTGGACACCTCAACCGCGCCGTAAGGGAAGGGAGGAAGGTGGGAGTGAAGGTGGAAAGAGAGAAAGAGGAGCCGTAGTGGAGGGCTACGGAGTAATTTCGACCACCTGGGGATCTTTAACGTGTGCTGAGAGAGAGAGAAGTGGTTCTTATGTGGAAGATGGAAAGGGGGATCGGCGCTGACATTTCAGACAGAAGAGATAAAGTAGAAGGAAAAAAGGAGAGGGAGAGAAAGACGCAAGCCGCAACAACCGTCGTCCACCACCGAAGCGGTGGTGGGGGAATGACGGCCTACAACACATAAAAATTCAGCGGTAGGCTAGCCCCCGCCGCAAGCGGCGGTGACCTACCTGTCCTAGCCCCATCAAGGCCAAGATCAGCTGCCCTCCAACCTCGTCCCCCCCTTCCCCCCCCTTATTATTGCGATGTCCGCGCACGTTAAAGGCCCATAGGTTGGTTGGTTGGTTGGTTCATAGGAAGGGAAAGGCGCAGTATCTGTCACACTTGCTCTGTGGACACCTGAACCGCGCCGTAAGGGAAGGAATGAAGGTGGGGGTGAAAGTGGATAGAGAGAAAGGGGGCCGTAGTGGAGGGCTACGGAGTAATTTCGACCACCTGGGGATCTTTAACGTGCGCTGACATCGCACAGCACACGGATGCCGCTTCGTTTCGCCTCCATCGAAACGCAGCCGCCGAGGCCGGGATTCGATCCCGGGAACTCCGGCACAGTAGTCGGGCGTCTCCCAGAGGTGGCCAAATTACTCTATAGTTCTTCCACTACGGGATTTTGGATTGGAAAACATTTATTTCGTCGCTCAAGCAGGTCGATGGAGAGACGTACTAGATGGCCGCTAGTCCATGGCTGGCGGCGACCTTATTAGCCCGCTCGATGGCCCGTAGTTGAATCTGCGGGTCCGAGCTGACCAGCACGGCTTCCCACTGCTCGGGAGAAGGGAGCTGTATTAATTCCACCGCAGGTGGATCATTTGCGCAGTTCCAGAGAATATGATCATATGTCGCTCTTTCGCCGCATTTACTGCAGGTTGGATTGTACTGGCCTGGGTACATCAGGGCAAGCACCGCCGGATTTAGGAGAGAGCGTGTTTGTAGTCGGCGCCAGGTAACTTCCTGTGCCTTTGTTAAAGATTTGTGGGGGGGCGGATATGTGCGCCTTTCCAGCCTGAAGTGATGGGTAATGTCATGAAAAGAAATTAACCCGTCCTTCGTGAAATTCGGGTCGGAGGGCGCGCTCACTGCCCGGTCGACGAAACCTCGGGCTTGCGCGTGAGCCGCCTCGTTCCCCGGATTAGACGAGTGGGCCGGGACCCAGATTAGTTCAATTTCCCTAACCGGAGTAGGGGTGCTTTGGAGGATGCGGAGGGAGGTAGACGTGATGCGACCCCTCGCGAAATTGCGAATGGCTGTTTTAGAATCACTGAATATAATATCGGCGGACGTGTTTGCAATAGCTAAGGCTATGGCCGCTTCCTCCGCCGTCTCGGAGGAGGTGGATGCGATTGATGCGGCCGCCAACGGAGAACCGTTCCCATTCACAGGGCCAGTGCGAACGCTTGTATCTGGGTGTGCCGATATTCCGCCGCGTCCACGTATGCTGCATTGACGTGTCGGCCGTACTTGGCATGTAGGGCGCGAGCCCTCGCCATGCGTCGGCCTTCGTGGTGCGCGGGGTGCATATTCTTGGGCAAGGGTTTAATGAATAGAGCTGTCCTAATGTGTGTAGGTAAGTGTGTTTTCGCGTCCTGCTCTGGAAGTTGTTCGCACATGTGTAGTCTGTACAGGATGGACCTTCCCGCGTTCGTGCGAGTGAGTCGTCCGAGCTGGGAGACAAGGTGTGCCTCGCACAGCTCCGAAAGTGTGTTGTGAACCCCAAGGGCCACTAACCTTTCCGTAGACGTGCTGTGCGGGAGCCCAAGGGCAGCCTTGTAGGCCTGTCGGATTAGGCTCTCGACCTTCATTCTTTCCGCGAATTGCAGTTTCAGGCACGGGAGAGAGTAGACAATTTTGCTCAGTACGAAAGCCTGGACTAATCGACAGAGATCTTTTTCTTTCATTCCTTTTCTTTTGTTGGTGATTCGTCTGATAAGTCGTACAGTCTGATTCACCGTGGCAGTGAGTCTGTTGATTGTTTCGGTGTTTTTGCGATTGTTTTGTATGTACATGCCCAGTATGCGCATGGTTTGAACCTCCCTGACCGGTTGGCCTCTCAAACATACGTTCAGGGCGATCGGGGGGGCCTGGTTTGCATTTCTTCCTCGCGGCTTGGCCCTGAAAACCAGCAGTTCTGATTTTGCGTGCGAGCATTCAAGGCCCGCTCCCGACGCGTAGGTTTCGATTATGTCGACTGCCTGCTGCAGCGTATCCTCTATTTGGCCGTCATTCCCCGTGGTTACCCACAGGGTGATGTCGTCCGCGTAGAAGGTGTGCTGCAGCCCCGGCAGGGCAGCGAGCTTGGGGGGAAGTGTAATGAGTGCAAGATTAAATAGGAAAGGCGAGAGCACCGAGCCTTGTGGTGTGCCCCGGCTTCCCAGAGGAATGGGATCTGATTTAAGGCTACCTAGAGTGAGCTCTGCTGTCCGCTCTGATAGGAATGATCGGACATAATTAAATATCCGTTCACCAGGGTCCAATTGAGAGAGATTCGTGAGGATTGTCTCATGCGAGACGTTGTCGAAGGCTCTGCTCAGGTCTAGCCCGAGTACCGCCTTCGTCCCAGTTCCACACGGAGGGTCCAGCACATCCTTCTTAAGCTGTAGCATCACGTCCTGCGTGGACAAGTTTGCCCTAAAGCCAATCATTGTTGGAGGAAGTAAGTCGCGGTCTTCCGCGTAATTTTGCAGTCGGTTAAGGATGACATGTTCCATTAGCTTTCCGATGCAAGACGTGAGGGAGATGGGGCGCAAATTTTCGATCGAGAGTTTCTTGCCTGGTTTTAGGATGAAGGTGACCCGCGCGTGCCTCCATTCCTGAGGGATCTCGCCTTCCCTCCAGTAGGTGTTCATTAGTTCCGTCAGGGCCGCGACAGACGTGTGGTCTAGGTTTCGGAGCGTTTTGTTTGACACCCCGTCAGGTCCCGCCGCGGTGGTGGTACGCAGCTGGCTGAGAGCAAACCAGACCTCGGCATCTGCTATGTCGGCGTCCAGGGTGTCGTTGGGGAGACCCTCATACGCGGGTAGAGGGTCTGTGTGGGATGTGCTCAGGTAGCGTGTTCGCAGTTCGGCAAGTAGCTCAGCGTCCGTACCCTGGTATTGGTGAATTAATTTCGTGAGTCGGTCTCGCTGTGTGCATTTTGTCTGTGTGGGGTCGAGCAAGTGTCGGAGGAAGAACCATGTCTTTTTGTTTCCAAGCTGCCCGTTCATATTATCACAGATTTGGCCCCATTGTTTTTCCTGCAGCTCTACAGTGTACGTTTCGATACGGCGCTCGAGTTGCGCTATACGCTTGCGTAGATTTCTATTGTGTCTCTGTCTCTTCCAACGTTTTAGTAGGCTGGCATGCGCTTCCCACATGTGGAGGAGTTTGGAGTCAGTCGTCTGGTGCGGCTCCTCAGTCGGCGTCTCGACCGTGGTGGTCTTGACGCCCTCTTTAAGTGCAGCAATCCACTCCGTTAGGTTGTTTATCTGACTGGGGGCAGTTTGCTCTCGTAAGCGTCTGAACCTATCCCAATCGGTGATGCGTGTGCGCATGTGGTGCAGTTTGTGAAATGTTGTGTCAAATGTTGTAGCTATTATGTAATGATCGCTCCCTAGTGTGTTTCTGGTGTTGGACCAGCAGGCGTCGCTAATGTTTTTGGTTAGGGTGAGATCGGGCGAGGTATCTGCGCTAATGCTGTTGCCGACCCGCGTGATTTCTTGGGGATCGTTAAGAATTGTGAGGCCCAGGTTCTGGATAGACTGCCACAGCTTTGTACCCTTGGGGTTGTTCTTCCGATAACCCCAAGCCGAATGGTGGGCATTAAAATCGCCCACCACAAGGAGCTGCGTTCCTGCGGCGAGTCGAGTTGCTTTACACAGTAGGTCGGGAATTCCTGACCCTCTGTCTTTCGGTGGACTGTATAGGTTGAGTATAAAAAGATTTGCTTCACCCTTTTTTCTGGGCACAATTTCAAGTAGCGTGTACTGTTCGCTAGAACTGTCTATCGTGTGTTGTATAGCAGTAATGTTGCGTTGAACAAATGTCGCTGTGAATGGGATGGTCGCCGTCGTCCCTGCGTTCGAGGGGGGAGTAAACGCTTTATAGCCCGGTAATTTCGCCGGACCGCTAGCTTCTTGAAGGGCTATTACGTCCGGTTGTTTAGGTAAGCTTTGGATGTGAAACAACAGGTTACTCCGTTTGTTGCGGAATCCCCTGCAGTTCCACTGCCATACCTCAATTTGCTGGCGAGGGGCCATTTTGAGACATCGGAGGAATAATTACGGGCACGGTCGCGGATGCCGGCATTACATTACGGCTTGCCTCCAGGGCCGCGAGACGCTGCACTACTTGCTGAAAAAAACCAGCGATGTTTGAACCCAGCTCAGTTACTTCGCGCGTGAGAACGTTAACTTTTTCCTCGAGACCGCTAAATTTATTCTCGAGTGCGCTCAATTCTGCTCTTAGCTTGTCTGCTGACTTAGATTTGGTAGTGGGTTGCGGGTTGTCATCTTTAGACGCTTCTGCAGCGCGTTTCGATCCGGAACCCTCGTCGGAAGGAGCCGGTCTTTTCAGGTTAATGCGGCTGTCCGTCTCCATTGCATTACTGGTGGAGGGTATGGCGCTTAGCGTGGTGGATGAAGGCGCACGGGGTACTGGCGTAGGTTTTACGGGTGGTTGCAAAGATTGAAATAGACTTTTCATTTCTGTTATTTCCCGTTGCATTTGCGCAATGGTTGCGTCTCTGGACTGTATTTTAGCTAAGAGCTCCTTCTCCCGAGCGGTGTAATTCTGGGAAGCCGTATCCGGCCAGCTCACCTGCTCTGAGCTGCTTCTGCTCCTGCTCCTGCTCGAACGCTGCCGTCGGTCCGTGCTTCCCAGCCTCGAACTGGCGTCCTGGCTAGATGACAGTGGTGGGAAGGACGACGACCTGTGGCGCGTCTTGCTTCCTCGATGGTGGCTCGATGAATGGCTACCGGCTTTGTCTCTTGAGCGCGGCGTGTGTTCGGACTGCTGGTCGACTTCATCGTTCAGGTTCTTGTGTTGTTGCTTGTGTCTGGGGCGGCGTTCTACAAAGCGATGTTTGCAGTTCTTGCTCCCGGTGTTGTGGGCCCCTTTGCACACAATGCACTTCGGCGTGCAGGTGTGAGCTTCCCCCTCGGCTGGCGGAAGGTGTTCTTCACCGCACCTGCGGCAAATTTGAGTCCTGGGCTTGTAGCAGACATCCGCCCGATGGCCGACTCTTCTGCAGTTGAAACAGGTTTCCACCTGCTCTCTGTACGGGTGTACGCGGAAAGGACTCTCCCAATAGTAGATGGTGTCTGGAGCTTTCTTTCCGGCAAACGTCACCAGTATGGACATTGACTGGCCAAGGCGACGAGCATCCACCACCGGAATCCCTTGGTTGCGCTTCAGGAATCCTTGTCGCACCTCATCGGGAGTTCCGCCGTCATACGCATAATAAATGACGCCTCTCGTAGAGTCGTCCGGCGCTGACACGTACGATGTCACTTCGTACTCTTTCTCGCCCAACTTGAGCCGTCGCAGGTTACTGTAAACCGAAGCCCTGAGCTTATGCGGTGTGCTTATCGTGAAAGTGTTGTTAACTGTGTTAACACGAAGGCTGTCTTGTTTCAGCACCTCTTGAAGCGGTAGGTTAACCGCTATGCAGGTAGCTCTGAGAAGGTTGCGTGGCGCGACGGTGCGCAAGTCCATGCCTCTAGGCCTAACGACTACTTTATAGTCGTCTGCTGGTAGCCGTGGGAGCGGTGCCTTTCTACGTCGGGTAGGTGGTTTCCTCCTATTTTCGAGAGGAGAGGGTTTGGACTTGCCTTGGTTATGAGGAACGCGCGCGTCCGTCAGGTCTTGGCTCGCTTGGCCGTCTTCCTTCGGGCCACGGCGCCGGTAGCGTTCTTGTAGGTTTAGTACAGTCTGCCATCCTCCTTCGGCAAGCTGCTCCGGAGTAACGTCTTCACCCTCTACGGTGTAGACCATGATGCAAGTATCCCTCGGTGACTCGCGAAAGCGAGCGCGGGTCCCGGCGGCTCGACACCGGCGTTTGGCCTAACGTTAGGCCAAACGCGGTTCACCAAGTGCTGGTACAAGTTCCGAAAAATGGATTGTCAGTGGTCGTACCAGGCGAAATCCGGTATCGGTTGGCATGGAACACCCTTCCGAATCTTTAACACTGTTCACAGGGCCAAAGTCACAGAAATGTTGGTTGGTTGGTTCATAGGAAGGGAAAGGCGCAGTATCTGTCACACTTGCTCTGTGGACACCTGAACCGCGCCGTAAGGGAAGGGATGAGGGTGGGAGTGAAAGTGGATAGAGAGAAAGGGGAGCCGTAGTGGAGGGCTACGGAGTAATTTCGACCACCTGGGGATCATTAACGTGCGCTGAAATCGCACAGCACACGGACGCCTCTTCGTTTCGCCTCCATCGAAACGCAGCCGCCGTGGTCGGGTTCGAACCCGGGAACTCCGGCACAGTAGTCGGGCGTCTTACCACTGCACCACCCCGGCGGGGCACAGAAATGTGACAAAAACTGGTCGCGAGGCCAGAGCCTATACGGCGCACGTCCGCACAGCTCGGCGTCTCGAGAGGAAGTCTCTCCACTACGGGAACGTTTTCTCTCCGCTTCCACTCCCATCTTTCTTCTCTCAAGCCTGCCAGATACTGCGCCTTTCCTTCCTTATAAGCCAATCTGCAATATACAAAACAAATGATAAAACATGTTCTGGACTTGGTTAGGTATAGGTGTCCACAATTCCGTGGGTTTCCCTCAAAACTATAGGGCTCCTTCCTTTCGCAAAACCTAGTTTGTTTTACAAAATATGTGCCTTTGCCCACTAACCACACTTCATGTCTGCGAAACCATCCGTATGCCTGCAGGCGTTCATCTCGAAGTCCCGGTATACCCGACTCAGCGGTGTGCGCATTCGCTCTAGGCGATGTCGAGTCACAGTTCAACACGAGCAACGTGTACGAGCTGACGCTCCGCGGCAACTACGTGCTGAGCCAGCCGTTGCCCACGGGTCAGGTGCCCTTTCCACGTCCGGGCGTGACCTGCTCCCCGGGCGCACGCGCCATCCCCGGTGATGAAGAGAAGTTTCTGCGGGAGCACCCGCTCATCGTCGACGCGTTGAAGCCACGCCACGACCGTCCCTTCTTCTCGATGCCGGCCGTTGCCTTCCGCAGACTGGCTGTCTTCGTGCTGAACGAGACCTGGGGCACGTGGGTCATTTGCTACGTGGCCACCGGTTCGTGCCTCTGCTACTTGGTTCCTGACGAAAAGCAGTCATGCAGCTTTTTTTTATATTCGAGACGCTTGGCCAGAATCAAGGGGAGTTAAGCAAAAAATATAAAGCGAGCAAGGAAACATCAAAACAAGCCCGCTTGTACAGGGACTATTTACGTTCTATGGTGATCGCTTATCGCTACATCGTAACCCACAGTATATAGTGATCGAGGAAAAGGTCTTTCGCAGGCACAATGGTTCTACGACGCTTCGCTGTTCGCGGTGGCTTATTCTTCGGCATTATAGATGTTGGCTAAGTCAAATTACAGTGTCTGTGTCAGTAAGCTTTGTGAGTACCGTATCATAAATGCTTTTACACTCAGTGAACGTGGTAATGTAAAACAAAAATGAGATACTCGGTGATACCATCATAAATATTTTCCACGCTATACGGAACACACTTCACGATGGCAATTTCTTCCAGATACAGGCATTATACTAAAGTTGGCCGAAGAAAAATCCGCCGCTGGTCAAGTACCCGCTCCTGCACTAATGGTGGACAGCTTCAACGCAACGATGGATCCCGTAAACAAGATGATTGTGTCCGTTAAAGTACGTGGCCCTGGACAGTAACGTCCTCTTTACTTCTCGTTGTTGAATTCCTCTTGTCTGCACGTTCAACACAGGTTGAGGGAATTGCGCTTCATCCGCCCGCAGCACCGGAGCTTATACGTGTTCACGGACGAGGACGTACGTCAGTACCGGCTGGATGCCTGCGAAGGGCGCCACGAAGATTGCCCGTCCTGTCTGCAGGACCCCTTCTGTGGATGGGATGGCAGCCGCTGTCTTCCTCACACAGTCGGGTGCGCAGGCTCGCGACACGATGTCGTGCCATCCTTCTACTTATAGGTGGTGATATTCGTTAACATGCCGTACCATTCACACGACAGCAAGTAAATCACAGCTAGCATGTGAATTTGCAGACAGTACGGAAGCACCGCGGAGGAAACGTGATGTTGCTTGGGGTACTGCTAGACCATTGTCTAGGCAATTGCTCAGATGGTCGAAACAATGGCCCCGACCATGTCAACAGGCAGGTGCTTGAGCCCTTGAGCTCGGTGGAGCTGGTTTCAATAACTGTATCTATATTAGCAGGACCTGTGAGCAAGCAATGCTTGCTTTGTTTTCACCTCATAGCGTCTGCTTACTACTATTAGGAGAATGTAAAACGCTTTCCTTATTTTCACGGCGATATCGCACCAGAATCTTCCTGTGCCTTCTGTGCGGGTATCGAGCGTAGTTTTTCAAGAGAGTACATTGCATTCTTAATTGCTTGCACTATTTGACGCAGTTTTCTCTAATTCGCTTTGAGGATGAGTTTCATTTGTAAAAACAGATTTCAGATTTTGATACAAAGAGAGGTAAGGACATGAATAAAGAAGGTAGGTATATTGCCCGTGTCAACTTTTGGACATCATGAGCTTGGAACAGCGGTTCGTAATAAAGTCCAAGATGTCGAATGGCGTTTTAAGAGATCGAAGAAGTTCACTCGAGTTCGTGCTACGAGAAAATAGCAGGTGCGATTTTCAATATGTCTACATATATTCGCGTTTCGAGAGGGCGCCATGCCAACAAGGTGCCAGCATGTAACTTGTTTTGTGCATGTTGATGAAAAGCGCACATTTTATCAAGCAATCGCTGAAGAAACTGTGAAACAATCCTCCATCTGCTTGTGAGAGACGAGTGCGTTTCTTTATTTATTGCATTTGATATATTTCAGTTTAGAACACCACCTTACCATATAAATTTTGTGACGCTTTCGTCTGGTGTGCCTGAAGTACTGTGTGATTGAAAGCTGCTGTTATTTTTCACGTCTAGGTCGGCTGCTGCTACTTCACGACAGTGCTGAAGGCCAAGGTTGCACAAGCCCGCCTTCGTATTTCCTCTTATTCAGCTATTGCGTATTGTCACATTGTTTTAATCGCAGGTTTCAAAGCCATAAAGCATATTTTGCTTCTTAACTGTGTGCCCGAGCCATAATGTAACTGAAATTAAATTTTCTATACAAACTGTTGCATTTTGCTGCTTTATCGAGGAAGTTGAGTGAGGACAAAGAAAAAAATAAGCCATTTTGCTGCCAACACTCGGACCTGAATCGCACACGTTGCTGTCTTCGACAGCTTGTGTGGGCTGTGTTCAGGACTCGCATATTGGCTGCATTGACATTCTTTACCGAAATAAAGTTTCAAGCCGCAGATTTGTATATCCCGGGAGGCAGACAGGCGTACCACGGTGCGTTTCTGAGGTGCCATACTTCGTGATGACTGTGCAGCAATACTGGAGCGCTTTGCTTGAGACTTGAACAGGTAAGCAGACTAAGGAGGCATATTGTGGTATGGTGCGGCGCGCAATGACTGAACGTGTGAGCAGAATAAGGAACGATGGTATGTTTTGATTTGGTGTGGTACCGATTTACATGCTACGTTTCTTAAAGAAATAGAGGACTTTGAATAGTCGATGGTCGTGGCAACCTTATTTCAGTGCGCTGGTAGCTGCCACCCACTGCTCGAATATGTGTGTGGGCTTTTTGGATGTGTGAGCATTTACGGCTAGAGGCCCATGAGGTGTGGAATTGAGTTAGGTGGTTGCCGCATGGACATCTCTTAGGGTGTAGGGAAGAACTAATGATGTGCATAATTTTGAATATGTTTGTCTGAATTGGTCGCTAAGACATGGTGTTTTTCGTGTTGAGCTTTTATCAGATGGGGACATTAGGGAGTATATTCTTTTGTTTAGTCTGAGGGTTTCTAGGAGGTCTCCATAGTTTAGGGTGGTTCATAACCACCTCGGGACCCGAAACACTGGAAGTGTTGGACGATCTCTGGAGGCGGGGGAGGGGTGGTATCTTGCGTGGACTGCGGCTACAGTTCTGGGGAGTAGGTCGCGGAAATTGGATTCAGTCAACTAGGCCAAACTGCAGCTTGTAAAAACGTGCCCTCTGTAAGGCAGGCGACAACTTGGCGCCGGTATGCATGCATACCGGCATGCAACACACACACGCGCACACACACACACACACACACACACACACACACACACACACACACACACACACACACACACACACACACACACACACACACACACACACACACACACACACACACACACACACACACACACACACACACACACACACACACACACACACACACACACACACACACACACACACACACACACACACACACACACACACACACACACACACACACACACACACACACACACACACACACACACACACACACACACACACACACACACACACACACACACACACACACACACACACACACACACACACACACACACACACACACACGCGCGCGCGCGCGCGCACACACGCGCACGCGCACGCACACGCACACACGCACACGCACACGCACACACGCGCGCACACACACACACACACACACACACACACACACACACACACACACACACACACACACACACACACACACACACACACACACACACACACACACACACACACACACACACACACACACACACACACACACACACACACACACACACACACACGCGTATAACGAACTATAGGCACAATTATCACACAGTACAGCAATCACTGTCGACACGTTGCTAGTGTCTCTTTACTCTATATCGGACATTGTATGCGCAAGCAGTCGTTATAAAATATGGCTTGTTTCCAAGTATAGGACTTGAATTCGAAACGCTGTCGGTCCAAATGTTTTAGGGGAATTCACCAAGGTGAGTAGATATGTACGGTAAAGTAGATATTTAATATTTGTGATGAATCTACTGTAGCTTGGGCGGTTCTTTAAAAAGGTTTAGACAAACTTTGCTGCAGTTAGGGAAACTGTTTTTTTTTTACATAATAGGGCATTTGAACCATATAAAAACAAGTACGGGACATTTGAAGGGCTCGATATGTCAGTATGTGACTCCAGGATGCGGCAAATGCTGAGGCTACTTCCAAGCGAAATTTTTCATGTGAGGCAACGTAGAAGAAAAAAGTTTTATAGTGTGACAAAGCACGTGTAGTCGGATACCAATCTCTTTTCGTTTGACAGTGGATAAAAGCACGTGTTGTTTAAGCTGGAATAAATCGCGAGGAAAAACGAACAAAATGCGCAGCATGCGTACTCATTGTGAATCTTCGCTTTATAAACTCCCTACAATTGCCCGCTGCAAATTCTCTGGCTGCGGTCAATTTTTTTAGACCAATATTTTATCCTCTATGTAATGCATCTTGAACAACAAGCGAGTAAATGGTTAAGAGCACTGTTTTATCAGCTCTGCTTGAAAAACCTGAACATAAAATTTCTGTATTTTTCTTCACGATTTGTCTGTCAACAGTTTATTTCTGATTAGAGATACGCGTGTGAATTGTAAGGACAGTAGATGAGACGGGGTTCATCTCCACTGTTTCCAGTGACGGGCACGCATTGGCAGATAATAATAGCAAGACCTCAGTGTAAGTCGCTCTAACTGCTTTCTGAAATGTACTGCATAATAGTTATCTTTGTATTTTTGTATTTAGAAAAAAAAAATAGCCTTTAATTGATATCTCGGGCTGAGCACTTTGCATACTCCAATTTGTTTCATAAACTTATTCAGTTTAAAGATTTTTCCACTTGAACCTTCAACTACCGTCTTGGCTCCAGTGAGTACTGGCGGGTGATTCTTTATGAGCTGCTGACGTATATGTAAGAAGCACGCAGTCACAGTGAACACATATTTGAATGGAAAATGAAATAACAACCATAATCATATTTGAGGCCTAGGAGGCGAAAAAGGCGAAATAACTGGTGTGCAGAGGCCGTTTTGGGAGCTATGATGACATCATAAAATATAGGTGAAGCAATAACCTTTATATGTGTTTCAACATATCGGCAATTCAATGTGGGACCATCCCCAGAACCACCATTTGGATGGTCGCCTGTTTGACCAGAATATACCTATTTGTCAGAATAGAACTATTTGTCACGTAGGGTTCCGGATTGTGTCAACGATTAGTCTCGTTGAAAATAAGTCGTTAAGGCAACATAGTACATGATTTGACGAATGCATTTTCCCGTTATAGCGAATGTGACTGCCATTTGCAAAATTAGTATTAAATCTCTGTAGTATATCTCGCTGCTTGTGTATTGAAAATTATGCCCATTTGAAGCAGAATCTTCGAAATGGCGTCAAGTGACCAGGAATGGTCAAGAATATGAAGTTAATAATGAAAATGAAACCCAAAATATGTGCGGAATTCGCACCAACGACCTTTCCGTTCCCAAACCGCGCTTTCCGAGGAGATTCATACTGCTATTACGGCCGAACCATTTGTTGCAGGGGGTTACGGTTGCTGTTAAACGATTGGTCGTGCTTTGATGAGCACATTTATGAAATATAGTAACTGATATAACAAATAAATGTACCGGATAAAGGAAAGGTGGCTGTAATTTGCAATTGCATAATGCAAATTTAATGAAATAGAGGGAGCTGCTTGAAGATCCTGTAGTTAATGCCCTTAAAGCAGTGTTGGCGGAATGTTTTTAACGGCGAAAGCCTTTCTAGGGCCATGGAACGAAATCTCGCTCAGAAGATTTGTGCGCGAGATCTGTCATATTTCGCGAGATTCCGCGAGATGTGTTCTTGCTTAGCGTTCCTGCCATCTGCAATTCCCACACTTGAACGCGCCCAAAGGGACGCCACGCAACAGGAGCGATGGTGTACCGCCAAAACTCACGCTGGTGAGACTGCGTCTGGCTTCCCATAGTCGCGCGGCATGGCATGCGCGAAGAGGACACACTAAAACTAGTTAGAAACCTGGTAGTGAGCCGAATTATGTACAACCTCCCCTACCAGTGCCTCAACAAGAGTGAAATACAACAAGCGGATGCCCTGCTATGCAAAGCGTATAAGACGGCGCTCCGATTACTGCGCAACACGTCTACAGAAAAGCTCATGGCGCTTGGATTGCAAAACACATTCGAAGACCTACGCAAGGCGCAGCTTGAGTCGCAAAAACTCAGGCTGCTGCGGACAACGACTGGAAGAGCGCTCTTACAGAGACTCGGATACTGTGAGCAGATGCGAGAAATAGCGAGGATGGTAACGATCCCCGACGAACTTCGCAAGTCCCTCAAGGTAGCTCCAATCCCGAGAAACGTGGACCCTAACCTCCACCAAGGTAGAAGAGAAGCAAGAGCCGATTTTATTAAAAAAACATACGCTCCTCAAGACACGGCCGTGTATGCAGACGCGTCCTCGAGAGGAGGACACAACAAAATTGCAGTGGCCACGGTGGTCGATTCGTCTCTACGCGAAGTGACCAGCGCCTCTATCCGACACTGCACAGTAGCAGAGGCCGAGGAAGTAGCCATTGCTCTAGCGGTGGCGGAGGGCTATAGAGCTGGGCGGTCGCTAACGATACTCACGGACTCTCAAACAGCCTGTCGAAATTTCATGAATGGTAGGATTGGTCGTCACGCGCTCCGTATACTCTTCGAAGCGAGCCACAGAATTAAAAGCCACGAAGAAAACAAGACCAGACACAAAATTATGTGGGTACCGGGGCACATGGGGTGGCAGGGAACCTAGAGGCTGACAGGATAGCTCGAGCATACACTACTTTCCGAGCATCCGACGGGTTCGCGGAACTTTTGCCAGCACCCAAGGCATACTCGGCCATACTAGAAGACTATAGAGGAAGAAGAATGCGATATCCCCCACCGCACAGTTCTCCCACCAGAGAGGAAGCTGTCATATGGAGACAATTACAGACGGGTTCATACCCAAACCTACACATACTAAACAAAATTCACCCTACCATATACGCTGACAGATGTCCGTGGTGCGATGAAAAACCAACACTATATCACATCACATGGGCCTGTCAAAGCATAGATGTGGTCCCCAAAATTCGAAACCCGAGTGCGGAGCAATGGGAGACTCTGCTGTCCAGCGACCGCTGCGAAGACCAGCAAGGTCTGGTACAGCGAGCCCAACGGGCGGCAGTATAGCCAGCGGAGCCCTGGACTAAGGGCAACCTACCATTGTGCAAAAGTGGACGAAGTCGACGGAGAAGACTCTTGTGGATTCAACAATCAGACATCTCTGAAGACGTCTAAAAACCGCCAAGTAATATAGGGCTAAATAAAGTTTTTCCTCCTCCTCCTCACACTGGTCGGAGAAAGTATGACAGATATCGCACCTTTCCTTTCCTGTAAACCACTGCGCCTTTCCTTTCCTACAACCCAATTAATTGTATATAGCACTGCAACGAACGCAGATAACCGATATGAGAGGCAAATGGTAAGGGAAGAAGGGTAGACTTTCGCCATTCTCCTCATAAGAGACATCTAAGGCCCTCCATTTTTTTTCTTTCTCTCGTATAAAGTGATTTCTCGAAATGAGCCCCTTCCCTTTAATTGATGCTGTGAAGTTTTTATGACGCATGTAATGCATCTTGAAGTCAATTCGCTAGTTGCGGGCTGGTCTTACGTACTTACTTTAGGGACCACTTGTGCATCGCGAAGATAGTGATTAGAAGGAAGACAACTGAGACCACGGCACGCGACACAGCAGATGCGGAGATGTGAAAAGCGCCAAGGACATATCTTCCCCTCTCATGCACAGCACGTGCCCGCAACAATTTGAAACACCCTTCTGTCCGATAACATAGGGGAATACCGCCATTATACTGTTCTTTCTACAGATGCGTCCGTCAGCTGCGAAAAAGCGGCACTGCAGCCTGCCATGTTTTCGCATGATTTGGCATGGAGCTATTCTCTCAGCATCCCAGTTTATATTCTACATTCTTCGAGGAATTGTTGGCTCCTGGATTGGCTCTGCATAAAATTGCATGTAATTTGCTACACATTATTATACTCGTTGAATTTTTGTCAGCGTTAAACTCGCTTGAAACTTCACAGAATATTTTTGAGCCGTTTCGTTCGATGTTTGCCCCATGCAATTTGAAAGAAGTCCGTTTTGTCTCGATCCTTGGCCATGCAGGTATTTATAAAAGAAGAGGTGGCTGATTTCTTAGAAAAGTTGGCTCTTAATGCGTCAGTGACACACCTCGTCCCTAACCTCAATCTGCTGGTGATTTACAGGTTTCAGCGGTTCCAGCACATATCAGCCAGGCTACATGATCCCTTACTAAATATAACCGATTATCAGTACTTATCATACAATTGGAACGTCCGCTCGTGTAAGACCAAGCTGTGTGAGGTATCAATGACGCTGCTGCGATGCAGGATTCCCAGTTTGAATTTATATCTAAGTAGATGCGCGTGGACACCAATGAACCTATGTGATTCATGCGGGAAGTTGAGTATATAGAGAATTTTCTCCTTTCCTGTCGGAAGTTCGCACTCCGGATAAAGATCTACATGGAGGTCCCTCTTTCCATGTTAGGGCTTCTCTTGTCTCAACCAGTATTACTATCGTTCGATGCGAGTGCCAAAGGATTTTGATTGCGTTTAATTTGTGGGATGTTTCATGATTACTTAATTGAAACTATCAGTTTGAACTGCCAACTGCTTTAATATTAATCGGGATCTTCTTCTTTCACCAAAATGTTTTGTTTGCTATTTCACATTAAAACTCTTCTGCCGTTTGCCATCACAACATTTTTAAAAATTACCGCTTGACGCTAATAATTTTGTTGTAATCCCGTGTAGAATTTTTATTGTATTGCTACTATACCTTGGCCAATTCTCTGATGTGGATTCGTGTTATTTTTTAAGAGGCCAAGAAGAAGAAAAGAAGGTGCATGCCTGCTGCTGTTGTCTCTTGAACTGACAAACATAACTGACCTTGCCGAACCTTCCGATGATGCCAGGACAAGCAGCGCCTACGGATGCCCAAAGGAGGCTCACGGAGTCGCTCGTAGAGCCACACCCCGAGGCGAGGGCCACGAGTACAGAACAACTTCTCGTGCCGGATTCTGAAGGCGCACCGTCCTTACCGCAGTCCACGCTGAGCGGCCAACTCAAGGAGAGTTTTGTCCATCAGGTGGTCCTCGTCGGGATGGCTATCGTGATTGCTGCCGTGCTGGGCTCTGTTTTGACGTTGCTAGCCTTGTCGATGGCCAACGACCCGACCGATGTCACCACGACCACTCATCTACCCGGTCGGTTACCCGACATCGAAATACCGGAGGGAGAAGATCATGGCACTCACACCACTGTTTCCGCTTCCAATGCAGCTACTGGTGCGGTAAAGTCTAATAAGGGAGTAATTACCGGTTAGAAGCCACCTCAGCACATGCATAATACTACAAAGAAAAGCTTCAGGTTTCTCAGAAAGTTTGCAGTTGAAAAAGAAAAAGAAAAATTCTTGCATCGACTTCAGAAGCCATCGCATGTCCAGGAGAGTCGCTCTGCCAATTGAGCTAGCCAGGGTGGCTAGCGGATCCTATGCAGGGCGAGGCGCTTCGACCAACAACCCGGAATCAATCAATTTATCATTCCTGCTTCGAGCTGGGATAAAAACGGCCTTGCCCTGCTATCGTCTAGGTGCTCTGGTTAGCACAGCTCGTACAGCGACTGACTCGGACAAGAAGAGGCGCCGGGTTCGACCCTTGGACCAAGACGAATTTTTATTTAACTGTGATATTTCTGAGAAATCTACATTACTTTATTCTACAGCCTTATCGTTGCGCTTGCGTGGATGCTGGAGAGTAACTGCTGCCCTTGTAACAAGTCTACTCTACTCTGCGGGATTCTCCTAAACGCATTGGACTGATATCCGACAATTTATTTTTTTTTCACAGAAATCTGAGCTCCGCCAGAGAGCTATATCTATCTATGGTAGGTTATACGACAGGAGAAACCTGCCGTGGTATTTAACGCTGAAAGTGTGAGCATCTTGCAAAAGTCATTTATACTCAAGCGAAGCCTGAGTCGCTTTGGGATGTTAAACTCCACAAACCAAACCAAACCAATTACTATGCCTTTGCTTTGGGCTAGACCGCAAGCTTTCGATGCAAAAGAATCTTTTCTGGAGCCAAGGTCGAAGCCTGCACATTCACAGCTTACAGAAAGCAGTATGGCACTCATTACTGGTACTGAAACGCACAGCCGTGTGCATTGTAGGTCTGGTAGTATACGTAAAGAGGTCAGACAAAGAGCTTCGACCTTCGCGCAGTCTTCCTACTGGTGACTCCGCGTGTAAGGATGCGTCCGAATGGCAAACGAGAAGCTTTGATAACCCATTTGCTTCTAGATCTCGGTCTGCCTACGTATACTCTGCACATTTTATTCGTGTTCCTTGAAAGGAGTGTTGGATATGCCTCTTTGCAGCTACAGCGCCTGGACCAGTCAAGCGTCAGTTTAAAAAGTTCACCCGTGGAAAGCTGTACTACCGCTCGGCTTACCTGGACGAAACTCAAGGCTGCCTGTTCGTTGGAGCCATGTATGTGACAATTGTATGTGTTGTGGTTTTCTATAGGCCAGGTGCGGCCGCAAGCGGCCCTCAATTGCATTTAGTTTGCTCAGTAGATCAACATTTGCATAGTGACCAGACTCACTTTTTCTTAGTGATCTTCTCAATTCATCACACATACAGTTTGTTTTTGCAGCTTATACTTGCAGAGCAAGTATAGGCAAGAGATATATTAAGCATAAAAAAAAAGTTCGAGGTCGCAAATAAATATAAGAGGAAATAAACTTACCAGATTAAGGGCAGAAAGAATAGTAAATGAAATACGAAAAAAATGAAGAAATTTCTAAACAAGTCGAGAAAAACGGTTCAGAAAGCCGTGGAAGTCACTTCGGTATGTATTAAAAAAAAAGGTTGCGATATTGTTTCCGATCACAGGGAAATGTGTGGTACCGCGGGAGTGCGTTGTTACTACGATGGACAGCTGATTAATAAGGTGGCTATGTTGTTCCCTCGTTATAAGTCAAAGGGCATGTAACCGTACCGTTTATTTTTATTCTTTGCTGCCTTCTTTCATCACACAGCCATCTGACTGTAAACGGTGCGTGTTCAAATTTGTTCGAAGCGTGTAATTGAGAACTCCGTCTTAATGAGAAATATTTAGACTCCACACTTGTGCAAATTTACTCATAACATCGGAGTACAGAAAGTGCCTGTGCTTCAGATTCACCATGGTATAAAATAAACCCTATGTTCGTGAGTAATGTTTAGACGCTTAGGAACGATTTCTATATTTCCTTAGTGGAGGGGGGAGGGGGGGGGGGATTTTGTTCGTTCTGCCATTTACACAGCTCAAAAACCTCCCTTGTTTTTTTTAGAGGATGCAGTTGCCCCAGACGACTACTTACGGTGTGTAGCAGTATTTCTCTGATGAGGATCCAAACAAAGGTGCATTTCTCTCGCAGGGAGAAAGTTTTCAAGCTACAGCTGGACGATATCAGCCTGGAGCCTGTCACGGTGGGTGTACGTTTTAATGATTCCGGCACCGCTACGCACCAACCTATATAAACCTGCCCGAAGTTGCAACTCTCCTTCGAGGTTACGGCTAACGACATTATAGTGCGCTCCCTGAGCCAATCCGACTGTGCAGCTGATTGCGGCTGGATGGACTTTTTTCTCATAGATTTACGTGCACTCGAGAAAAGCAGTACCCAGAGATCAGTTCTAGTATTTCGACATAGGCTTTAAGTAGCTAAACTCTATCCGATCCCAGTTCCGCTTTGCATAAATAAAAAGTAATGCTTAGCCTGAACAACTTATTAATTCGAAATACTCGAGAAGAAAGAAAAAAAGAACACAAAAGCCACAGCACTAGTCGGGGCTGTGTTCATTGCTTCTTGTGCGTGTATCAAACCATTTTCTTTCTTTTTCGTGAACGATTGACCTATAACAGTCTTCCCTTTTGAAGTTACAGGCATACGGTAGTAGGCAGTTTTATGTGCACATCCTGCATCAATAGCCAAGTTAAGGAAGCTTGTCAACCGGATACCTCCCATCACTTACTGTTGTGCAGGGCGACAGACTTGCTTGTTCCATTCTATTTCAATGGTGAAAATAAAACAGTACACGCAATTCAAACGCCAAATTGTCGGTTTTTGAAGAAGGATTGAAAAGTTCTGATTGTTCACAATGTTTCGGTTGTGATTTCATAATAATTAGGCTCTACTTCTGGTAGCCGCTGTGTGCCGGTCGCCCTTAAGTTTTAAGCAATTCAACCTACAGGCGTCCGTCTCATAGTGACGAGTAATTACTCCTTCATTACACATTACTCTACCACGGGGGGTTTCCGTAAACAATATATAAAAAAAAAAACAACTTTCACGCTTCGAGTTGGTGATTTATTAGCTCTCGCCTTACCACCTGCTGGCCGTCCTTATAGATTAACTGGTAGAGTGGTTTCCCAGGACAGTTGGTAGTTTGCAGTTGCAACCTCGGACCGAGATGAGTGTTTTTTCAACAACAAAGTTTCTTAGAAGACTTTATAAATTTTTTGTGTAGTTTGTGTGGTGTAGTTTGGCTCCTTCTCAGGCCCAGCTGAATGGCATGAGCGCAGTGGCGCTAGCGTAAATGGACGCTTAATTTAAATAGCGAACTAAACAAAGCAGGAGTCTGGACGTAGGAGTGCTTTGATTCACGCAGCGTGTTTTTAACCTGCTCGCCCCCTGCTCCGCTTCAGGGGATTTACTGATGCCATTACATCTCCAGAATTGAAATATGCGTTAAGCAGACATGCCTCACTATGTTTGGGCAAGTATATGCTTTATTAGAGAGATTTAGCTTACCGTGATCCGCGATCCGCCACCGTGACCATTTACCGCGCGTGGGCGGGGCGCACAAGCTGATTGGTTCCGACGCGGCAGGTCTATGTGCCGACATCAAGTATGTGGCGCCATCTATCGGCGTCAAGGGGATCTGGGCATGCGCAGTGGAACGAGCGGTGGCGGATCACGGTAGCGGATCGCGGATCACGGTAAGCTAAATCTCTCTATTAAAGCTTCTGCGTGTAACGCGTTCGTAGCTAGTGTTCAAATGTGGCTATAAATGTTATCATATTCATACCGGCAATTTCTTTGATCGATAATTGCATACAATAGTCGTATTTTTGGCGCCGGCCGTAATTTATCGCAGCTAAATGAGTTTATACCTAAACGCTTTCGTTGGTGTCTAATCTCAGATGCCTGATTTTTAACCTTTACCTTCGCCCTCATTCCACAGTTATGGCTGTGATAACTGGCATCAAAATCTAACGCTAATATATTGTTCCGCCTTTTACTTGATATGTGTTATTGCAGGAACTGCATCTTCCTGCTCCAGAGGAAAGTATGTCTGGCTGCAGACTACGAGGAGGAGATCAGGTAAACACCGCCGCGACGCAAGTTATACAGGACAAGTTTTATTTTGGCCGAAAGAGATGTGCGATAAGCGGATTAGTGTGTGCCCTTGTTCGCGACACAGCAATCGCAACACATCCCGCAACTTTGCTCCCGGTTTAGAGTTTTATGGCAGGCTCACGCAAGTACCTTCTGCGTTATGCTTATGCTTCATAATGGTTTCAAATACTTCGCTCAGTGACGTCTTTGTTAGCTTGACGACTAAAATGTTCCACCGATATTGCCTTAATAACTGGGAAGTTGACGTGTCGGTCTGTCTACTATACATTTGTGCCAGAAGTTCCTTGTCACCTTCCGTGCTTCGAATTGCACCCAAGGAAGTGTGCTTTTTGAGAGGGTGTCCGTAGAGGGAACGGAAAGCGATCACGTGTCATGTACAGCTGACATCTCTACAGCAGAGCAATATAAAACACTATTGTTTGTCCCACCAATAAAATCAAGTTAAGTATATTCTTTTCCTTCTCTTCTTCACCTCTACTCTTCGAGGTGACTCACTACTGCTAGCCCACATGGCACATAAGTGCAGATTAAAGCCGGGATAATACGCATGTCGGCTGGTCGACTGGTAGCTGAATAACGTGGTAGGTTAAGACTGTATTGGAGAATATTGGAGGCACTGCTCAAGGGGTTGGTAGTAAGGCTAGCGAACTACGCGCAGGAGGAACCACAATGGGAGCCGCAGATAGGAAGCCGTTAACGATATCGCGGTACACCCGCAAAGATGCAGCCTGAGAGAAGTGTTGAGATCAGCGTACCTGTAGGCGCATGCGGCCTAGAAGTTGCATTGGAGGCGACCACTGGTGGAATGTAGCCTGCTGTTATTTACCTGTTAGATATTACATATTAGACGCCAAATACGAGTTCTCTGCACAAACTCTAAGGGGTACACTATCAAGAGCTGACGCTTACAATAGATGCAGGGGGGGGGGGGTAGAGAGTGCTTGTTCTGCTTGCGTGCAAATGACACTAGCAGAGACGGAGCAGTGGCGCAATGGTGACCCTACCGATGTGCAGCGGGATGTGGTTGGTTTGTGTGGTTTAACGTTCCAAAGCGACTCAGGCTATGAGAGACGCCGTAGTGGAGGACTCCGGCAATTTCGACCACCTGGAGTTCTTTAATGTGCACTGACATCGTACAGCACACGGACGCCACTCCGTTTCGCCTTCATCAAAACGCTGCCGCCGATGCCGGGATTCGATCTCTGTTCCTTGGGCACAGTAGTCGAGCGCCGTAACCGCTGCGCCACCCCGGCGGGGCGCAGCGGGAGGTGGAAGCACACCCCAATGCGCCATTGCGTTATCTCAACGGTAGGGCCTCTGAGCAGCGTCACCTGGTGACAAATAGCAGAAATACTGTAATAAGAAAGAAGAGCGGAATTAAGGACTGCTTTTTCCATCTCTTCTGCGGCGCAATTTAAGGTGCATTTTTGAACGCTGATGCAGAGGTTCGAATCCTCTTCTAACAATATTTTTTTCCGGCACTCTTTTTTTTTACAACTGACAAGAATAAAGTAAATTACTAACATTTCCAAGGGTGTGCTCCGTTTTAGGTTGATTATGCGATGCTTTTAATTATAAGTTGCCATAAAAGCAGTTGTGTACTAGCCGGGAGGCAACATCAAATTCTCCACGCTCCCACTATTTAATTACGTAGTTATTTTGGTAAATATTTCCCGCCTCAGTCAGAAGGTGCGTGGTATACCTTAGGGTTGCGTTGAGAGACACTTCTGTGCTGGGATCACTGTTCAACTCGCTGACACACAACCAGTGAAGAGGAAGAAGAAATTCTGAGACCCTGCCAGTGAGAGATTAGAATTCCGTCATCCCACTGTGAAGATAGTAACAAGCGCGCTATATCCTAGAGATCTGCCGTGATATAGTACGACCTAGTGCCACCTTGCTCAAACTTTCATTTTGGTTGCTGTACATATGAACGCACGCACGCATCCGCCCCCCCTCTAAACACACACACACACACACACACACACACACACACACACACACACACACACACACACACACACACACACACACACACACACACACACACACACACACACACACACACACACACACACACACACACACACACACACACACACACACACACACACACACACACACACACACACACACACACACACACACACACACACACACACACACACACACACACACACACACACACACACACACACACACACACACACACACACACACACACACACACACACACACACACACACACACACACACACACACACACACACACACACACACACACACACACACACACACACACACACACACACACACACACACACACACACACACACACACACACACACACACACACACACACACACACACACACACACACTTGCACACATGCACACGCACGCACACACACACACACACACTTGCACACATGCACACGCACGCACACACGCCATGCACTAAACAGCGGCGGTTGTGCATGGCAAGGTACCATATACATGCAGAAGCTGTATTTAGCACTCGTTTTGCTGAGTTTAGATTTGTTTAATTTTGCTTTGCTACGCTTTACCATGTTTTGATAAATATTTAACGTATGTTATAGGCTTTTATTAGGATGAAGGAGGCCTAATTCAGGTCCCTAGCTCAACATTATCAGTACACATGAAGGCGACGAGAACAATATACGAAGCACAGAGTGGAACTGACAAATTTGCACGTGAAGAAACCGGTCATCGAGATGACATCTAATGCAGTAGCAACGGAGGGTGATCTCTTCGCATGCGGGTGGCAATGCTTCTGTCTTGAACTGTGTCTATCGATCGCCGGGAATGCTCCAGTGCAAACACAGACGCCTACTATTAATTATGCACGAGAAATTCGGCTGGCGCCATGTCTTCTGTGGAGGCTCGAACCCGACTTCACCTCTGAACAAGTCAAGCGAAGCTCGGCATTTCTTTCAAACAACGTCGAACTGAGAGTAATGAGGTCTTCATTTTCTTCTCGAATCTCCTGTGTGCAGCTGGGTCCGGAAGTGGACTGCCGGAATCACATCCGCGAGATCCATCCTATCCGTGACGGCAGCACGCTCTATATCTGCGGCACAAACTCCAGGAATCCAACCGACTGGCAAGTGAAGGTGCGTATCCCCGAGGAAAGCTTCCATGCGAGATGAAAGAATTCATGTTTGTTCTTCCTGAGCGGCTAAAACTGCGAAACCCTAACCGAGAACAGGACATAAACCGAGTGAAACAGTTCCTAAATTGAACCTTTGTGGTAATTTAGAAAGCACCTTAAAAAAAGGCATGCCATGATGCTCTTGTAGTGGCACAGCTAGGAAGGCACTAATTCAACAATGATGTTAGAATGGGACTGAGTGTCTGTTGTGTCACTTTGTTTATCGCTTTTCATGCACTTTAAAAAAAAATATTTTTCGAGTGTGTGTAGCACACAAATCAATTTGGTTCACCTGAAGCTGAACCTGCGAGTGGCGAAAGCAGTACGCAATCGTTCCTCTTTCGCACAAGTGAGTTTGTGAAATGACAGGAACGAAGACAAGATAGAAATATTCTATTGTAGTAAGTATTCATAGCCATGATTAAGGCCGGTTCTAAATAACTGGTAGCACTCTGGGTTACATTGAACCGAAGTATTACCGACTCGGCATCGATGTCTGCCTCTAGCTATGCGTCGAAACATCAAGCTAGCCTAGGCTTTTCAAACCGGCAAATAGAAGAAAGAGGGCCGCTTTATTAAGGTCGCATACAGATTTTGCATAATATCCATATATTCCACCTATGAGAATGACTCCTTGTCCCACTTGAATTGAGCACGGCGGAAAAAAGGTAAAGGTAATGTCCGTGTTTGCAAGTGGGCACACAGTCGGAGCTCACTGATCGGCGTCGAAGCATGACTATGCACCATCACTTAAGATATTACGCACAGCGAAGGCATGGAATAAGTCTATTACGCCTATGCCAAATCCAACTTAACTTTGCGTATTCATATGCGCTCTGAATTTTAAACTATCTCCTCCACTTCTTCTGCGCTTACGACTACCAATTCCACCCCAAGCTCATCTAGCCACGATCATGAAGATTTGGTCTCCCAAAGGGCAGAAGGCTGTTGACAAACCATGTATTTTAAGTGGCGCCCTTCGTCACCTGCAGGCCGCTGACTTGTCGTTGGTGTCCGAGGCGGAGAGGGTGCCTGTCTTGGAGAGTAACCAGACCGGCAAAGCGCAGGGGCGCTGCTCCGACTTCATTTCTCGGGACACTTCCTCCTTATGGCTTGGTGAGTGTCCTGTTGTGCGCTCTTTGAACTGCGGCGTTTGGCAGGCGCTCAATAAAATACCTGAATGAAAATCCGTGGCCGACAGGCGAGTCCACTGTGTGTTAACATACGGAAAGTCTGGAGGAAAGCCTTACGAGGAAAGCCTTACGAGGAAAGCCTTACGAGTCACGATTTCGCGCTTTATGTACTTCTATAGGTAGCCTTTCGACTCCTTTCAAGATCCAAGACTACAATTATCCGTTCGTACCAATAAGTTTATGTCACATGTAAACTAAACAACGAGTGGAAAACATTGCATCACACGGGACAATAAATAACAGACGGCGCAATGCGTCGACAAGAAACTTTGACAATTTCGAAGCACCTAGAATGCCCCGCTGTGGTTGCTCGACTGCTGGGTTCGATCATGGCCGCGGCGGCCCCATATGAATGTAGGCGAAAAGCAAGGCTCCCCTGTACTGTGCAATGTCAGTGCCCGTTAAAGAACCCCCGGGGATCGAGATTTGTGAAGACCTCCACTGCGGCGACTTTCATAGCGCGAGTCGCCCTGAGATGTTAAACACCATAAACCATATAACCCAAACCCAAAACAAATGATGTGGCTGATGTTTCATAATGTTAACGTTTTTTTTTCCGCTGTGTATTATTTCTCCGCTGTATATATTTTCTTTCAGGCAGAATAAAATCGAGTTGCTACTCAGTGCATTATGCCGTCATGTTCTTTCTCTTCTCATGTGTTACACCGTTTTCCATCCTTAAATAAAAAGTCGACCCCGGCTACATTTAATCATTGCTTACGTCGAGATCCCTGAATATACACTTGAAAAGTCCCATGAAAAAGTATAGCAGTGCTGTTCGCGTTTATCGAACTTATTTTAAAGGAAGATGCGATATATCGAACTGAGCGCCACGCTCTTGTAGGGGGGGGGGGGGGTTCTTTTAATGGCGCTCCCACGATAACAGCGCGCGTGGAGCCGGGTCGGTTGAGCACCCTTCGGTACCTGCCGGCTGCGCTAAAGCAGTTAACGCGCGCCACGAGGTGAACGTCTAGTCTGTTTGTTGGTGGCCTCCGGTCTGTCATGTTGTTTTCAATGCACACTTTTGTAATGCGAAGAAGCCGGCATTCAATGCGCTTATTTTTTTGCATGTATTCTAGCTTAGCTGACAGAAGACTTGCGATGGCATCGCGTGGTCGTATTCTCTGCTAAAGCAGAAGCAGGAATCAAATATAGCCGATTGTAATAGGCTTAATAGCGAGTTTGTAGTGTACCGGTAACATCTCTTATCTCTTATGACCGCATAGGACTTTTCCCGATGCACCGCCTCCTGCAACTTTTATGTGAGCGTCAACTACAGTTGTGGTGCACGGCGCAGGACGCGAGAAGCACGATCTCAGATGCTTTGATCTGGACAACGGAGTGTCATGTGAGGGTGCATCCAGTGCGCCCGTCTTTGTGAGCGCACCCATGCTGAGTTCATGTGCTGACAGTATGCTGTTGGGTTGCAGAGAACCCATACATATGGGTTACAGAGAACCCATATGTTTTCATGTTTTATGCGTGTGAGCATTGATATATCGAGATATTTTGACAACCCTTTCAAGTTCGATGCATTCGTGTTTGACTATGATAAAGTTGCTCAGGTCTCTGCCTTAAGGAATATAAGCTAAAACGGCTATTCAGAAAAGCGAGGAGTTTGCAGCAGCCATCCACAGGCAGAATATTTGTGTAATGGTAGTGAACATCTTATTGTCTGCTGATGTATCAGCTGTCTCTCTGGAAACCAATCATAATGTCGGCCTGGAAATGCCTGCTTCGGCGTTGAGCTGGTAATTCCGCATATGATTAGAGCTTTGTGGTAAAATAAGGACCAGCTATGTGTATTGGCGAATAAAGGGATCGCTATTCCCAAGAAGAGAAAGCTGCTCAATTCTTTATCTTATGTAGCAAGCGGCAGCGCAACTCATGGCAACACAGCGACGCATGACGCACACGATGATTTTTGATCCTGCAAGCGGACGGGCTGTGTGGAGCTCCTGATGATGGTTAGAGCGACTCGGCCTGCAAGTAGCATCAAGCTCAGCTACACGACCGAAAAATTATACTGACATGAGTTTCCCCTAAATTTTGTATCGTCATCCTTAAGTAGGATCGCGAGACGAGACCGCATGAGTACTTGGAGGAGTGAGCAGGATCTTAAGATAAGTCAATACAGCGAGTGCGGAGGCTGTGTTGCACTGATAAGGTTATAAATTGAAAGCTTCACCAGCCTCATTGGTCGAAAGAGACGTCGGCGGCCTCCCGATTTCATGGTCCGCCGACAGCAAATGTGAAGTGTGCGGGAGCGTGTGGAAAGGGAGAGATTCGTCCCTAGGCATGCGAGAACGTGTATCCTCGGGTGTCCGACGAGCGAGCGGCAAGAGACGCGTAATCGGAGGTGTCAAGTGACAAGTCGTGGCGCTAATTCCACGCGCGGTGGCGCGTCCCTTACAGCCGTAACGCCGGGCCGATGTTTGTGATGCTTTGAAGAATTGTGTAGGCGTTTTTAAAGATTCCAGCTTGCGCAAGGACAGGACTGGCTAATGTACCGGCGCTGTAGCGGAGCAATGCGAGGGGGCTCCTGTGCCTTTGCCGTCCTGTTCATGTTTTCTCGTTATCATACCTAAGCAGTCGGAAGTGTTTCTACCGAATTTTACTTTCGTAGTCAGGTCCTGCACAATATTATTGCACCGGCCACGCCTCTCGCATGCAGATGACGCACCTGTACCTGGCGTTTCTTCTGTGGTGAGCCTGTGGCAAGTGGCGCAAGGGAGACACTCCGTCTACCGCTCGGCCATACCGGCCCCGGGCACGGACAAACCACCCTACTCTTTCCTCAAGACCGACGACGCTGACGCCTCGGTGCTTAGTGGTCAGTGGTGCACGTCATCGCTCGCCCCTTTCAGCTCCTTCTTTTAATTTTTCCTAGAGCGATGCGGCAAATCACCGCTAGTAAACATATTAGAAAGGGAAGCGATTGCGATTTGTACAAATAGAATTAGGCGGAATCATTAACGCTACCGTTTCATACCCTTAAAGACTGAGCTTGAGTGTTCCCTAAGCGTGTGTCCTTGAGGGCGTACATTATATTGGCCTGTACGACAACGTCCGTGCAATGCACACTTTGCCGGGTAATAGCTATTGGCGCGGAAAGTTATATTACAAATAATTTATTAGGTTTTGAATAGAAGTTATGTTGACATATGACACCCTGCTGTAGCCACTGCTTGGTACCCCTCAGCATAGAGTTCAATCTGATCCAGGCACTTTAAGGCGAAATCCTTTAATGGCTTAAACTCGCGGCCATGACCTTGTCCGTCCGGCCAAGAGGAGTGTCACACTGTGCGAGATTCCACGGGATACCGCGAGATTGTGACGCCATCACCTGGTGACGTCATCGGCTATGACGTCCGGGAGTGTGAAACGAACATCACAATTCTCCTTGTCTACCTTGAAGGAGATAGATAAAATAAATTAATAAATCCTCTCTCAACCAGGAATCGAACTCCCTCCCTTGGGTCCCCAGCTGAGCGCTTTAACCAACTGCGCTACGCCAGAGATTGTGAAACATGCATCACAATTCTCCTCGTCTACCGTTAGGAGTGTAGTAGTGGAATTCACTGAGTGACAGATATTGCGCCATTCCTTTTCTGTAAAACAATTACAGAACCCCGGTGAGCTTTGATGCGTTCAACGGAACGCCGGTTGTGTTCGACAAGGGGCGCGTGATGTACCGTCACGACTGGTCATGACGGCACCAGGTGATTAACGCATATGCTGAGGCTGATAAAACTTTATTCACAATAAGTGGGAGGAATAGGGGAAGTCAGCTAGAGTGCCGCAGGCCTGGGAGACCTGGCAACGCCTGCCCATTCGACGGCCTTGAACTGAATGCCAGGGTCATCGCTGGACCTTAGCTTGTCCCAAGCTTCTTTAGAGGGATCAGGTAAGAGTTCTGAGGAAGGATTTTGAACTTTGCACGCCCAAATCATAAGCTCGAAGTTGTCTTTCTCCCCGCAAAACCGGCAGAAGGGATTCATTTCTTTATTCACGAATTTTGATATGTAGTTTGGATTGGGGAGGGTCCCCGTCTGTAGCTGTCTCCATATTACTTGTCTGTTCAGTGTTTTATGGGGTGGTGGGAGTGTTCTTCTTATTGCTTTGTAATGTGCAGTGCGTTCGTGGTATGGTACGGCTGGCTCACCGCAGGGTTCCGGTTCCTGATTTTGCGCCACCGCTCGGCCGGCTAATTCTCGAGCGTATTGGTGGGCAGCCTCATTTCCCGGATTCCCCGCATGAGCTGGGGTCCATGTCAATTCGATATCTCTCTCGAGAGGAGATTCTCTCATTTCACTGAGTATTTGTGCGGCGGGTTTGGAGACTGTACCTCTAGCAAAGTTACTGATTGCCAGTTTGGAGTCGCTTACTATGGTTGTTGCATTAGTAAAAGCGATGGCCGTGGCCATGGCGGCCTCCTCCGCCACTAGGGGTTTGGATGTGGAAACAGTCTTCGCCATAAAGAGTCTCGCTGGATTAGTGTTTGGCTGTGTGACTCCACATATCGATTATTTGTTAGGGTATTCCGCGTCTTCTGCGGCGTCGACGTATATGACATCCTGTAGGAGGCTCATTGTTTTGTGCAGGCTCTTAGCTCGTGCTTTTCTTCGGCCTTGATGAGCGTGGGGGTTCATGTTCCGAGGAAGAGGTTTGATGGTAATCCTCTTTCGGATATCGCATGGAATAGTTTGAGGAAGGTCTTGTGGAGGTTCGCTCTCAATACCTAATCTCTCAAGTATTGTCCTGCCGGCGGGCATGCTAGACAGGCGCCTTATTTGGGCAGTTCGTCGTGCTTCTTTTAGTTCCTCGTAGGTATTGTTGACCCCGAGTTTGAGAAGCTCTTCGTTGGGAGTCGAGCGAACCAGGCCCATTGCTGTTTTGTAAGCCATTTTAATGATGGCGTCAATTCTTTCAACTTCGTTTCTTTGGAGTTTTAAATACGGGAGGGAGTATGTAATCCTGCTTATGATGAAGGCGTCTATGAGTTTTAAGAGGTCGTGCTCTTTCATGCCTCGTTTTTTATTAGTAATTCATTGTATCAGTCTGGCTGTTTGGTGAACCGCCCATTTGAGTTTGTTGATTTCTGGCGCGTTTCCAGAGTTTGTTTGTAGCCTGAGCCCCAGGATCTTGATCTCTTGAACCTCTGTTACTTCCACGCCCTGTATAATGACCGTTGTCAAGGGCGCATTTAATTGGCCTTTATGAAACACTATAAGCTCCGATTTTTCAGGGAGCATTCTAGGCCCGCTCTCCTGGCCTCTTCATTGATGATGTCTGCAGCTGCTTGAAGGGCGACCTCGATTTCACCTTGAGAGCCCTTAGTTGCCCACACCGTATTATCGTCCGCGTAGAGGCTGTGCTGTACTCCTGGTATTTTGACGAGTCTATCTGGGATCTTTATTAATGCAAGATTAAAGAGGAACGGAGGGAGAACAGCTTCCTGAGGGGTGCCTCCGTTTCCCAGCATTATCAGTCGGATTTCAAATTGCCCACGTGCAGTTCCACCGAGCGCTCACTGCGAAAGACCTTGACGTAGTTGTGAGCCTTTCGCCTAGGGTTAATTTCGTTTATGTGTTCTAGTATAGTATAATGGGAGACATTGTCAAATGCTTTCTTTAGGTCTATAGCCAGGATGGCCTGCGTATTTATCTTTTTTTGATCTGTTAATGATGTCGTGCGACAGTTGAAGCATGACATCCTGTGTAGAAAGTCCCCTTTTGAAGCCCATCATGGTGAGTGGTAGAAGCGAGTATTCTTCGGCATAGACCTGCAGTCTAATGAGCACAGCATGCTCCATTAGCTTACCTAAACATGAGGTAAGCGAGATTGGCCTTAGGTTATTAAGGTTTACCATCTTGTTAGATTTTGGAATAAAACTCATCTTGGCGTGCTTCCAGGATTGGGGTATGCTACCACTCTCCCATATGCGAAGCTGATCCCAACGGGCGCCCCATTCAGGAGTCCGTGTGGCGCCTTTCATTTGGCATTTCTTCTCACACCAAATCCAATTCTCAATAAAGCTCCACATACACCCCACTGAGGAGGTGTGCGCAACATCCCATTTATCGGCTGACATAACTAGTAGACTAGTTGTTAAACCAATAGCCAAAAACATGCTACCAGGTAGACATGATGCCCGCAGGAAGACAAGGGCTCAGACCCTTGAGAAACAGTACGAGGACGATCCACAAGCAGTGTACGTGGATGCAGCTCAGCACATCAAAAACGGAGCATACGTGGCATGTATGGCCACTCCAAAGTCAACCTTCATTAACGCTATAACATTTCGTGCTAGCTCCATATGCGAGGCAGAGGAAGTAGCTATCGCACTGGCCATCGCGGATCCCCACAACAAAACTATTCTAAGCGACTCAAAAAGCGCCATTCAAAATTTCGCCAAAAATTCTGTAAGCGCACTCGCGGCGTGAATTCTGCGCAACCGATCTCTCAATCACAACATCAATCTCGTATGGGTTCCGGCTCACGCGGGTAACTCTGGAAACGAAGGGGTCGACCGTCTAGCCCGAGGCTTAACCAACCGGGAGACGGGAGATCTATCGGGAACGGACGCGCCTGTGGAGGCACCGCGCACATACGCGGAGGTAACAAACTTTTATCGCGAGCTAAGATGCACGTACCCCGCCCCTCACACCGACCTCGACCGGGCGCAAGCCACGACACTCAGACGCCTACAAACAAAGGCCATTCTTAGCCCCTACCGACTATCGTTAATTACAAACGGAGAATTCAACCCTGCATGCCGGCACTGCGGTGACGGGACGTAGGCCACTCAAGACCATATACTGTGGGCATGCGCCAGCAATCCCCCTCCAAAGACACTCTTGCCAGCTCCCTCAGCGGAGGAATGGGACAAGCTGTTGGGCAGCCCAAGAAAAACTACGCAACCCTCGTCACGCGAGCTCAAGAGGTCGCTCCCGACTGGAGGCCACCCTAGACTCGCCCCAGCCCGAAATAATTCCTTTCATTTCGTGGCAATAAAAGTTGTTACCACCACCAAATCCCACAATAAACAGAGATGAGGTGGAGGAGCGTGGCTGATTCTGGCCCTGATGGGGTTGGGACAGGTAGACCCCCGCCGTTTGTGGCGGAGTCTAGCCTGCCATCGAATGTTTATCTGTTGTGGGCCGTCATTGCACCCGCCACCGCTTCGATGGTGGACGACGGCTGTTGTGGCACTCATCTTTCTCCCCTTCTTCTTTTTCTTTCTGCTCTATTTTCTCTTCTGTCAGCACGAGTTAGTGGAGGTGGCTCAGTTACAGAGCCAGTAGCAGGCCCGTGCATTTTCTTTTCCTTCTTCCTACAGCCACAATAACAACACAATAAACAGAAGCACACCCAGTACAGAAGGCGTCAGCGGCGTTTAAAATTGGTCGACAGAAAAGAAAAAAACGCAGTAGGCTGTCACATTTCTCCGCGGACACCTGAACCGCGCCGTAAATGTAGGGATGAAGATGGAAGGGAAAGAAGAGAGGGAGATAGAGGGGCGGCAGTGGTGGGCTACGATCCACCGCGCTATAATATTTTGCTTCATCGCATTGGTCCAAAGTGCCTTCTACGTTTTTTCCCCCGGTCTGTGAAACCCAAATTAAATGGCTTCCGCTATATATGGGCACTCTTTTTACTCAAAATTTCCTATTCATTGCAAGTTCACCATACAGGACTTAGTGCGAACCACCGCGTTCCATCTCCACAGAGCCTCACTCGGTGGGCGCCCTGTCTTTTGGCGCACACGCCTACTTCATCTTTCGCGAACAAGCCGCGGAGCGAAGGGCGTGCGGTGTCAGGATCCTTTCCGCCATGGCTCGGGTGTGCAAGGTACGTTCTACTTCATCGCCATTGTTAAGGTACATATTGTATCGTGAGGCTACCAAAAATAATAAATAATAACGTACCTCTGCGAGTCGTTTTGGGCTCGCCGAGATAAATTTTTCAGTGAATACTTGACTATGGCGTCCCTTAATAACCCGTGTGTCAATTTGTGACTGCTATAAACTTTCCTTGCTGTAATTATTTATAGCAACCTATTGAGGCAGTTAAGGATGAAATATTGTGTGTGTGTGTGTGTGTGTGTGTGTGTGTGTGTATGAGAGGGGGGGGCGTGGCTTTAACGGGAGAGGTTTAATTAAAGATAAAGATGAAATGCACTGAACTTATAGTTGATAAGGACAACTTATATTGACATTAGCGCGCAACCAGTTATTTCCATGCAAAACGACGTTGAAACGAAGGTACAGTAACTGAATGGCACCTGAAGATTAAGTGGTGGAAAGGATTGTGGTTTCACAGTTTGTTACCACTCTCTCAGAGCCCTTCTTACCAGACAATGGCATATTTCGGCGGGAGTTCCCGTTAACCGCTTCCAATGCAGCGCGTCTAAGATATCTAGTTCCAGACAAGTGCGGGATTCTTGGACGTCTTTTAATTGTCAGGCAACTGCGGGATAATGTTGACACGTTACGTAAGTGAAGATACTGTTATGAACACGTTGATGGGAAAGGTATAAGCTTTTGATTAATGGAAAAAAGTTTGATTTAAAGTTTCCATGCGCTGGTGGCGAGAAGTTAAAACTGCTATAAAAAAGGAGAATTTTTGAAATTGTGGGATAAATCCTGAATATTGTAAAATACTTTTTATGAACACGTTGACATGAAGGATCAAGGCTTGCGTCGCATAAATAAATTTTGTTTTTGAAGTTTATCCTTTCGGTCTCCTCGCGGACAGAACGACTTCGGTGGTGCACCGGGGACCGGAAGAAGGGTGCAGATGTGGACTTCGTACATGAAAGTCCGTCTAGACTGCACCGATTTCATGCAATTTCCTGATGACACACAAAGAGCGAATTTTATCTTCGATGCAATACGTGAGTACAGAACATACCGCGTGGACAGAATTAGCAAGCACGATCGTTTGAAACGTTCCCAATTACAAAAGCATATACGTTAGATCTTGCCCGCAGGTGTAAGTTACGGATTGCCTGCAATGTGCTGTAGTGGCAGTATACGTAAACAGCTTGCTTATGTGCGAGTCGAATTGATGACTGAAAGTGGCAGTGACGTAAATTTTCTTGTTCACGTGATAGTTCACTGCTTTTAAGGTGCAACCAGGCGTGGGCTTGCAGGGTGTCGATGGTGTCGAGGCGATTTACATTTGTCGGCAGTTTTGGCAATACAAGCCTCAAGTGCAGCTCATGTTCGGGCGCTTATCTTCACACTAGTGTCGCGAGCTTTACAGCAACGTCAACGGCGAAATTTGATTGGTGGGGAGGGTTTCTCAGTTTCGCTAATTGATTGAAACCACCAGCAATCGCGTGTGGCGTCCATTATGGGCGTTGTCAACAATTGTGCGAATGCTCAATTGTTGACAACGCCCATAATGTTGAAGAGAGTGAGAAGTTTAGGCTTAAACTGAACATTAAAAAGACGAAGATCATGGCGTCTTGCCCTATCAAGTCCTGGAGCATCAATGGACAAGAAGTGGAAGCTGTGACAGATTTTCTGTTCTTGGGCGCCAAGATTACCTCGGAAGGAGACTGCAGCCATGAAATTAGGAGACGCCTGCTTCTGGGAAAGAGAGCAATGGTTAGCCTTGACCGCCTAGTAAAGAGCAGAGACATTAGTCTGCCGACCAAGATCCGTATAACCCGTGCTATGGTCTTTCCAGTTGTGATGTATGGATGCGAGAGTTGGACTGTGAAAAAGGCTGACCGCCGAAGAATTGACGCGTTTGAATTGTGGTGCTGGCGAAGACTCTTAAGAGTTCCTTGGACTGCCAGAAGATCAAATCAGTCGATATTGTCGACCATAAACCCTGACTGCTCATTGGAGGGTCAAATTCTAAAGTTAAAGCTCAGCTACTTTGGTCATCTGATGAGAAGAGAGGAGTCGCTGGAGAAAGATTTGATGTTGGGAAAGGTTGAGGGTCGCCGGAGAAGGGGTAGGCAGCGAACGCGATGGTTAGATGGCATTCTTGAGGCATTGCAGATGAAGCTACGTGATGTTAAGAAGATAGTGAGAGACCGGAAAGCGTGGCGTGACATGGTCCATAGGGTCACGAAGAGTCGGACACGACTGAACGCCTGAACTGAACTGAACTCATCCTTGTCAAATGCATGATCACTGCTCTTACAGATTTTGCCCCATTCCCGGCAGATTGTGCTACGAGTGTAAGAGCGTAACATTGTGTAGTAGTCTTCACAAATAACCCAACAGGAAACAGACTAAGGAAAATGAGGAAAGGGCGCAGGGGGACTTCAGTAGGAAAGTTTATAACCGCCCCTTTTTACTGTGGCTCTATTTCCAGTTGGCTTGTCTTGTAAAACTATGCACCAACTGAAACAAATATCCGCGTTATTATAGCATTATAACTAAACCACGTACCAGGTTTGGGTACTATAGGGCATAAAAGCTTGGCATTGGGCTTTGTGTCTGCGGAATGCTGAATGCAGAGAACATTCTGCAAGATTTTTCTTGTCCTTTTTTGCTGGAAGTAATATGGTAGTATTCTATAAACTAGGGCCAGGCGATGACTGTGATGATTGCCTATTGGATTTGTGTATTTCTAGCAGATAATTATTGATATTATTTATAGGATTATACTGCATCTTGACAGGAGATAAATTCCAAAGCTAGAATTCTCTTCCTTGCTAAGAGTTCTTCGTTGCTGATGTCACGTTAACAGATGCGTCCTCTTGGGTACCCAATTTGGAGGCCGGCGTGCTCTTTGGTGCCTTCACCACCGTCACGTAAGCAGAATCAAGACAATCGGATCCTACATAGTATCCTAACGCAGCGGCACTGTTCTATACTATCAGTCTGATTTCTAAGGAAATGTAAATGATCGCTTTATTGCACATTTTCTAGTCGAGAAGGGCGATCGGCGTCAGCGTGTCTACACGCACTAAACTTTTTTCGGGTATCAAAGCTAAATGTAACCAAGCTTTTAAGAACCGTCTGTGTTTTATAGAATAATTTTGGTGAGGCAACAGAAAACGTCCTTAGAAGTGTCCTTGAATTTTTTTTCCGTAAATTTACGCAGCTTTATTTGCAAAAAACTATCACGTGACACACTACTGCCACATGTCTATACCCAGCAGACACAAATATGATGCTGTCTACCGTATACAGACGTCGGCGTTCCCGCTGCCCCTTGTGGTTCGAACGGTTGAGCGCTGCCTGTTCCAAATTGCCGCTTTTCGGTGGCTCTGGGTGTACAAACCGTACTTTCTCCTGTAGGTTTCTAAAGTGGGGAGAGTAGCTACGTCCTGAGGGCTGCTGAGTCACGTGGCCTAGCATAAAATATTTTTGTTCTCCAAGCAGAACGATATACAGCCAACTGCTTCATTATTGACATCAGGAATAAAGTGCCAGTTAACAGTCTGTAGAGCTTCTTGAAAAATAGCTTAAGAAAATGGTAGCGTTACCAGATAATCTATCAGTTATGTTAATAATTTTTGCCGGTCATAAAAGCCCCTCGCGCCATTGAGTGCTTACTCGTTTCACCGTAAGATGCGTCTCTGAGAACAAAGTGTAATGGGGCCTTTTGTGTGTGCTGGGTACACTCTACTGCCGCATGAAATGCGGCAGTAGAGTGTTACGTGATAGTTTTTGGCAAATTAAGCTGCGTAAATTTACAGAAAAAAATCAAGGACAGTTCTAAGGATGTTTACTGTTGCCTCGCAGATCTACGTTCACGTACACTCACTTTGAACTCGCTTAATCGCTAGTCCTTTAATATGTGCCCTTTATCTCACACATTATCTTATCTCACCGGCACGTCGTCTTAAGCTACCACATTACGGGAAAGTCCACCAGGATGGGAAACCCGGATTTAACCAAACCAAAAAAAAAAAAAAACGTCCCTGCGTGATGTTACAGTAGCATGCCTGATCCGGGATCTAAAGTTCACGGAAGCTTAGATCCTCATCCCATCCTTCAATCTCAAAGCAGTATAGCCCTAGCGGGAATCTCCTGCTTACTCGACTATGTCATGTGACCTCATGACGTCACAATATCCTCCAACCAATCAGGGCCTTGCGATGTCACCTGCCAAATGGCATATTCCACCGGCACGGTCGTGATATTTCGCTTGCAACATCGCGACGCAAGCAGTGCCGACTACGCCGCCGACGGATTTTCAAGAGAACGGGGTTTTATCGTTATCGCGTTATTATGAGCGGAGACGCGGTGACAACTGGCTCTTCCGTGCTTTAGGTCAAATTCTTATTCATTGCTCTATGCAGTTTGGAGACATAAGTAAGCTTCCTTCGTACGATATCGCTTACTTGAGGGACGTTTAAGGAACAACGGCCCACAATTCTTCCCTTTTGTCCTATTCTTCCTAGCTCCATCCCTCCAAATCACCGCCGTTACTTCCTCTGAGATGTATGTAAAAGTTTTTGAGCACACAACCTATATACGAATGGGGCACAATTCAAAACGTATATTATACGCAGTCGTGCACGGCACATAAGCGTTGCACAACACTTTCGTTTCAGCCATGGTTATCCCGACTCAGCGGTGTGTGCCTTCCGGCTGGAGGACATCGAGAGGGCGTTTAACAGCACCAGATTCATCGAGTTGTCCTTGAAAAGGGACGCTTTGAGCAAGGCCGTGAGCGCCAACGCTGCCAGCTATACGGGCACGGGTGCTGCCTGCACAACGGACTCCCGTACACTGGACCCCGCCGAGACAAACTTTTTGCTCTCTCATCCGCTGCTCGCTGAGTCGCCCAAGCAGCGTCATAATCGAGCCTTCTACACGCTTCCGGGCGTCGCATTCCGTGCTATGGCCGCATCCATGTTCAGCGAGGCCTGGGGTTCCTGGGTCATCTGCTACGTGGCCACGGGTAAGAGTTGCACACGAGATTCTTCCGGTTGCCGGAGACCTCTTTTCACGCATGGCTGAAACTGTTCTAGACCACGGGCTCCAGATGGAAGACCAGCGAAACATTTTGTCCATGTAAACGACTTCCAAAAATGTGTCCCACTCCGGAACCCTTGCTTCGGTTTCATTAAAGACCCCTGCAACGACTCCAAATTTCTTCCTCTAGTAACGGCTGGTCATGACACCAGGGTGGTGATGCCGGTCAACAATCGTTCTCCAGTTTATCATTACAGCTTACTTATTATTACTGTTTGTCAGTTTATCATTACAGCTTATGGCGTCCGCGAAACCGCATCAAAGTGCAGTTGGTAATCAGCTGGTCGCAATTACAGGGGTGGTCGGAAGGGGACAAAGACAGCGCTGTGCGGATGTGCTCAGTAACAACAGGAAAATACCGCTTGGCGGCATGCTTTTGACAGGTGGCAGTTGGCAAGTCACGTGACCGCGCACTGACTGGTTGTCCGGTTGCATGACGCCGCGAGACTACACGGCACGACCATGTTGGGGAGAATTTCCTGGCCTGGCAGCTTCTTATGATGAAAATCGAATTCGGACCCTTGGATCTCACCTATATACGCCTTGGCCGCGCACTTGCATTCGCATGCGGCTTAGTTAAAGCGTGGCTTTATAGCTATGTCGTGTGTGGTCTCGCAAATAATGCTGTAGCTCGCAGCTCTGATTGCGAAAAGTTCCAAGATTATAGAGGCACAAATTAAGGAATCACAGTGACTAGGCAATTAGCAAAGTGCTTGCTCGAATAATAATCGGCTATGGGAGCCGCAGATGGCAACTTATAATGTTGTCACGTCGTAGCCTTGAAAGGAGAGGTTCAGTGCCTCCCAAAATTGTAACCTGCTCTTTACCAATAATTTAGTTACGGCTTTATGTTTGAGGGCCACAATGTTTAACTTCGCCGCTTCCTTTTAAGATGCATAATTCTAACCTTTTTGGTTATACTTTTCCAAGTGCTGAATTGAACACCTGCTCTAAAATCTGTACGCAGAAAATATTTAAAGTGTTCAAGCCCTTCAAAAACTACAAGAAGCTTGGTTAATAAGGCTTTATTAACTCGTTTTGTTGTAGAGCTATAGAACTGCTTAAAAGCTGGAATCACAGCATTTTGATGTGCGGTGGATTGCAACACTTTGTTTTATTAAACGCAAGATCCTAGCTTAAGAAGTTGTACCTTGTGGCGGTGGTGCAAATGGTTGAGACGCCTGACTACTGTGCCATAGTTTCCGGGTTCGATCCCACCCAACTGCATCTGCGTTTCTATGGAGGCGTAGCGGAGCGGCGCCCGTGTGCTGTGCGATGTCAGTGCACGTTAAGAACCCCAGGAGGTCGAAATTTCCAGTCCTCCATCTACTCTGCCTCTCTTAGCCTGATTCGCTTTGGGACGTTAAACCTTGCAAATTAAACCAAACAATAAAAGTTGTGTCTTGGACAGTTGTGCATTGAAATGTACAAAAAGAAAGACCGGTGCAGTTGAATGAGAACATGAAAATGACGAAGAGCATAGGATGGGCACCTATTATCGTTTCTATGCTGTAGAACGAAAGTATCTCACTAGTATTTCATGCCATTAAATCAGCGAGGAGTTGTGCCATAATCGTGTGTAGTATGGGTTGGGTCACGTGTGTACTGTACCGTCAAACCAAACAGAATTCCGCCATTTCCATGGTAAGTGTTATGGCTACAAAGAGCTTCGCGGAGTACGGTGAGCGCCCGTCCTCTGTTGCATGTCTCTTTCATTTGCTGTTCGGCTTCGCTGGTTCGAACTTTATATGAAAACATTTGCCGACTATTACGTTACTTCCTAATACAAAATTTGAGCGCAGCTCATCTTCTCGCTCAGCTTTGCGATAGATTCAGGCAAATAATTCGAGCAAGATATGTATGTACAATTACAGACTTTTTATTTTTCACACTATTCCGAACAAACTAGTTCCTCCTCCGCGAGTGACAGATACTGGGTCTTTATTTTCCTGTAAACCCCTTAACTAGCTCTAATTAGGTTCGATGGATGCGAAATGGAGAGGTGTCGAGGCGTCCGTGTGCTGCGTGATGTTAGTGCACGTTAAAGTTCCCTAGGTGGTCGAAATTACACGGAGCCCTCCACTACGGCACCCCTTTCACTCTTTTTGCTTTCACTCCCATCTTCCCCTTTTTTTTTACGGCGCGGTTAAGACGTCTACAAAACAGGTGTTTCAGACATTGTGCCTTTTCTTTTCTGTCAAACAATTATTATTGTTATTGGCTCTAATTAAATATCTAAATAAACAACATCAACCCTGTTGTCACTTGAACACCCTTATTTGACGTTGTGTACTAAGGTACCTATCATTCTTTTTTGGCTGCGGAGCTGGCTATGAGGGACAACGGCGACGCTGACGATTACGTTACTAGTTCCTAGTTACAAGTTAGTTACTAGTTCGTCTTTTACAGCGCCGACAAAGTCATGCAGTCATGCAAACTTTTTACTGACACTCTATCTTATGATACTATTGTTTTTTCGCTACGAGCTGGTTACGAGGGACAATGGTGACACCGCGAAACGTAGGAACAAGCGTCAAAGGGCTGCGCTATAAAATAACAAGAGCACTGTTCAATCTACACTGCAGAAATGCGAAAGCCTAAGCGTTGCTAGTGCACACGGTGCATCACGTTTTTTCTCATTATTGTTATCAACTAAATGGAGCGTCATTATCATTGCTAATGCCACCATTGTCATTATCACTAATTGCAGCGTAATTGTCCCACTACTATAATCCTCACGGTAGACAAGGAGAATTATACGGTGCGTTTCACGAACTGCCAGGTTTCTGTATGTCCTCTGCTGGAAACAGTGCATCGGCCGTAGGCCGAGGTTTTGCACCTTCTGTAGACGTCGTGAACACCTACAAGACTGTGCTATCTCGCTGCCGTCCGGTATAATGTAGTGCTCAACACTGTATTTTTGCATGGGGCCTTAAATGGCCGTCCGTACCGAGCGCCTGACTTCAGGGATGCCCTTGCCCGTGTCTTAGACCTTCGGGATATTGTCTGCATTGGACAATATCAAATGAGCCATGTGTGGATGGTTACTTGTGAGAACAGCGTTTGAAAACAGAAACTCATAGACTTGGCGGAGCTAACCTTAAAAGGGTTGAAATGCATGACATTTGATCCGGAAACAAGAAATAATAAGTTGAAGCTGCTGTGGCTCCTGCGCAACATGAAACATCGTCGGATTTCGGAAGATCTTTAGCCGTACGGCACTGTTCAGTTCGTGGAGCGTGAAAAGCGGCGTTGTCCGGGGATGGAGCAAATGAAGGCAGCAAACCAGGAAGTGTCTATCGCGCAGAAAGATGGTGTTTCATCTTCCAGCATTCTTTACACCTTGAGTGTGCTTGGAATTCCGGCTTTGCATGGTCGTCATTCCGGGCAGGTCTCCGCTGTGTCTTTGGTGCAGCAGAGTTGGACACGCCCGGCAGCTGTGCCGCACGCCTCGATTCACTCAGTGTCGTCGCTTTGGTACCACAGTGGATGCATGTGTCATTATGCCGATAGGTTACGTCTCCTGGTCTAAAGAAGATGATGTAGCGTTAGAGCACATCATGGATATTTCGGATGCTGTGGATGCTTCTGGAGAGCTCAACACCGCTGTTCCGCGTGCAACAGTGGCCATTAATAATTCACAGGACGTCTAGCCGCCTGCTAATGAACCTCCCGGCCCCAGGCTTCAGGCCAGCTTGAGTATGGTGCATCTGATCTTGAGGTTGCTAAAAAGCAATGTTCTGGCGCAGAAGCATCTCGAGATCTAAAATTGAGGACTGCCGAGGAGCCAGCGGATTCGCGTACAAGCTGCTCCATCGATGGTGCGTCGCCAGAGTCTGGTGGTGGTGGTGAAAACGTTTACCGGTTCTTGAGCCTTATTATTATTGCCTCCTATACTGATGGGTGGGCTCGATATTGTGTAGGTTGGCCGGGAGCTTGTGGTTCTCAACGATTCTTAGCGCCCAGCCCACCAGCTCCTTTGGTGCAGTCGGGCCCGAGCTGGGACACCGCGATCTCGTATCGCTCTACGTCTCTTAGTTGCCGGGTGGCTGGACCTCATAGCAAATGTACTGGATATGGTGAAAGTCTGTTTTGGGTGCCCCGCAGAGGGTGCATACAGGGGAGAAAAGGCCGGGGTGGATATGGGCAAGCTGACCTAGAGATATAATAACGACGTCAATGCCAGTTAAAACAACTGTTTGAAAGATGTCGTGTGAATGCAGCTGAAATTCAGGAAATTAAACTGGCTACGAATGAGGATACGGAAACTGCTCTTGAGATGTTTGTATCGCGATATGATATTATCGTCTGCTATTTCAAAGGCTTATACGGAGGGTGTATGCTCTTTCTTGACATTGATATTAAGCCCTATACTATAAGATTCTTGCCTACCAGCTTCTGAGGTTCCATGGGATCTTTTTGTGCTCATGGGTCTATTTAGCTTGTGGAAAAGCCGTATGACAGATCGCCGTGCCGAGCCGCCACGTTCATTGAAGTCTCTGTCCAGAGAGCAGTGTGTTATGGTGCCGGGAGTATATGCTGGGCAGGGGCGACCTCCTGCCTGGCTACCTTTACTCGATGCATTATATGTCTCCCAGAGTTTTAATGTGTGGATAAAGTGAGACCTCGATGCTGGTATTACTGTGCATGACAGGTTGCGGGATGTGACCTGGTTAAATCAGGCTTCAAGTACTTCCATGCAATAAGGAAAAAAAATCCCAGGCGTGGCACAGTTGGTTAATGCGCTCGGCTAGGGATCTAAGGAATGGAGGCTCGATTCGCGGAGGAGACATGATTTATTTATTTATTTATTTATTTATTTATTTATTTATTTATTTATTTATTTATTTATTTATTTATTTATTTGTTTATTTATTTATTTATTTATTTATTTATTTATTTATTTATTTATTTATTTATTTATTTATTTATTTATTTATTTATTTATTTATTTATTTATGGAGCTGGTTACGAGGGATTACGGCGACACTGAAACGTAGGAACGGGCGCTGAAGAGCTGCACTCCAAAATTTTGTTTCGGAGAGCCCTTCGCTTTTAAACGTTTAAGATATGTAATCACTATTAGAGCGTGTACTTGCACAAAAGTGCACCAGTGTTAGAATACAAAGTAAAAATGTGGACGACTCTGAAGCATACTTTTTGTTTTGCAGCAAATGGCCTGGTGCTGAAATTGGCTGAGGAAATCGTCTCCGGTGACATGATCCCCTCCCCTGCCCAGCAGGTGGACGCTTTCAACGTGTCCAGGGGAATTCACAAGCTGGTGGTATCCATGGAGGTAAAGTATGAACGCCGATTTTTTTTTTTTTTTTTTTTTTGCAGCGCATTTTTTTTTTTTCGCTGTGATATCTCTCTTTTTCTCGGAATTTAAGGGTCATCATCCCAGCAAGATACCTGCTTCAACGATAACGTTTAGGTCACTGTCTGAGACTCATGCGATCATTTTTGACGTCACATTAAAGCGTCGGCATAATTATGTGTTTGAGTTTGAGAATGTTTCTGCTATCTTATTACTTGAGAGTGACCTTCATGTCTGTGGGCCTGAAAAATTGCCTTCTAGAGAGAGAGAGAGAGAGAGAGAGAGAGAGAGAGTATGAGTTGCACGTTTAACGAGTAAAATAGAGGCGGAGAAGTACAGTAGAATTTACTGGCCAGTACAACTAGCATTAGGTTCGATATATGCGCCCGGGGCAAGAAGCAGTAGTTGTTACTGCTGTGATTACTAAAATAATTCTCTCTTGGTCACCACCCTGCTGACTCAACATCCAGCAACATCACGATATTTTTTGTGGAATAATACTTCTCAACAACTGAACCGAAAGAACTCTATTTTTTCGTCTAAATATTGCGGTTTTTTAATGCAGAAACACGTACAACTTTCGTTTAAACCTACACATATCACATCATGCGAGTGAAGCTGTTCTGGTATGTGGGTGACACTATCGATACACGAATCTATGACGACAATGTTACTCGTAGTACCGGAGCCTGTACGTTTTCTCGGACGACGATGTCCTTCAGTACCGCCTGGACAACTGCGAAGGGAGGCCTCCTCACTGTTCCTCCTGCGTGGTTGATCCTTTCTGCGGATGGGACGGCACACGCTGCCTCCCTCACGTCGACGGGTGAGTTCTGCAGGAAGAGAACTGCAGGTTTACTTCATGACCCCTTGTTTACAGAGCGCTCGACCTTTATTCAGTTTCGAAGGGCTAATTCATTTGCTTCGCCTGAGATGCATGCATATTCCCGCAGTACTTAAGTCTTCTAATGAGCTGTGGCTTGTGCTCTATCAAGCTTTACATGAATCGCCAGAACGTCTTGTGCCTTATAACCCAGATGCGCAGAGGGCGGCATGGATGCGGCTTGAAATTTTTTGGAAAGAAAATTGGGAGAATCTCCAGTATTGCTCACTGCTTTCTTAAAAGAAATCTTTTCTTAGACGCCTTTCATATAAGAGCGTAAGAATGCGACATAAAATTCAACAGATGGCAGCTGTACAGTCAATCCACACTGAATCTGCTGAATATAGATGAAAGCGCCGGAAGCAAAAACAGCTTTAAGTAGAGTGTCAGTTTTTGCCTTTATCGCTTACTAAGTCTATCTAAAAAAGGAGTGCGCATGAGAAAATTTGTAGATTCGTTTAGAAACATGTGGTAACTCTTTCAATATCACCTGTCACGGCACTGGTAATACAATCTGATCCTGTTTTGCGCCAATATTTAAACAAATGGGCGGCAAAATTTAGACTCAAACCACTGCCACCGGTCATAGAGTTCAATATGGACCAGTATCGACTGGCAACCTTCCTTGTGCGGCGCATGATGCTGTGAGGTTTTCCATGCGTAATGAACGATTACTGTAAGTTAGGTTTCTTTGTGACCAGATAAAGTAGCTAAACGAAAGTCTCGTAACAATATAAGGGTTATTGCACCTAGGATATTTAGCAGCTTTAGAAAATAATTTTTTCTTTTACCGCGCATAGAAGTCTTAATCGGCTGTGTGCAAAAACTGTCAGCGGTGGCATATTATCTGCCAACCTGAAGAGCTGAAAATTCGTAAAACTCCTGCAGCTGAGGAAGGGGGAGAGTTGCAGCACAAGTGGTTTTGCAAATTCCTAAGCGATTTAGTTTTCCGACCGGCTTTCTCTCATTTCCTTGACCATCATATAGTGGAGTGGTTGGTTGTTTACCGGTTTCACATATTGCCGGCGTTCTTGGATATCCTCATCAGGTACGAGTAGTGCGAAAATGCAGGTAACTTTACCTAGAATTCTGATATAATGCGAAAAAGGGGCTGCACAAATTTTCTGTGGCTATGGGCAGGCGTTGAGAGCGGCTGTTTTAGCTGTACAAGTGGCCCCGTCTGGAGGCCGCCGCGCCAGAAGGCGGGAGATCAGCTGATAGCTAATAGAATCAGCTGTGTTCTGATGCACCCCACCGCTGTACCTAAAACAGTGTAATTCAAAAAGCCTATATTTATTGATTGCATATAACCTTAAGCGAGAAGCCAAGCATTTAGAAAGGCAATATTAAAGGGACACTGACAGGTCTGTCACAATTTTTATTGTGAGAAAAGTTACACTACGGCGTTTTGTGACATCGTTGTTTCTTGTCATGCAGCAAAAGATGCATTTATTGCTGATATATTCTGATTCGAATTAGAAGAGAGTGTCTATGACATTGTTGTTTCCTCTCATACAGCAAACGATGCATTTATTGCTGAGATATTCCGATTCGAATTAGAAGAGAGTGTCTATGACATCGCTGTTTCTTGCCATACAGCAAAAGATGCATTTATTGCCGAGATATTCCGATTCGAATTAGAAGAGAGTACTTACTTACCTCCGCTGTGAATCAAACTCAGTTTTCCCCTTTTAAGTAGATGGGGAAAATGATGTAAAAAAGAACAAAAACGCAAACTCGTGATTGATTCTCCTCGGCGACTGGCGCGAGAAATTAATTACGCAATCGCTGCCCGAAGACTGCAGCCGTTGCTTCGTGTTCACCGGTCATATATCCTGTTCCCGAGCTCGACAACGAAGTTCCCGCGGCAAACGCCGGGCAGCACTTGAGCGACCTCGGCCAAAACAGAACATGAAATGCTTTTTAGAGCATCAGGCGGCTCGAACAGCAGGATATCAAGAATCTCCGAACATCGCCAACCTTCTGTAGAGATCGATGGGCAATGACTGCTAAATATGGGCGTTTTTAAATACTAGCAGAGGGGGGGGGGGGGGGGGCAGCCATTTACTATGGCAGAAAAATAAAAGAGGAGACCGCGAAATGCCGAAACCGACCGAAACGAAACGGTACGCCGGGGGCGCCCCAGGTGCAGGACTTATTTGCTTTCCAACAATTAGGATGTTTATTTTTTAGTCTTCTATGCTTTATATGAGTGCGCATACAGTTTCGAAAGAAAACGTACTTAACAATTCAGACATGTAATCGTAAACACATTTTTCAGTTTCCGGATTACGTGCATGCCATTTGACTTCTACATTCGAGAATCGGCTGTGTCGGCGATATCTGTATTCCTGTTCTGTCGTTTCTCACATGAGAGGAGCTTTGCTTTCAGTAGGAGCATTCTTTTGTGGCCATGAGCCTGTATTCTAACGATACAAGTGAACTTCGTTTATCTGTTTAGTGTCCTTTTAAAGTAAACAAGAAAATTATAAAAGAATGCTTCTATTTTTTGTTTATAGTGCTATGGTTTACTGAGCTGTTTTCTCAAATGTGTATGTCATGACAAATCCCTAATTTCTCTGCCTTTGTGTGCTTAATATATATAGGCTTTAAAGGCTTCCGCCTCGTCACACTTTAGTGGTGCAAAGTGCCCCCTCGCATTCTTTGTGGTTTTAACGCGATAGTGCTAAAGGTCCCGTTCACCGAAAATACGGATCGGCCCTGTGAGCTAAAAATCACGAGCATAGCGTTGGCAGCCAGTAGCTGGCAGCTGACATGGCCGAGCACTAACTGGACGTAAGGTTGCCTGATGTTACATTTGGCAGGAGCTGCCAACTCAGGTCTCTCATTTCATATGGGAGGGTGATGTCAGAATCTGCCTGCCAGGATCCTAGCATTCACGTTGCCCCTTAGCCACGCTCTTACGAATTGGTTAAAGCGGGATTTTGTATGTCGGGTGGTTGCTGACTCTATTGCGTCATTTTTATTAACTGCAAGCTGCTTTTTAATACCCGCATGGTTGTTTGTTTTTGCTCGCAGGGCCACTCGAAGGACGTGCTGAAGGGGAAGATCTGTACCCTTCAGTGTGTGTCAATTATTACAAAGCGACAAATTAATGTCCCAACTCACACGCACATACACAATCGCGTAAAGGAGTGTTGCAAAATAGACTTATTCTGTTCATTTACCCTTTTTCATCGTTGTAATGAATAAATCTGTTAATATTCATAACGTTGACATATAACTACGCAAAAACAATAAATGACAACATTTCGGAATATGTCTGTTCATTATTTATTATGGGGTTACTTTTGAACAGAACATCAAGGGTGAAGTCTGGACGCGGAAGTCGCCTTCTAGCCCCAGCGTGCCAGCCCTAACAGACAGAGTTGTAACTCCCAACCCGCGATGCGAGAAGTAGCTACTAAGGCGGGTTCGGGTCATAGGGGATAAACACCGGGTTACGTACTCGGAACATGCTTTATTCTGCCCGAGCACACGGAAAAATAAGCACTTAAATACAACCGCCGTAGCGAGCGAATATCTCGCTCACGTACGGGGGTGAAATAAAAACTCACCAAAAGGGGGAAGCACACGCGAAAAGCAGAGATGAATGTTCTGCTCCCCTGGCATGGTTTCGCGCTTACGGCCCGCAGCGGTAAGTGCGTATGATGACCGGGCGACGAAGGTGACGGCGGTGGTCTCCCCAGTGTAAAATAGAACCGCTCGCGTGCGTGGTCAACCGCCAAAAGACTAGACAGTCGCGAAAGGCGCGCTCGTCTGGGACTGTGGAGAAGAGGTCTCCTGGTTACGCCGGGAAGAAAGAAGGCAACCAGCAGCAGCGTCGTTGCGGGAAACTGGGAGGCATTGAATGTGTCCTCCCCTTACCATCCTCCCTAATAGAGCGCGTAAACTCTCGTGATAATCACGCGGGGCCGTGATAATGGAATAGGGGATTCGTGTGTATCCCCTCATTATGTACCAGTTATGAACTTATGAACTATGAGAGGGCACGGCGGCTTTCTTCAGGGCAGCATGGCTAATCTTGCCTGGCTTGTTGGGCGACCCTCGCCCGGCCACCTCAAGTCCCTGTCATCAGATGGCATTACCGGCTTCCAACGGCTGCGACGTCACCAGACAACGCTTTAAAACCTGCGGATTCTTCTACAAACTTTAGAGGGCACGGCGGCTTTCTTCAGGGCAGCATGGCTAATCTTGCCTGGCTTGTTGTGCAGGCTGTTACCGTCGCCTAGCCACCACTTGATACGGTAGGACCTGGTCTGATAGCACAAGGGCAGCTTCACAATGTGCACGTGGGCGTCAAGTCATCGGCAATTGCCCGGGACGAACGAATCGGGATTCAAGTCCCTGTAATCAGATGACATTACCGGCTTCCAGCGGCTGCGACATCACCAGACAACACTTTAAAACCCGCGGATTCTCCTCCAAACTTCATAGGGCACGGCGGCTTTCTTCAGGGCAGCGTGGCTAATCTTGCCTGGCTTATTGTGCAGGTTAGTTTCTACAGTCCATATTTTACCCTCCGTTCCAGCGATTATGCACTTATGGTCCTGCCGTGCCCTCAGGAGTGTCTATTTATACTTGTTGACTGTTGGTCTGTTCTCTTACTTCTCATGGGGATGTTGAGGCCAACCCGGGTCCATCGCAAAAGAAGCAACTGGAGACTATTCTGGCTGAGCTCAAAGAGATGACAGAAATTAATAAGTCTGTGATTCAGCACTCTCCGCGATAAACTCAAAACTATCAAAATTGAATAAGATTCTGGAATTGTGCAAAGGTAACGATGAAAGGATACGGCAACTTGAAGAATCTGAAATGCTTGGAAAAAGCCCTGGCTGCGCAAGATAAAAAAATGACAGAGCACGACGATCGCGCATGCCGGAACAACGTCGTAGTGTTCGGTGTAAAAGAAAGTCCCAACAAATCGAGAGCTGATTTAGAAGAACATATAATAAAAAAAATATGCCATGAAAAACTCGGCGTGTCAGTTAGCTCGGTCGATTGTATCCATCGAATTGGCAAGCTTCAGAAGGATCGACCTCGGCCAGTCATTATTCGCTTGTTTAATTACAACAAAAAACTTGCAATTTTCCAAACTGCAGGATTCTGGGGTGTCCGTGTCTCATGATTACTCATACGCCACTCTGAAAAAAAGGAAAAAAACTATGGCAATTCGTTGAAGCCGATGGCCAACCTGGCGATAAAAGAAAGTTCATGACAAACTACTGATAAGCGACAAACTGTATACCTCGGACGATGCTAAGAACTGCAGGGTGCTTTTGCGCAGAACGAAACAGCAGAGGGAACCATGACACCGTTACGATCAAGGGGTCGTCGACGAAAAAGATTTTCCATTTATCTGTCTAAATGCGCGAAGCGTGTGCAATAAACAGGAACAGATTGAACATGTTTTACTTACCTACGATGCTCACGTGGTGGTACTCTGAATCATGGTTGTAGCCTGACATATCTGACTGTTGTATTTTCCCGCCTTCATACACTGGCTACCGCAAGGACCGCTTGTCGAAGGGAGGCGGTGTTACAATTTTAGTTAAAGGCGGAACTGCCATCTCGCGTACTCCTATCAACACACAGTGATCATGAAAGCGTGTTGTGCCGAATCGACTTTTATGGAATGCTATCGTTAAAGTTGGGGCCAACAGGCCTCCTGGTGTTCCCCACGGCTTTATGTTAACACTGTACGATGAGCTAGAAAGATACAGAAGGCATAAAATGATAATTCTTGGCTATTTTATTCTACCAGATGTCGATTGGAAATCGCTGACTCCAGGCTGACGTGAAGTACAGAGTGCAGAAATCCTGCTCGACATCTTACTAACGTGTAATCTAAAACAGGTTGTTTTACTCCCCACTTGTGTAACCGAATCAACGGCGTCAGTGTTAGGCTTAATCCTTTGTTCAAGTGACATAACAAATTATGCCACTGAAGTGCATCATGGAATATCTGACCATAAACTAGTAGTTTTCAGTTGTTCCCTCCCGCGCAGCGTTGAGAAGATTGCTTTCAAGTTTGTAACAGTAAAAAAACTATACCTTAGCGTATCATCCAAGTATTGCTTCCTATTCAGAAGACCTGCTACAGTCGTTTGACACTGGGGATGTTAACACACTTTGTGCGAAGTTTAGGTCCCTATGCCACTATTGTCTTCATAACTTCGTTCCAGACAAGAAAAAGAGGGTAGACAGGATGAACCCGTGGAAACAAGAGAAATAATCCACATCAAACGTGAACTAAAACGCTGCAGAAAAGAAAAAGCAGCCCTCACCACTTCCATCATTAGCAGCCTAAAAGCTACACTTTCAACCGTACATTTAGAGAGCGCTACTTTAACCAGACGGTTACCCGTTTTGTTACTGAAAATCCCAGTAAATTTTGGCAGTTTCTCTCGAACAAAGCAGATCGAAAATTTGACAAAATAGTAGTAAATGACTCTCCTGTTAAAGACAAAAATCAGACCGCAGATCCTTTCAGTACGTATTTCCAAAGCGTATTTACTAAACCTAATGAGGCGTTCGGCAACCGATCCCCCACTGACTCTCACACGACTATAACTTAGCAGGGAAGGATCCTAGAACTGGTATTGCGCTTAGACCCGAAGAAATCAGCCGGTTTAGATAACATTCCCACGTCTTTTCTCAAAACGTACGCGCAAATAATAGCGCAGTTCTTGGTAATCATATTTAACAAGTCTCTTGAATCTGGTGGTGCGCCAGATGAATGAAAAATATCCCGCGTGGTTCCGATTTTTAAAAGTGGCAGCCGAATGGAACTTAGTAATTACCGCCCAATTTCATTAATTTCTTCTTGCTGCAAATTACTCGAACACGTACTTACGACATACCTGAACAACTTCTTAGAGCAATCATGGATTCTAACTAATGCTCAACATGGCTTCCGACGAGGATTTTCAACTACAACCCAACTGGTGCTCCCTATAAATGTACTTGCTAAAGTACTTGGGGGGAGGGGGGTCAGGTGGACATGATCTTTTTTGAGTATTCTAAGGCCTTCGATAGAGTTCCCCATAATAGGCTGATAACAAAAATGAAAACGATAGGCGTCCCGCCCCAAGTAATTAACTGGAATACATCATACTTATCAAACCGGAAGCAATTTGTTGACATCGATGCAGTCAATTCTCGCTTCTTAGAGGTCTACTCAGGTGTGCCTCAGGGATCAGTCTTGGGTCCAGTACTATTCAATATTTACATAAATGATCTCGTTAAAGCTTTAGAACCGTCTGTGTGCGTTAAGTTGTTTGCTGATGACTATATCCTTTTTAAATAAATCAAAACAATTGATGATCAGTTCGTTTTGAACTCTAACCTACAGCTACTAGCTAATTGGTGCGACAAATAGGAAATGGTTATCAATTTCGATAAAACTGTTGCTATCCATAAAAGTAAAAAAAAATTACAAATTAAAGTTTGAATACCATACTAATAATAATGCAATCAGAGGTAAATGAGTATAAGTATCTAGGTGTCACAATATCCCCCCGCATGAAATGGACAAATCACATAGACAATATATGTTCCTCCGCCCGTAGGAAGCTTTGTTTTCTCAAGTCTCGTATGGCCAGTTGTACTAGTGCATTGAGGTTGAAAGCATATAAATCCATAGTAAGGCCGAGCCTCGAATATGTTTGCATCGCATGGGACCCCTATACAACAGATGACGTCCAAAAACTCGAAAAAATACAACGCCTTACGGCTCGCTTCATCTTGAATCGGTATAGGTGCCTAGACTCTCCGTACGCTATGTTGCAGTTTGCAGAATTGGAACCACTGGTAGAAAGAAGAAAGAAAGCACGTCTCAGATTCTTGCAGTCACTATATTTCTCTCGACGAGGTATCCGACTAAAACTACATCGCCAAAGATTCCACGCGACCCTCACGCCATAGGCACAGCTTCTGTCTAGCACCCATTTTTGTGCGCACCGACACATATAAAAACTCTTTTTTTTTCCACGAACAGTATTTGAATGGAATGCCATACCCCCCAGTTCCCAATTCTTTCACCCTCTTTGATTGATGTACTGTAGCTGTTTGGTGCTGTGTATTTTGTTATTTTGCCTCATTGCGTCATGTACTTGCTGCATTATTCGACATTATTGCATAGATTGTATAACTAGTTGCTCTTGCTGATGTCTGATATACTTTCACTTATGTACCCTCCCTCTCCTGCTTGGACATGGGACTTGTCCGCAGTATTTAATAAATAAATAAATAAATAAATAAATAAATAAATAAATAAATAAATAAATAAATAAATAAATAAATAAATAAATAAATAAATAAATAAATAAATAAATAAATAAATAAATAAATAAATAAATAAAGAAATAAATGAACTTCGCCTCTTAAACAAGCAAACATTAGCATATTATTTGTCTCAAAGAATCAAACATTTGTTCTTTTCACAACCTGCTGTAATTTAAGCTGGACACGCTAGCTCCTAATTATTCTCACCGGTCCCGCTCAAAGACCTCTCGTAAGTGGATGGATATACCTCCTACTTCACTGCGCTACTTCACTTATATCTTTTGTGCATTTGCTCGCTCAGTGGACGCTCCATCTGATTTTGCGGCTGGTAGCGTCAAAATTACTAATCACCGATGATTGCGCGCTCTTCCATGTTTCAAGCCATAGTAGATCATCACGAGAGTCCCTACTGTAGCGTATACGACAACGTCATCCAAGAAGGACGTTATATTTACTCCGAGAGCTACGTCAGCAGATATTAATGACAGCACAAACATATAATAAACATAAAAAAAAAGAAAGCGAAACAAATAACTGAATTACGGTGAGCAAAGCGAAAAAGCACGTCAAAAATATCGTTGGCGTCCTTGCGAAAAAGCTTATAATACCCTAATAATACCCTTAATGTGTCGCTATAACACTTTATTTATGCCAGCATATTGGCTACAACTAATTACAATATTACCATAGTTGATAGAGTATGATTATATACTAAGACCTTTGAGCTGACCCATCCGTTTGCAATGAGGCACATGCTCAAAACCTTCGAAAAATCGGCGATTTAATCGCCGATTTTTGTGTGTAGGAATGGTAATACCTCCGCTGTATTCCGTCTAAGGAATGTATCTGTGACTTTATCGTGATAGGTACTGTGGGCCGGGATTCGATCCCACGTCCTTGGGCAGAGTAGTCGATCACTGTAACCACTGCGCCACCCCGGCGGTGTCTATTTGTAGCTAATGTTACATCAATAACTGAATGGGAATTTGCTCTCATATAAGTAAAGGCGCAAGTATTATAACAATGTACATCATTTCTTGACATCCAAGACCAAACTTACTGCCCACTGTAGTCAATTCTGAAACCCCATATGACATGATAGGAATTGAAGTCCCCAGCCAAAACTACGTTGAATTAGTACGTAGCAAAGCTTCTAAACTGTCTGTCCTGCGGACACCTGTGGGAAAGTAGATATTTCGAATTATGACAGGGACACACTGCGCAACAATCAAATCAACGGCTAGTATTTCACAATCAAGCCCCAAAAAATTATGAATCACTTTAGCGCGATAAACTAGATTCATTGAAATCAATGTTAACAAACCTCCGCCCCTGCCATGTAGACGATCAGCTCGAACAACACGGTAACGTTTACTGTGAAAGAACTATTAGAAGAGAGCCAAATTTCTTGCAGTAAGATAATATCAGGGGTAAGTTTAAGAATAAGGTGCTGTAGGCCGTGGAAAGATGATAAGATAGAGAGAATTCCACTAGACTACGGTGATTCCCGCCATGATTATTGCTTCAAAAATGAGGCAGCAAGAGCATCTTTCAACACATCTGATTTCTTTGTGCTTCCTTGTGAATTTTTCTCAGATTTGACATGCGGATGATCTGATTTATTATAAGAGGTGGAAGCACGATGCCTGTGAGATGGGCAGGCCATCTCAACGTCTGACTCTCATGCATCAGAAATCGAGATTGGGTCAGTATCATTTACATCCACAGGCGTCAACGCAGAAAAGGTGGTAGGTTCAATTTGATCTATTGTTGAATAGGAAATAGGAATAGGTAGACGGGGTTAGAGTAGCTGTAGTCGATGATGCAGCCTGCGTGGAAATTATTTGTTGCAAAGCATCGCTGAATGTATTAATCAAGTGATCAAGTACCCCAGCAACAGACTTCTCGACAGCAGCAACAACCGACTTTGTTATATTTCCTTCAACATTGAGGTGCGGACAACATTTGCGTATACACTCTGTCTTTTCGCTACCAGGGCATAAGCATCTGCGCGCGAGCACCTGTCGTGTTGAATGATGCCTAAGACACTCTTGTCATCAGCCCTCTTTGGACAAGTGGGATCATCAGCTGTGTGACTGCATTGGCAAAGGCAGCTGTTATTAGTCTAGGAAGTGCAGTGATCCGATGCATGATCACCGCTGCAAACGCGGCAGCGCGTTTCAAACTTGCAAGCTTTGGCACTATGCCCAAAACGTCAGCAATTTAAAAAAAAATTGTAATGGACGAGGATGCAAACGGTGAACACGGTTTTAATCGGCCAAACTTTAATTTCACATGGGCAAGAGGACCCTGCAAATGTGGCAATAAATGACTCTGTTGGTACGCGTGAGCCCCCAGCCTCTCTGCTACAGCGAAACTGAAAGAATACCAACATCGGTTGCGCTCCTGTGTCTCGTATAGTTTTCTACGCAGGTTTTTCTTAAGCGCAACGATGTTTGAACATCTCATAACGATCTTCAAAAATCTCTGCTGGCGTAGCGGAGGAATCAACCTCGCAGTTTATTCCTTTCACGTATGCAAGCTGCTCCGGAATAAATACCTTCACAGGCAATGAGGCAAATGAAGTGCAATGCAACAAGTCTGAAACGCAAACCAAGTCATCAGATTTGCATAATACTCCTCTTCTACCAAATGCTCGCACCTTCGAAATCTGCAGGTATCGGCTAGTTGCAGCGTTCGGTTGATCTTACATCAGACAAGGATTTTTGATTTTAATTACGCCATCTTCTACAGGAATTAGTGCCACAGGGATATGCTTGACACCATTGCCAGAAAAAAAAAATTTAGCGGTATGCTATGAGCCGGCAAACTGGCGAACCAATTTACCGGATCTGAGCCCGGGGAAGACATACATTGGCATGGTCGTAACCATAGCTAGACATGAATCCTAAACAAAAAGGGGAAACCTGGCCAAATCCCTCACTCGCGAAACGGCCTCACCAGTTCGCAACTAGCAAGACGCCAAGACAGGCAGTGGACCAAGCCGCAGTGGGTTAGGTAGCAGCGAAAACCTTGAGAGAACCGAGAGATCAGATGAAGGGCTGCCAGCACATAACACTCGTGATGCGGTGCAATTTCCTGCAGCTGTCGAGTTTTATTTTCGTTATCAGGCCACGGGATCACCGGTTCCAGAGCCAGAAATACATACCGAAGAAAACATTCTTTCACTACTTTCCCTGCTCCTTTTTCCCACTCCCTGGACTTTCTTCTTTGGAAGCAAACTCGCATTTAATCCCCGCCAGTGATGATCGGACTGCCCAGATGAAGACGTCTCTTTATCGAAACGTTGAATCGGCTTGCTAATTGAAGCTCCCCTCAACTATTGTTCCGTGTCCTTTGATACTGTGTATCCCAAAGAGTTTGGGGATAACAAATTGGATTCCAAGGGAAGGAAAACGCAGCAGGGGGCGGCAGAAAGTTAGGTTGGCGGATGAGATTAAGAAGTTCGCAGGGGTCAAGTGGATGCAGCTAGCACAGAACCGGGTTAAGTGGAGAAATATGGGAGAGGCCTTCGCCCTGCAGTGGGTATAATCAGGCTGATGATGATGATGGTAATGATGATCCCAAAGAGTTAATGCAATCAAAACTAGAGCGAAAGCGACGGCGGCATTTTCATCTAAACCCTCGCCACTCTTTTGCTAATCGTGTTCGCAACCATGATGATACTTCGCGCATGGTAGCCACTATTTCCACCAAAGCTTAGGGCCAGATCTAGCGCAAAAACGGCGTACCAACCTGGCAAAGATGGCAAAACGGGGACCACAGAAGCTGCTTTCGTCGCAGATAGCAGTGCGGAGTGGTGCGTGAAATGATACTGAGACGTTCTTTTATAATTTCCTAGTTCACTTGACAAATTTAGACCAGTGTGTGAGTTAGAAGGTCCGTCAAGGTGGTGACGTGAAAATTTGTAAAAATATAGGCGGTAAAAAACACAGGTGGGGAGATATATGCCCATTAGAAGTGAAAAAAAAAACAACAACAACAAACAGTATTCACAGATGAAACGAAATGCCTGATCCCTTTCAGAATCATGTTTTGCTCACGATGGTGGCATTGCGCTGAAAATAGGTGCATCAGAAAGCGGTAGATCGCATGGCGCGGATTGAGCTGCAGCGCGCTGCGTACCAACGTTAATAGAAATAACGTTGCTGCGTACGTACTGCACCTACTAGACAAATCAACTGATGCGATGTCATACGAAAGCAGATGGTTTTGTTCTTTAGCTTTTCAGCGAAGGTAAGTCCTCTCTTGCACGGCCCATGACTATCTAGAGCGAGCGTTGGCTTCTCTGGTGGTTTGGGGCCTGCACTTGGGCCCCGGGAACAGGCCGCTAAACTGCCGACAGCTCCGAGAATCAAGTTGTTGGCGCGCAATCGATTGACGAACGTACAAAAAAATACTATCAACCCTAGTCCGAACAGAAAACAAATCTCGCTGTAGATGCTGCGTGTAGTAGAAAACACGGTACGCGTACAGCAGATAAAACGATACGAAACTATCGCAGGTACATCTTTATCAGCCATTATATCACTCAGTTTTTACAACTCTAAAGAAAATGAAATGTTAAAATTACATTTTTTCTGATCATTGTTCTATAGGTTTAATTGTTATAAGAGTATTTTGTGTGAGTGAAGTAAAAATGATTTAGCAAAGTACCTCCGTGGCGTTGCACGACGGTGGCACGACCTCCTAGCCACGCTTTACCCTTCTGGTGTATCCATCTTCTTTCTCTCGTTTTTCTCAGGATAAGTCAAGAAGGTATACTTACGCTCTGCTTAGCAGGGTCTCCCAGAGAAGGGAAGATAAGCAAAATAGAGGTGTGCCTAAATGTATGGGGTTTTCCCGTATGTTTCTACTCCAAATTTAGCAACGAGGGTAACACAAGACATTCTTAAATGCGCAACTAAAACGAAGTTCTGTATTCTAATTCTGCCACTTTCCAATCAGCTATTATATTCGTCCCCGTCTCTCTTGCAAGGGGCAGCCAATTTTGTTGGAAGTACGTTTTAGGCCGCTTGGTGATTGTTAGAGCCGAGGTGCTCAAAACGTTATGCACGGGCAGCAGCGTCGCGTTGCCTTTGGTGGGAATGAAAGAAAAGGAAGGGCTCCTTCTGCACGAACCGCAAAGCCAGAGCGTGGCACGTGATGCGAGTCAGGCGAAAAAGGTAACGTCAAAAAACCACGGCTTCCTCGCAACGAAGTCCAGCTCCGGCGACCACAAGGCCCGCGCTTGCTGTCTCCTCCTCGTACACGCTCTCCGATCCACGCCATGATACCCACCGAGCAAGGACAAGTGGTGCTTCCGGCTCACGCCTGGGCGCCTTCAGAAGACCACTTCGCAAAGAAACAGCTGCTTCTTCAGCGTCATTCTTTGCTGGACACGGAACATGGCAAATTTGAGAGTAATTTTCTGGTGTATATAGTCTTCGGATTGGCAGCCTTGTTCGCCGCCAGCATCCTGGTTATTTTGCTGACACTGGCTCTCTTGCCTTCACCTGAGATCCCGGCTGAGCCCGCCATTGCCACCTACCCTCCCTTTGTGGTGCGCAACCAAGACGAAACGAAATTCTCGCCCATCATAATCGCAATGCCGAGAGACGCAACCCCTCCAGCCCGTCGCATTTTCGCATCCGTCGCTACGCCATCAGCTGGTATGAGCGGATATTGACGTTTTCCTGTAGACAGCATTTTAAGCTCACGAAATGTTTACAAGCCTGTTCCTACGTCTCAGTATGCGTATCATCGGCAGAGATGATTGTGTGGAGTATTTAAAATTTTGCCTGGGGAAGGGATTTACTCAGTTTATACGGCATGTAGTAGGCACTAGGTGCATAAGAGAACTTATTGTTGGGCTAGTTGGTGTCTATTTATTATAAGTTAAAGCTGTGTGTGTGCGTGTTGTTTTGGCGCCTTTAACTTATAATGACTAGGCGCATGTTGTTCAAGGACCTTTGCTAGGACGGCTAGTATAATCGTATGCAATGCGAGGTGGTTTAACCGACAGCCAGGAATCTATCAATTTATCATCCTCGTTTCGAGCTGGGATAAAAACGCTCTGGTCCTACTATACTATCTTCTTAACGCTCTTGATAGCTCAGTTGGTATGACGACCGACTCGGACAAGCAGAGGCCCCGGGTCGATCTTTGGACCAAGACGAATTTTCTCTAAACTGCATGCTGAAGAGTAACGTGATCCTTGCTACAAATTTAATCTACTCTGATGGATTCTGCTAAACATGTTTTATTTCTTTCACTGCAACCTTAGTTTCACTAGAGATATACGTGTTTGTGTAGTGAGCGGGCGCTGTCTATCTGTGATATGCTACACGCCAAGAAAGGCCCGTGGTGTTTAACGCTGAAAGTGTCCGCTTCGCACAAGTAATTTATACTCAAGCGAAGCCTCATAACTATGCCCATTATTTTCGATTAGATCGCAAGCTTTTGGCGCATAAGAATCTCTTGCGGAGCCGAGGTCGAAGCCTGTACACTTGCAGCTTACTGCGAACGTGGTGGCTCGGATCCCCGGTATTGAAACGTACAGCCATGCGCACTGTAGGCCTGCTAGTATAAGCAAAGCTGGCAAACAAGGAGCTCCAACCTTCGCGCAACCTTCTACCAATGATCTCGCCGAGAAGGTTGCGTCCGGCTGGCTTACGAGAAGCTTTGATACTCTCTTGCTTCTGATGCTCGGTCTGCATGCACACGTGTACGCTGCGCGTTTCATTCGTGTTCCTTGGAAGATGTATCAGTGTATCGGATATGCCTCTTTGCAGGTACAGCGCCTGTATCAGTCAATCATCAGGTCAAGAGGTTCACCCGTGGAAAGCTGTACTACCGTTCGGCTTACCTGGACGAAACTCGAGGCTACCTGTTCGTTGGAGCCATGTATGTGACGACTGTATGTGTCGCGGTTGTCTATAGGGCGGGTGTGGCGGCCAACGACCCTGAATTTCACTTTAACTTTGTTTGGTTCAGTAGATCAGCATTTTCTTAGTGGTTAGATTCACTCTTTCTTACTGATTTTGGTTTTTGTATTTGCCATGCATTCAGTTTATTTATTTTTTTTTATATTAAGGTGCCAAGAAATGGAAAATGCAGGAAGAGCTACGGAGTAATTTCGACCACCTGGTGATCTTTAACGTGTGCTGTGCGATGTCAGCGCACGTTAAAGATCCCCAGGTGGTCGAAATTACTCCGTAGCCCTCCACTACGGCTCCTCTTTCTCTCTTTCCACTTTCATTCCCACCTTCCTCCCTTCCCTTCGGCGCGGTTCGGGTGTCCACAGAGCAAGTGTGACAGTTACTGCGCCTTTCCCTTCCTGTGAACCAATTTAACTTTTTAAAAGTAAGTATAGCAAAGAGAGATATTATGCATAAAAAACGTTTGAGGTCAAAAATAAAACAAATATGAATAAGTTTACCAGAATTATGGTAGAATGAAAAGATAATGACTAGCTAAAAACCACGTATAAACGCAGTTCAAACGCACTACAATTCATGCTAACAGTAAGAAGAAATAGGGAAAGGTAAATAAATTTCGAAACAAGCCGAGAAAAACTGTTCAGAAAGCCGTGGCAGTCACATCGGTATACATTAAAAAAAAAAAAAAAAAAGGTTGCGAGATTGTTTTCGTTCACAGGGAAATGCGTAACTCTACGGGATTGTGTTACTACTACGAGGCCCAGCAGATTCATAAGGTGACTATGTTGGGCCCGCGTTATGAGTTCAGTGATAAGTAACCGTGCTGCTCATTTTTTTTTCCTTGCTGCCTGCTGGCATCAGACAAAGGTCATCGGTGCGTGCTGGAATTTTTGGAGGCGAAACTTACAACTCCGTCTTAATGAGCAATTTTGAGACTCCACACTTTTTCAAATTTACTCACAACATCGGAGACCAGAACGTTCCTGTGGTTCATATTAACCATGGTATAAAAAACTATTGTTCCACGAGTGAAGCTGAATACACAGTTCAGAACCAGCTTTATTTTTTTCGGGATTCTTATTTGATTTGCCAATTACACAGCTCAAAACCTCTTTTGCCGTTTTACATAGAGGATGCGGTCTCTCCAGACGAAGCCTCTATGATGTTTAGTGGTTGCTCTGTGATGAAGATTCATACAAAGGGAAATTTTGCTCGCAGGGAGAACCTGTTCAAGTTACAGCTTGACGACATCAGCCTGGGGCCTGTCACGGTAGGTGTACAATTTAACATCGCGCTGATTCCTGCGCCACGCGCCGACCTGCCGAAGTTTTGATTTTCCTTCGGCTTTACGGCTAACGATATTATAGTGCACTCCCTGAGCCATTCCGACTTTGGAGCCGAATGCTGCTCGACGGACTTTTTTTCTCGTGGATGTACACGCACGCGAGAATAGCACTTCCAGATTAGTTCAACTATTTCTAAATGGACTCTAAGTAGCTTAAGTCTATCTGATCCCAGTTCCGCTTGGCATAAGTGAAATGTAATGATCGACCTGAACAAGTTATAGGTTCGAAATGCTGGAGAAGAAATAAAGAAAAAAAAAGCCCACATTGCCAGTAGGCGCTTCTAATGCTTCTTTTGTGTGCGTGTACCAAATCGTTTTGTTCCTTTTTCATGAATCAACTGGCCAATAGCAACCTTCCCTATCGAAGATACAGGCATAGTGTTTTAGGCTGTTATATGGGCACACCGTGTATCAATAGTCAAGTTCAATGCAGTTAAGGAAACTTGTCCCTCAGATTCCTCCCATGACTTACTGTTGTGCCGGTCGCGACAGGCATGTCCCGTTCTATTTCAAAAGTGAAAATAAGAAAATGCCCGCAATTCAAACGTCATATTATCGGTTTCCGGAGAAGGGTTGAAGAATTCTCGAGGTTGTACACTGATTGTTGACGGTGCTTCAGTTGCAGTTTCATACTAATTAGATTCTAATTCAGATAGCCGTTGTATGCCGGTCGCCCTCAAATTTAGAGCAATCGCTATAGATTCCGTAACAACTTACAGACATCCGTCTCAAAGAGACGAGTAATTACTCCCTCGTTACAAACCTACAGTACCACGGGAGATTCCAGTAACCAATGAAAAAAACAACGTCCCCGATTAAAGTTGCCGATTTATTCGCTCTCACCTTATCTGCTGCCCCTCGTGGTTAGCTTAAAGTGCAGCCTATAGCTTTGTTAGTTTACCTCAACCTGCCTGTCAGACGTTCGCCATAAAGCACTGTGCCAATTAAAATTCTATCAATTAAGACTTTCTGAATACTGTTAAGAAAGTACCCTACCACTGCATTTTGTGGTGTGTTTTTCGAATAAAAAATAACGATGTATTTGCTTTCATTACACAAATGAAGTACAAAAAGTGAACTTTTGACTTGACATTGTGTCGCATGAATGGAGTATGTGCGCTATTAGCGAATAATCTAAGAATATTTATCAAGAAGTATCTAGTGTGAAAATAAATATTGGGGCTGGTTGGATTTCAGCCGGCGTTTATTCGTGTATTTTTCTTAGTATCTTTGTCAAGTTGACGGTAGTTTATTGTTGGCTTTTTATGGTCATATTGTTGAATTCATTGCGCTGTGGATAGCAGTGACCTGAAAATGACTAAAAATACTTATTGGTGTCGTATGCACTGGCGATGAGATGTGGTCGTTTAGGAGTTAGTCGGTGTGGCAACGGTAATATTTCATCGCAACCCATCCCGTTCAGCCCACTTCTTTACGATGCCCCGTGTAGTTCGCTTCTCATAAAACTACTCGGCTTCTCAGAGTTTCTCTTGTGTACGCTTAACTTGTTTCTTTTATTCAGTTTCAGCAAAGGTCTTACGCAGTGGCGATGGTAAATGTTATAGAATAGGTTCTCATTATTTAGAAGCCGCTTATTTCGAAGTTACATTTTTTTTTTCAAGCTGTCTCTTTGGTCCCGTCAACCTCTCGTATGTAAAAATATGCCCTTCAATTCCAGCTCTGAATTCTACTAGCGAATGTTTGATTAGGTACGAATTTGAAATATTCAAGGACTCTGTTTAGGACAGTTTGTGGCAAGCAGTGTCGCGCCATCTGTACGCCGGCATCTGGACTCCGGAGTCTGAACGTAGGAATGCTTCGATTCATTCAGCCTGTGCTTACCTGATCGCTCCATGCTCTGCTTCAGGGGACTTACTGATGCCACTACATCTCCGGAATCTAAATATGCGTTAAGCAGTGGCATGTCTCAAAATGTTTTACTAGTCTAGGGTTTAATAGAGCTTATGCGTGTAAAGCTTACGAAGCTAGTGTTCAAATGTGGCTATAAAACTTGCCATATTCATAACGGCAATTTTTTTTTAGCAATGATTGTGTAGAACGGTCGCATTTTCGGCGTCGGTCATTCTTTATCTCATTTGGAGAAGTTTATACCTAGACGCTTTCGCTAGTGTCTCATCTCAGATGCCCGATTTTCAACTTTTATCATCGCTCTCACTCCAAAGTTCTGGCTGTTGATAACTAATGCCAAGATATAACGGTCAATTTTTCGCCTTTTCCGTGAAATTTGATGTTGCAGGAGCTGCACCTCCCGGCTCCAAAGGAAAGTATGTCCGGCTGCAGACTACGAGGAGGAGATCAGGTAAACACCGAGCGACGCAAGTTCTACGGGACAAGTTTTATTCCACCCGAAAGAAATCTCCGATAAGCGGTGTAGTGTGTTGCCCTTGACATTCGCGACACAGCTATCGCTACCCATCGTGCAGATTTGCTCACGGTTTAGAGTTTTATGACACGCTTACGAAAGCACCTTCTGCGCTATACTTATGCTTAATATCGGTTTATCAGTGGCGCCGTTGTTAGCTTGACGACTTAAACGTTGTGTCGATATTGCCTTAATAACTGGAAAGTCGTGTCGTTCTGTCGACTTCACAAGCGTACCAGCACTTCCCTGTTGCCTTCCTGGCTTCTAATTGCACCCAAGAAAGTGTGCATTGCGAGGTGGGGTTTCCGTAGAGGGAACACAAAGCGATTACTTGCCATTTACAGCTGGCATCTCTACAGCAGAACAATGTCGAACGCTATTGTTCGTCCAATCAATAAAGTCAGGTTAAGTATATTATCTTCTTTGTTTTCTTCACCTCTACTCTTCGAGATGTCCGTCGACTTGGCGGGCGACAGTGTAGTTGACACGGAGAGGAAGCATGATGAACTCGAAGCAACGGACAAAATGTGTTTATAAAACAATAACAAGAAAACGATACAGAGACGTATTTAAAAAAAAATAGACGGCTACACTTGCTTGAAAAAGACTCACCACTTAACCCAGCTCCACGAGCTGGCGCGCTACATAACACTTGAGCTCACAGTTCCGATATCACGTCGCTAAAACTGGTGTCTGCCCGATACCGCTGCGGGGCATAGCAATCGAGAGAGCGCAATCTGCCCCGCTTTCTTCGGGGAGCTTCTCAATATTTACATTTGCGCAGCTTTCTCCGGCGGGCGGGCCTAAAGTGTTGAAAAAGGAACACTGCGGCCTTGCACCATCCTGCTACTGATGAAGCAATTGATGTGATTGCTCTGCGCCACCTTGCGGTGGAGTGTGGGTAGCGTTCCGAATTTCAGCCTTCGTGCAGCTAGGATCTGCCAGTAGGCAGCAGCTGCGGCCTTGAGGCCGACGAAGCACACTGTCAAGCATTATGATGTCGCAGCGCTGGCAGACAAGGACAAAAGGACTAGGGACACACACACAACTGCGCTGAACATTCAACTTTATTTTTGGACGCTTTTGATCCGTGCATTGATAATTGACAGAAGGAACTGGACACGCAAGCGCACTCACAAGAAAGATATAGCAATCTCAGTAGCAGCATCGCAATCTCTCGCAATGTCAGAAGCCGAATCGCAACCCCAGCAGCAGTATAGCAGTCCCAGTAGCCATATCGCAATCTCAGTAGCCGTATCGCAATCTCAGTTCGAGAAGGCCACCCCACAAAAACGAACGCGGTTTCAACAAACACTGAAGAGGCTATAAAAACAAGGCATAGAAGCAAGTAAAAACAAAATGCAACATGATAAATGAAAAATGGCAATGAAGAGCCAACAATAAACAAGGCAAAATCATGAAAAGGTGAAGGTGCACGAAAAAAGCCAACAAAAAACGTGCCAAAAACTTCAATGAGGCGAAAGATAAAAACAGATAAAAGTTCATGAAAGAGGCAACAACTACCAGCCAAAAACTCAATGAGAGCTAAAAACAGGTGACGTCATCTTTTCACCTGTTTTTAGCTCTGATTGAATTTTTGGCTGCTAATTGTTGCATCCTAGACGCTGAATACGCGGTTGGGGCATAAATCCTGAGAGGTACACTATCAAGAGCTTACGCTTGCAACTCATGCAGGCGGGTCGGGTAGAGAGTGCTCGTTCTACATGAGTACGAATGGCGATAACAGAAGCGTAGCAGTGGCACGGTGGTAATCTTACCAATGTGCGGTGAGAGGTAAATGGAAGCACATCCATATGGGAACACCGTAACAAGAAGCGTGCTATATCCTCGACTCGGATCTGCCGTGATCCAGTATGACCGAGTGCCGTCGTGCTCAGTCAGTTTGGTTAACGCTCTACGTATTTAAGTACAAAAAATAAAAGGCGGGGTAGAGCTTGGCTAAGCATGCACGTACATGCATAAGCAGTATTTAGCATTCGTTTAGCTGAGTTTAGTTTCGTGTAGCATTCCTTTGCTATGTTTTATCGTGTTCAGCTAAATATTTAACGGATGCTTCAGGAATTTATTACGATGAAGGAGGCCAAATTCAGGTACTTAGCTTAACGTTTTCACTTGATACGAAGAAGGTGAACGCAATATCTGAAGCGCAGAGTAAAACTGGCAACTTAGCACGTGAAGAAACTGGCTATCAAGATGGCATCTAATGCAGTGGCAACGGAAGGTGATCTCTTCGCATGCGGGTAGTAACGCTTATGCGTTGAGCTGCGTCTCTCAAATCACCGGGAATACCCTCTTGTAGTGCAAACACAGACGCTTACCATTAATCATGCACGAGAAATTGGCTGGCGCCATGTATTAAGGTGAAAGCATTTAATGGCTCATACTGTCGTGGACAAACTGTGTCCCGGTTTTGCGGAGGCTGTCGCGTGACGTTCCTTGGCGCGCGTTCAAGTGTGGGATTGCAGATGGCAGGAACGCTAGACATGATGCGACTTCTCAGGCTTTCGCCTTTCACTACTTTAGTCGCTAAAGACCCTCGTAATCTTTTAAATGAAGGCTCAAACCAAACTCTGAACAAGTCAAGCGAAACTCGGCATTTTGGTCAAACAACGTCGAACTGAGAGTAATGAGCTCGGCATTCTCTTCTCGAATCTGCTGTACGCAGCTGGGTCCGGACGTGGACTGCCGGAATCACATCCGCGAAGTCCATCCTATCCGTGACGGCAGCACGCTCTACATATGCGGCACCAACTCCAGGAATCCGACCGACTGGCAAGTGCAGGTGCGTATCCCCGAGGAAAGATTCCATGCGAGATGGAAGAATTCATGTTTCATCTTCTCCTTCTCATTGGCTAAGATCGCGAAAACCCAACTGAGAAGAGGACATAAACCTCCGAGTGAACGTTTTCTCGTGTTTTTATTCCGAACTCTTATATTTGACCTTTATTGTCATTTCAAGAGCTTATAATAAGAATCGCTTGCCATGATGCTCTGGTAGTGGCAAAGCTAAGAAGACACTAATTCAGCAATGATGTTAGAATGGAATTAAGCGTCTCTTGTGTCGCATTTCACTTTTTTTTGTGTCAAGCAGCAAATAAATTAATTTAGTTTACCTGAAGTTCAACCTGCAAGTGGCGAAACCAACTAACATTCGTTTCTTTAACGCAAGTAAGTTGGCGACATGGCATGTATGGAGACGGGAGAGAAGTATTACATTATAGCAATATTTATAGCAACGAGTATGACCGCTTCTACACAAATGGTAACCCACTGTGTTACACTGAAGCGAAGCATTGCTGAGTCGGCATCAACATCTCCCTCTACCTATGCGTCAAAACATCACAAACGGCACAAAAAAGGGAAATGTCCGTGTTATTACAGTCACATATAAATTTCGCGTAATATCCATACCTGTGCCCTATGAGAATAATTCGTTATCCCACCTGATGTGAGTACCTTGGGAAAGAGGTAAATGCAGCGTCTGTATTTGAAAGCTGGTACACATGCTGAGCCCGTCAATCGGCGTTGAAGCACCACTTTATGCTCCATCGCTGAAGATATTGCGCCCAGATACGACATGGCTTAACTCTATCACGCCTATGTCATATCAACGTTAACTTTGTGCACTCATAGGCTCTCTGAATTTTAAACCACCTCCTCTGCGCTTACGACTACCAATTCCACTCCAAGCTCTTCTGGCCGTAATCATGAAGATTTGGACTCCCAAGCGGGAGAAGGGTGAATACTCACCACGTAGCTTAAGTGACGTCCTCCATTACCTGCAGGCTTCAAACCTTTCGTTCGTGCCCGCGAGGTTGAGGGCGTTCGTCTTGGAGGACAACCGGACCGGCAAAGCGGAGGGGCGCTGCTCCGACTTCATTTCTCGGGACACGTCCTCCCTGTGGCTCGGTGAGTGTCCTGTTGTACGCTCCTTGAATTGTGACGTTTCTGCCGGCGCTCTAAAAAAATACCTGCATGAAAATTCGTGGCCAAGAGGCAAGTCCACTGTGTGTTATCATACGGAAAACTCGGAGGAAAGCCTTAAAGCCCGACTCCATAGACACCTCTGCGTCCTACGCGCAGGGCGCCGTGCGCGCCTGCGCGGTGAGCACCGCGCCCCGGCGCGCAAGATAAGCGGTTCACAACTCCAAGCGCATGGCGCGGTACGCACCCTGTCGCGCGCTGTATAATCGGCGGAACTTGTCGTGGAGGCTTTTCCGCCGCTTCTGGAGCGTTTTTACAGCGTCTGTGATGAAAACTCAAGAACATACATAAGAAGTGTTTTATATAAACGACATGAATAACGAACATAAACGCATGAATAACGAACAAACAGGTTCAGCATCTTACCTTCGCGCGAGAACCCCGGCACAAGTTCAGTGGCCACCGCTATTCATAGAGCCGCCGTCACCTGCTCGTTCTTATGAAGCGCGTGGCTCGCAAGCCATAGCGGCTGCCATCGTTCTATGGCGGCGATGAGCAGCTCGTTGTTGAATTCATTCATTTGGCTGCCAGTGCAGGACGATGCGCTGCCACTGAGGTGGAGATCGTCCATTTTGCTCAAAACATGCTTGGAAGGCACGCCAGACCTTCCCCGGAATACACAGACGCAGAGCGCTCGCTGATTGGTCAATGCACGCCGAAATTAAGAGGCGCGCTGAGCAGCGCGCGCGCCTAATATCTGGCACTGTGGGATCCGAGCGTCGTGAAAGCGCTCGGCTGTGGGCGGCACGTCGCGCATGCGCAACTTCCTCTGGCCGGCGCGCATGCAAGAGAGGAGGACGCGCGCTTGAGGGCTCATGGAGTTAAGCCTTTACAAAAAAAAAAAAAAACAAAAAAAAAACGAAATTGAGTGACGATTTCACGCTTTAAGTACTTCTATAGGTAGCACTTCGACTCCTTTCAAGATTCAAAACTACAATTATCCGTTCGTACAAACAAATTTATGTAACATGTAAACTAAATAACGAGGGGAAAACATCGCATCACACTGGACGATAAATAACAGGATGGCGCAATACGTCGATAAGAAACCTAGACATTTTCAAAGCAGCTACAATGCCCCGCCGCGGTGGCTCGACTGCTGATCCCGAGGACGCGGGTTTGATCACGGCCGCAGTGAACGCTTTTCGATGGAGCGAAAAGCAAAGCGCCCCTTTGCTGTGCAATGTCAGTGCCCGCGAAGAATCCCCGGTGATAAGATTCGTCGTGAAGAGCTGCACTACGGCGTCCCTCATAGCCTGAGTCGCTCTAAGATGTTAAACACTATAACCTATATAACTCGTATAACCCAAACCTACAAGAAATGATTCCACTTTTTCCGGCTAATATTTCATAATGTGTAGTGTTTTTTATTTGGCTGTTTAGTATTTATCGGAATAGAATCAAGTTGCTAATTAGTGCATTATGCCGTCATGTTCTCTCTCTTTTTTGTGTTGCAGTGTCTTCCATTCTTAAAGAAATAGTCTACCCCAGATACATTAAATCATCGCTTACGTCGAAGTGCCGAATATACCCTTGAAAATCTCATGGAAAAGTATCGCAGTGAAGTTCGCGTTTATCAAACTCGTTCTAATGGAAGATTCCGATATATCGAACTGAGCGCTACGCCCTCGCAGGGGGCGGTTTTTTTTTAATGGCGCTCCCACGATAACTGCCCCCGTGGAGCCGGTTCATTTGAGCATCCTCCGGATTTGCCGGCTGCGGTAAAGCGGTTAATGCGCGCGACGAGGTCGACGTGCTGGTGGCCTTCGGTCTTGCATGTTGTTTTCAATGAACACTTCTGTAATGCGAAGAAGCCGGCGTGCGGTGCGCTGATTCTTGTGCGGTTAATCTAACCTAGCTGACAAATGACTTGCGGTGGCTATCACGTGGCCTTCTTCGCCGCTTAAGGCGAAGCAGAAATCAATTGTGCCCGACTCTAATTGATTTATTAAGTTTGTAGTGTACTGGTAACACAATTTGACTGTTTATGAACCGCTGGGACTTTCTTTTTATGCACCGCCCGCTGCAGCTTTGATGTGAGCGCCAACTCTAGGTGTGCTGCGTGACGATAGGCGCGAGAAGCACGAAAGCACAATGCATTCAGTGCGCCCGCTTTTCTGGCGTATGGTGCGAGTGGCTGCTAGGCGCGCACGTGTGCACTTGCGCCTCGCGGGTAAATGTACCTACGACGAGTGATGTGCTGGCAGTATGCTTTCGGGTTGCGTAGAACCCGTACATACGTGTTACAGAGAATCCATATGTGGTCACGTTTTATGCATCAAAGCATTGATAAATCGAGATATTTCGACAGCCCTTTCAAGTTCGATGTATTCGTGTTTGGCTATACGATAATGTTACCCAGGTCTGTGCCTTACGGGATAAAAAATCAAATCGCTATTCAGGAGAGCAGGGAGTTTCTAGCAGCCATCCACTGGCAGAATATTTGTGTAATGCAAGTAAACATTTGATCGTATCCTGTTTCTTTCGAAACCAATCACAATGTCGGCCTTTAATGCCTGTTTTGTTGTTGAGCTGTTAATTCCGCATATGATTGGAGCTTTGTGGTAAAATAAGGACCAACTCTGCGTATTGGCGAATAAAGGGATCGCTATTCCGAAGAAGAGAAAGCTGCGCAATTCTTTATCTTATGTAGCAAGCGGCAGCGCAACTCATGACACCACTGCGAAGCATGACGCACACGATGCGTTTTGAAGGTGAAAGCAGACGGGCTGTGTGAAGCTCTTGAAAAAGGTCACATCGACTCGACCTGCAAGTGGCATCAAGCTTAGCTACACGACGGAAAAGCTGTATTCACATGTTTCTCGTAAATTTTATCGTCATTCCTAAGTTGAATCGCGAGACAAGACCGGGTGAGTATGAGGCATGCAGTGTTGCATTGATAAGATTATACATCAAAAGCTTCACCAGCCGCATTGATCGAAAGACACGTCGGCGGACTCCCACTTTCATCGGCCGTCGACAGCAATATCAAGAGAGCGGGTTCAAGTGAAAAGGGAGAGATGCGGCCCTAGGCATGCGAGGATATGAGTAGCCTCGGGTGTCCGATGAGCGAGCGGCACGTAGCTCGGAGGTGTCAAATGAGAGGCCATGGCGCTAGTTCCGCGCGCAGTGGTGTGTCCCTTAGCCACAACGCCCGGTCGACATGTGTGACGCTTTGAAGAATTTGTGTGTTTTTAGAGGTTCCAGTGTGTGATTGCTTGCGTAAGCAAAGAATTGACTTATGTACCGGCGCTGTAGGGGTGCAATCTGAAAATGCTCCTGTGATCGTTGGGACCGGGTACATGCTTTCGCGTTATCATAACCAAGCAGTCTTAAGTGCCTCTACCGAATTTCACTTTCGTAGCCATATTCTATACACTATTATTGTACCAGCCACGTCTCTCGAACGTAGATGACGCACCTGTACCGGGCGTTTCTTCTGTGGTGAGCTTGTATCAACTGGCGCAAGGGAGACACTCCATCTACCGCTCGGCCATACCGATCCCGGGCACGAGGAAAATACGCTACCCTTTCATCAAGACCGATGACTTCGACGGCGCAACACTCAGCGGTGAGTGGTACACGACATCACCAGCCCCTTTCTGCTCCTTCGTTTTTATTATTCCCGGAGCGGTGCTGGAAAACATATTAGAAAAGGAAGTAATTGCGATTTGTAAAAATAGAAATTAATTTGCTCGCACTGATACTTAGGCAAAATGCTGTGAAAGACGGACCGGTAATCATTACAGTCTAGCTCAGTCTAGTCCGGACTGAGTATAGCTCAGTCCAGTCCAGTCCCTAGTCCGATTCTGGTCTAATATAATCGGTTCAAGTCCTGCGAAAGGCAGCTCATTGTAGTCCAGGCTAGTAGCGCTTAATCTACACCAAACATTTCAGCCCAGCTTAGTCTGATCTAGTATAGTCAAATTCAGTGCAGTCAAGTACTGGTCTGTACTCTGCAGTTCTGTGCAATGCAGTCCAGTGGAATCTTGTTCAGTTTAGTCGACTCTAGGCCAGTAAAGTCCAGTTTATTGCAAACTCTCATTACTTGTAATTTTGTTGACTCGGAAAACTGTATAATTTGGACTCTGGATGTGGTTCAGACAAGCGTATGTATACGTACAAATGTGTGACATGCAAGGTGTAATGTTCGAGAAATTTGCCAGCTAATATGCTCATTCAGACAGGCAGCGGCGCTCGTATGTGCTCAGAGCGTCAGCACTAGGTGTTGAGAATGGAGAGTGAGAGAAGGCCTGCCACAACTACAGCAAGAGTGGCGCGAGTACCGATCCAAAATGTCTAGATGTCGTACTCATATGTAGGGCTACACTTAAGTTCCACCTTCAACAGCACCACTTGGCAGCGTTAATGGCCCCCGTCTGCATGCGGCTCTCTTTATAGGTCTTAGTTGGCGTCCGTGCATTTTGTTATTCGTTTAATCCCTAGTTCAGTAATTTATGCCCCTATTATACTATACTCTTCCTCGTGCACTTGTGAACAGTCATACTTTGTGACAGACCACCCAGCATAGATATAAAGACTCGTTTTAACCACAATATGCGAATGTTCCTGCGTGGCTTACAAGGATAGCATGCCTGGTCTTGGATACAAGGTTTTCGGGGGTTTTATTCCCATCTAAAAAAAAAAAGTAGCCAGATTTGGCAGCTTCTCGATCTCGGGACACCACACGAATCGCTCATCAGTCAGTGTCCGGCCATGCACCTGCTACGGTACCAACTTTCCAGACCAATTCCCTTGATGTCTCTCTCATATAACACTGACGACGCTGGTCTTATGGAGGACGGGGCCTCGCTATCGCGTTACCATGATTCATTATTCAATAAGGTGCAGCGAAATGCTTTTAATACGCCTGCGTTATATGCTTCGTCCTGCAGGCAATCCGGCGTCGGCCTAGGTTGTGAGATGTGCGCGGTAATAAATGCCTAAAGTGAGGAATCAATGATGAAACAAGTTTCAGAATGCATGTACGGGTACCGAAATCCGCAAGGTCAGCCGCAGGCGGAATCATTAACGCTGCCGTGTCATATACACTTAAAGTTCATTAAACACCTCACCTCGGACATTTTATCAAATTCAGTTGTGACTTCACCTTGTGTTTTGGCGCTCTTTGGCCAAAGATGCCCTTGCGCCATAAAAAATCAGTCCATCATCATCATCATATACACTTAAAGGCCCAGTAAGTGTCCACTACTATATTTTAGCCGGGTGGGGAGAGAGGCGCGGGGGGGGGGGGGGGGGGGGCGTAGCATAAATGGGGAGAGGCTGTTCATACCATGCGTCTTTGAGGGCCTATATTACATTATCTTTTCTTCATTGCAAGCGATTGTAATGTGTATGTTATGCTACTTTGTGTAAAATTACTCGTTTTTCTTACATTCGCTACTGCCATGTATTGGTGCCCTGGGTCTTTGTCAAGCTGTGTGCACAGCTTTTAGCCAAGGCTGACCATCCAGATATTTCTCGCAAATAAAATTGATTGATTGATTGAATAATTGTTTGGTCTATTCGACTGCGTGCATGCAATCCGCACTTTGCCAGGCAACAGTTATCGGCACGAAAATTTATCTCAAGAAGCAATTATTTACCTTGTCCAACGAACTGGGGTATGTTGATGTGCGGCACCCTGCTGTGGTCACTGTCTGGTACCCCGAAACAACGAGCGTTCAATTTGATTCCGGTACTCTTTTTTTTCTGGTCTATGATAACCAAAATAAATGACATCATTAAATATGAGCACTCTTTCCTTTAGTCATGAAATGCCTATTCATTGCAAGTGCACCACACAGGAGTCAGTGCAAGCCATTGCGTTATCTTCACAGATCCGCACTCGGCGGGCACCCTGTCTTTTGGCGCACACGCCTACTTCGTCTTTCGCGAACAAGCCTCGGAGCAACTGGCGTGCGGTGTCAGGATCGTTTCTGCCATTGCTCGTGTGTGCAAGGTACGTTCAACTTCATCGCCATTGTTAAGGTACATATAACATGGTGAAGCCACCAGAAATAATAAAATTGCGCTTGTTGAGAGAAATTTTTCAGGGAATAATTGACTTTGGCATTCCCTAGTAATTCGTGTGTCAATTGGTGACCGGTATAAACGTTCCATGCAGTACCTATTTATAGCAACCTGTTGAAGCAGTTAGGGATGAAAGATGGGCTGAAATAGGTGTGTGTGTGTGTGTGTGGGGGGGGGGGGGTGGAGAGGTTAAATTAAAGATAAAGATGAAGTTAGAGCATAGCTGATAATGCCGATGACTTATATCGAATTTAGTGTGCAACCAATTATATCCACTCAAAATTGCGTTGAAACGGAGGTTCAATACCTGCATGGCGCCTGAAGATTAATTGGTTAAAGAAATGTGGTTTGAAAGTTTGGTACCACTCTCTCAGAGCCCTTTTTATGAAACGCACTAGCTTCGGGAGCTAGTGCGTTTGTAGTACAACAACAGTAGGCCATTATAAGATACTTTTTATGAATACGTTGATATGAAGGATCAATGCTTGCGACGCAAAAATAAATTTTGTTTTTGAAGTTTATCCTGCGCTCACAACAATTAGTCAGGCTACCGCAAAAGAGAGATGGGGCACGTTATTAAAATCTATGGCAAAAAGCAATAGTCTTCTGAGAGAAGTTGTGCGGACATATTGATTGCTGTTGCGATTTAAACAATATACGAAACAATATGTTCAAGAACGTTTTCCAGAATATGTGCTAAATTTCTGGATATGTGTATTTTTGGAAGTGCGTCTGGACGTCAGTCCTACGCCTCTTCGCAATAGGACTTGATTTCAGTATGCAGAACCAGCAGAAATAATTTTCTGCACTCCTGATGTTTGAGAGAGAAACCGAGAGAAAGAGAGAGACACTAAAGAATGGAAAGGAAGTGAGGTTAACTTAAGGTTCAGGCTGACGTAAAACGTCGGCGCTTAAAATCAACTTTGAGTTTTAAGAAGGCGGGGACAGCCTTGGCACATAAACATTTATTTTAATTTTCGGTCTCCGCGCGGGCAGAACGACTTCGGTGGTGCACCCGGGACCGGACGAAGGGAGCAGTTGTGGACTTCATACATGAAAGTCCGTCTACGCTGCACCGATTTCGTGCAATATCCTGACGACACACGGAAGGAGCACTTTACCTTCGATGCAATCCGTGAGTACAGAACAGAATGTGTGGGCAGAATTAACAGGGACGATTGATTAAAACGTTCTTAATTAGGAACGCAAACGTTCGATCTTGCCCACAGCTTTAAGTTACGGACCGCCTGCATTGTGGTGTAGTGGCAGTATACGTCAACAGCGTGCCTATATGCCAACCAATTTGGTGACTGAGAGTGGCAGGGATGTAAATTATCTTGTTCAAGTGATGGTTAACAGCTTGTAAGGTCCAACCAGGTGTTACTTTGGAGGATGTCAATGGTTTCGAGGCGTTTTTATTCGTCGGCTGATTTAGCCTTAAAAGCATCAAGTGCTGTCCATGTCCGGGAGCTTTTCTTCACACCAGTGTCATGAGCTTCACGGAAGCGTCAACTGGGACTTCGACAGTGACGTGGGTCTGTCAATTTCGTTAACTGATTAAAACTATAAGGAATCGCATGTGGCCTCCCTTAGGGGCGTTTGCAACATTTATGCGAAAGCTCATCCTTATCAAATGCATGATCACTGCTCTTGCAGATTTTGTTCCATTGCCCAGAGATTGCATTATGAGAGTAAGAGCTTAACATTGCAACACTATGTAACATTGTAGGAGCGTAACCTTCACAAATTACCCAGCAGGAAACAGATTAAGGAAAATGAGGAAAGGGTACATGGGAACGTTTGTAGGAAAGTTTATCATCGCTTCTTTCTACTGTGGCTCTATTTACTGATGGCTTATTTTGTAAAGCTATGCACCAACTGGAACAAATCTCTACGTTATTATAGGGTTATAACCAAACCGCGTACTAACAATGTGTACTATCAGGGATGGGAGCTTGGCACTGAGCTTTGTGTTCAAGAAATGCTGAGTGCGGAGAACGTTCAGTCCTAAATGTATTGTCCTTTTTGCTGGAAGCAATTAGGTAGTATTTTATAAACTAGTGTTAGGCGAGGACGGTGATAACCGCCTAGTTGATTTGTTTGCTCCGCCGGGATGGCGCAGTGGTTACGGCGCTCGACTACTATGCCCAAAGATGCGGGATCGAATCGTGGCCTTGGCGGCCGCTTTTCGGTGGAGGCGAAAAGCAAGGCGCCCGTGTGCTGTGCGATGCCAGTGCACGTTAAAGAACCCCAGGTGGTCGAAATCTCCGCAGTCCTCCACTACGGCGTCTTTTATCGCCTGAGTCGCTTTGCGACGTTAAACCCCTCAAACCATAACCTGCTTGGTTTGTTTATTTCTAGCAGTTTCTTATTCATATTGCTGCTAGGATTGTACTGCATCTTGAGTGGAGATAAATTTCCAAGCCAGAATAATCTTCCTTGCTAAGATTTATTCTTTGCTGACGTGTCGTCAACAGATGCGTCCTCTTGGGTACCCAACTTGGAGACCGGCGTGCTCTTTGGGGCTTTCACCACCGTCACGTAAGTAGAATTAAGACAATGATATCTTACATAGTATCCTAACGCCGCGGCACTTTTACATACGATAAATGCGACTTTCGAGGAAATGCAAATGATCGGTTGATTCTGCATATTGTAGTCTGGTACGGCGATTTGTGACAGCTTGTGTGCTGGAACTAGTGTTTTTTCTGGTATCAAAGCTAAATGTAACCAAGCTTTTAGGACCGTCATATGACTCTGACCCCAAACCCCCTGAGGGCTGTTAAGTCGCGTGGCTGCGTATAAGATATTTTTGTTATCCAAAATTAAAGGTCTGTACAGCCAACTTTTTAATTATTGGCATCAGGAACGAAGTATCAGTTAAGGATCTGTAGAGTATCTTGAAAAACAGCTTAGGGAATTGGTAGCGCTAATAGGTAAGCTATTAGCTATGTGAAATACGTTTCGCCAGTCTTAAAATACACACGCTCAATAAAGTGCTTACTCGTTAAAGCAGGGCTACTTCAGCACCCTAAGATGCGCCTAGGAGAACAAAGTGTAATGAAGAGTAGGTTGTCACATAATTATTTCTGTTTTTGGAAAATAAATAAAGCTCTGTATATTAGGAAAAATCCAGAGACAGTACTAAAAATTCCCGTTTTCTGTTCTCCATGCGAATCCTCCTCCATGTACATGCACTTTGAAGTCGGTTAATCAGGAAGCCCTCAACTTGTGCTTCTTATCTCACACACGCTCATTAGTATGCCGTCGTAAGCTGTCACATAATGTGAAAGGTCACCGGACATAGATGCGAAGCCTCAATTTAACGAAACAGCAAAAAATGTCCCTACGTGCTATTGGAGTAGCTTACCTGAACCCGGAAGTTCACGAAAGCTTAATTCACATCCCAGCCTCCGATATTAAATCAGTAACCTCACTAGACTATGTCATGTGACTTCGCGACGTCACCAAATCTACCAACCAATCAGTGCCTTGCGATGCCACCTGCCAAATGCCACCTGTCATAGGCACGCTCGTGATATTTCACTCGCGACGCCGACGCAGGCAGTGCCGACTACGCCGCCGACGGATTTTCAGGAGAACGGGCGTTTAATGCTATCGCGTTATAAGGAAACAACACGTAGTGACAACGGGTTCGCCAGTGCTATAGCTCAAATCGCTGTTCATTGCTTTTCGTCTGCTCCGTGCGGTTTGGTGGCGCAAGCAGGCTTGCTTCGTGCGATATCGCTTAATTCAGTGTCTCGTAAGCAGCAGCTACCCGCAGTCCCCCTCTCATCTTCAATTGTTCCTAACTCCATCGCCTTCAAATCACCGCAGCTACTTCCTCTCAGATGTATTCACTTATAGTCGAATTAGGCAGAATTCAAAAACAATAATATACGCAGTCCTGCACGCCATATAAACGCTGAACTACATTTTCCTTTCAGCAATGGTTATCCCGACTCGGCGGTGTGTGCCTTCCGGCGGGAGGATATCGAGAGGGCGTTCAACACAACCACATTCATCGAGGTGTCCTTGAGCAGAGACGCCCTAAGCAAGCCCGTGAGAGCCAACACAACCAGCTACACGGGGAAGGCTGCCGCCTGCACTGCGTACTCCCGTACACTGGACCCTGCCGAGACCAACTTCCTGCTCTCTCATCCGCTGCTCGCTGAGTCGCCTAAGCAGCTTTATAATCGGGCCTTCTACACGCTTTCGGGCGTCGCATTCCGTGCCATGGCCGCATCCGTGTTCAGCGAGGCCTGGGGTTCCTGGGTCATCTGCTACGTGGCCACGGGTAAGCGTTGCACACGAGCCTCTTATGGTTGCCGGCGACCTCTTCTCAACGCATGGCGGAAACTGGTCTGGACCAAACGCTAGAGTTGGATGACCAGTGAAACATGCTGTGCATAGACAAGCCTTCCAAAAATGTGCTCGATTGGAACCCTTGCTTCTGTTTTAATTAAGGACCCCTGGAACTATTCCCAATATACTCCTCCAGTAATGTCTGGTCATGGCGCCAAGGTGGTGCCTCGGATGATAGCCTATATTCACCCCTTTGTGTTTATTGTTTACCTAGGACGACTGCAAAACCGCATCCATGTAGGAGGTATTTTAAAAGCCCTGCTGCTTCTGTGAGATGGGAATCGAACTCGGTATTCTTGGATCTCAAGTTAGGCGCTCTATTCCTACTCCACGGGCATACATTCGCATGTGAGGTCTCGCAAAAATGTTGCAGCTCACACCTCTATTTACGAATAGGTCTAAGATTATAGAGGCACAAATTAACGGATTATAGTTACTAGGCGAGCAGCAAAGCGCTTGTATGCTTAAAGAAGAATCCGATATGGGAGCCGAAAATGGCAAGTTATAACGTTCTCACTTCATAGCCTTAGAACAGAGGTTAAATGCCTTCAAAAATGTTAACCTACTTTTTACCATTGATTTAGTTTCGACTTTTTGTGGGCGAGTTTTAATGTTTAACTTCGCCAGTTCCTTATAGGATGCACAAATCTGACCATATAAACTTGGTTAAAGGTTTCCAGGTGCTAAGTTGAACACCTCCTCTAAAGTTCTCAAACATAATTTAAAGTTTTTGAGCTCTTCAGAAGCTCTAAGTAGTGTGTTAAGTAAGAATTTATTAACTCGTTTTTGTTTTTCTTTTTTTTTGTAGAGATATAGTTGGTATAAAAGTTAGAATCAAATCATTTTCATTTGCGGTGGACTGCGACGCTTTGTCTTATAAATGGAAGCTCCTAACCTAAATAAAGTCTTTTGTCTATGATAGTTGGTTCATTGAAATCTACAAAAAACTCAAGACAACTGAACGCGAACATCAATGCGACGCAGAACATAGGACAGCCGCTTACTATCCTTTTCATGCTGAAGAACGAAACTCTCTCACTGGTAATTCAGGCCATGAAATCAGCCTGAGTTGTGCCATGATCGTGTGTAGCATGGATCTTCTGTTGTGCGCCGTAAAACAGAGCAGAATTCTGCCATATCCATGCTAAATCCCATGGCTATAAAAAGCTAACGGTTAGCGGCCGTTCTTTTTTGCATGTCTTTTTGATATAATTGTTCAGCCCCGCTGGTTCAAACTTTATGTGAAAAAATTAGTTTTGAAGAGTCCTTTGCTTTTAGCTTTGAAATGTAATTGCTGTTGTAGCATGCACTTGCACAAAACCGCACCAGTGTTTGAATACACAGTAAAAAATGTGGCCATCGAAGAAGTATACTTTGCGGCCCATCTTTGTTTTGCAGAAAATGGCCAGGTGCTTAAACTGGCCGAGGAAATCGCTACCGGCAGTGCGACACCGTCCCCTGCCGAACGGGTGGACGCGTTCAATGTGTCCAGGAAAATTCACAAGCTGATGGTCTCTATGAAGGTATAGTATAAACACCGATATTTTTTTTTTTTGCAGCTCATTTTTTTTTTTTGTGTATTGGTACAATACCTGTTTGAGCTCTCTTTCTAGGATGTCAAGGAACTATCGGCAAAGCAAGATACCTGCTTCAACGATAAAGTCTGGGTCACTGTTTTAAACTGATGCGATTTTCATTTACGTGTTACGATAAAACGTTTATATAATTATCTGCTTGAGCTTGAGGATGTCTCTACTATCATTCAACTCGAGAGCGACATTCATGCCTGTGGACCTGAAAAGTAGCAGGGAGGGGGGGGGGGGGGGGAGACGTTGCTCGGTCAACGCGTAAGGTAGTGCTAGTATTATGTTCGATACAGATGCAAGGACTAAGTGCCGCGGTTCATAAGCCTATGGTTACTAAAGTGATTCTCTGTCACCATCCTGCTGACTCAATACCCAGAAGCATTACGATATTTTTCGTTCAATAAGACTTCTTAACAACTGGCCCGAAACAACCCTGTTTTCTTTTGCGTTTTTCCCCTTATAGCTGTCTTTTAATGAAGAAACGCGTACGACTTTCGCTCGAAACTACACATATACCACATCACGCGTGCGAAGCTGTTGAGATATGTCGGCGGCACTGTCGATGCATGAACCTTTGGTGACAATGCTACTCGCAGCACCGGAGCCTGTACGTTTTCTCGGACGAAGATGTCCTTCAGTACCGCCTGGACAACTGCGAAGGAAGGCCCCAGCAGTGTTCCTCCTGTGTGATCGACCCTTTCTGCGGATGGGATGGCACACGCTGCCTCCCTCACGTCGACGGGTGAGTTCTGCAGGAAGAAAACTTAGGGTGTACTCCATACAATCCTAGCTTATGGGGGCACTCGACCTTTATACAATTTCGAAGAATTAATTATTGTCCTGCTTTTTATATGTATGTATGCATATGCGTACAGTACGAAATGGCACCGCTTTAATCTATTCGAGTACAAAAGTGATTTAATCTTTTGAGCGCATCACATGCCCAAACTGCATTGGGAAATGCAAGCTCAATGCTTCTTACAAGTACTTGCGATTAATCGATGCATTCCATATCTTTTCACCTCTACATGGCGGTATGAGGTTGATATCATATCGGTGCTCTTTTTACCTCCATTAAGCTTTACAAAAATTGCCAGAAAGTTTAGTCGAATTACAATCTGAGCGAGTAGAGGGCGGCACAGACTGCAGCCTATCGCTTGCAGTTCTTTGGCCAGAAAGCTGAAGAAATGTTTTCCGTCACGAAACAGCTTAGCCAATCAGAGCGCTGGAATTAGAGTTGGACAACTTTGCTGGTTCTGACCATACGGATTAGTACTTTCGTACAAAAAGCTTGTCACCGTTGCTGAAAAGGATGAAGCACGAAAATTTTGATGGGTTTCAAAGACACCCGAAAATTTGTTTAAGGCTTAATTCGAGCTCGCCGTCTCACATCAGAGCCGCTATGGCTTTGAAACATCAGAGTCGCATTGCGTCGGACACGATAGCTATTCACCCAGAAAAGACAGGCGAAAGCAAAAGGCTAAGCCCTCAAGCGAAGTCCCAGTCAAGGCGACGTGTTTAGTAAGATAGCAGCACTGCACGCAGTGCATTTGGGAGGTTGGTTTTCAAGGTTTGGTCATGGCTTCTGGGTCCCTATAAAGACGATGGTAGTCATTACAACGTAGAAGCTGCTGTAATGGTTTCACAGATAGTGTTTATTGCCCTGTTCGAGCGCCGGCATGTATCACCAGCAACAGCGCGGTTTGATAGAATTTAAATTTTTATAATAAAATCTTTCCATAAAGTTTGGACCAAGGCTTGTGCAATATTAGGACAGATCTTGATTCGTTCACCTTAGGGAGAGTTGGAAAATATTGCCAGGTATTGCACCTGTAATGTGCATCAGAATACAGCTGAGACTCGTTAACAGTTTGGCAGGGTAAATATTATTGAATACTTATAATTTGAATAATGTGCGTTAGGCTCTTCATTTATCGAGGGCTTGCAGCTCGCGCCAATTACTGTCCATTTCAGCTTTTAGAGTTTCAAAAAATCTGTCTTCGTTGCCGCTGTTATGAAAAACATTTCGAGGCCCCTCTCGGGGAAAAGCAAATCAGCGCGGCCAGAACACGCTCTAGCCTCGCCTATAAATCGCGCGTTACACAGCTACGCAGATGTCACGTGTTCTTGTCGTAGTGCCCGACCAGAAGCGTCTACAGGCCAAAGACGCCGTGAAAGGCGCGCTGCTGTCGGACACATGATCGTAGGCGTAGCTACAGCTATGTGCGGCCATTGCGCGGCTACGCTTTCACTCGTGAATACGAGTGAATGATTGATAATTTCTTGCTCAATCAACAGCGGCGACAAGTATGGCGTTTGAGAATATCCAGTAATTGATACAGATGACGTTTATGGGGTCATGCAGGCCTCTCGATAAATGAAGATGGTAACTATATTTGTAAAAAGTTGCACAGGGAAAGTACTTAAAATTGCTCACTTGCTCTGAATGCGAAGGTGTGAGTTTAAGAAATGGTATAATGGGTTAAGGCCTGTAAAGTAGTAAACCATTGCAAATTATGGGGCGAATTAGGCTAAATTGAAGGAATCATAAAGGTCGATTACTAGTAGTCGCGTGTATATAGCGCCATGACTATCTGTCGAATCAATGGTCCTACGCGGCTGTACCGATGACGTCACGCGCATTTTATTTTTCACCAGGTGTTCTGCACCCCGAATTTTCCGCATGGTTCCGTTGGTAATGGGGCACGTAAGGAGTCCCCTTCAAAAATTTGACTATTTATTAATAGTTACCTGGCAAGGTAATTAATGCGAATCAGGTGTATTCTGACGCACCTCACCGTTTACCTAAAGGCCGTAACTCAAAAAGCCTATATTTAAGGATTGCTTATACTATTATGCGAAAAACCATAATTCAAAAAGCCAGTATTAAAGGAACACTGACGAAAGCTTTGTCACAATTTATTTATACCGAAAATTCAATACTACGGCGATTCGTGACATTGTTGTGGGCTGTCATACAGCAAAATCTGTATTTATTGCTCAGATATTCCAATTCGAATTAAAAGAGAGTACTTATTTACCTCCGCTGTGATCAAATCAGTTTTCCCCTTTTAAGTAGATGGGGAAAATTATGCAAAAAAGAACATAAACGCGAACTCATGATTGATTCCCCACGGCGATTGTTGCGTTCTAGCACCAGCCGAAATTATTTACGTTATCGCTGCCCAAAGTCCAGAGTCGTCGCTTCCCGAGCTCGACAACGAAGTTTTCGCGGCAAAAGCCGGGTAGCACTTCAGCGACCTCGGCCAAGACAGAGCGTGCAATGCTTTTTAGAGCTGATGCGGCTCGACTAGCAGGGTATCCAGAAGCTCCGAACGCCGCCGAGGTGGCAGTGTCGTCATTTGGCCGAGAGCCAAACTGCGGGTTAGGCCGCTCACATCCCCGACGTACCGTAACGATTGGTCAGTAAAGACAGCTGCGTATGGGCGCTTTTAAATAGCAACAAGGAGTCAACCATGGACTAGGGCAGAAAAGAAAAAGAGGCTAGCGTGGTTCCTGTTTCGCGGAACTTATTGTTTCTACGCCGAATTGTATTCCTTAATTTGAAGCACGAGCTGCACTTGGTTCAACGCTTCCTTGGGTGTTTACACTTGAAAACGCACCATAGCTAACTAATAATAATGCAAATTTATCGTATAGTCGACGTAGCGGAGTGGTTGAGACATGTACATGATAGCGGACAGAAGAGTCGGAGTACAAATCCTGTTCGATGCCTTTCTTTTTTCTTCTCTTGTCTTTTTTATTTTCTTATTGAGTACCCGTATCATTCAAAATATTGTAACGGTTTTCCGGGTTTCCTTTTCCTCCCAGAAAAAGGGACGGCCACTTATACAGGATCAGCCTGTACAACAGCTCTACCCGGTTTTGTGCTTGTTTATCCTAGACGATAAAGTGAAATACTTAATCTTGCATACATTTCGTACCTGATTTCTTTTTTCTTCTCTTGTCTTTTTTATTTTCTTATTGAGTACCCGTATCATTCAAAATATTGTAACGGTTTTCCGGGCTTCCTTTTCCTCCCAGAAAAAGGGACGGCCACTTATACAGGATCAGCCTGTACAACAGCTCTACCCGGTCTTGTGCTTGTTTATCCTAGACGATAAAGTGACATATATAATCCTGCATACATTTCGTACCAGAGTTTTCGACAGATGCTTGCTTGCTGAGGCATGAACTTCATCTGAAGAGCCCTTGGACATCGCCAGCTGCTCCACGCTTGTAAATCGAGGCACGAAGTGCATAGCTGCGATTGCGATGTGCCGAAACCGACACACTGAAACGAAACGGGCTGCTTGTTGCGCCCCCAAGTGCAGGTCTATTTTGCCTTCCAACATTTAGGATGTCTTTTTTTTGTAGTCTTCCATGCATTAAAAGAGTGCGCATGCATTTTCGAAACAAATATTACTGTATAATTCAGATGTAATCGCAATACAATTTAGTCAGCCTCCAGGATTACTTGCATGCTACGACTTGTACGTGGGAGAATCGGCTGTGGCGGGATACCTGCATTTCTGTTTTTTTTCTCGCCTTTGAAGAACTTTGTTTCACTAGGAGCGTTGTTTTGCGATTAGGAGCCAATATTCTATCAATGCAAGTGAACTTCGCTTATCCTGTGAGTGTCCCTTTAAATTAAACAAGAAAAATGTAAAGGAAGGCTTCTATTCTTTTGCTTATGGTGCTGTAAAGGGGAGAATCCAGACATTTCGCTACACCTTCTATGCTTTAGTGAGCTGTTCGCTCAGATATGTATGTCATGGCGAATCCATAATTACCATACCTTTGTGTGCTTAATAGCTTAATTATGCTATATAGGCTTCCGCCTCGTCGCACTTTAATGATCCAAAGTTCCCCCTAGAATTTTCTTAGTTTTAACGCGACGGTGTTAAAGGTTCCGTTCACCGAAAATCCAGCGTCGGGGTTGTGAGCGCTGCATGGCGGTAGCTGGCACCTTACATATTGCCGATTGGGGACTGGACGTAGCGTGCCTGATGTGGCGTTTGGCAACTCGGGTCTCTTTTCATATGGGAGGGTGATGTCAGACTCAGCCAGCCAGAATGCTTGCACTCACACTATCCTTTGGGCACGCAGTCACGTTTATACTGATTGGTTAAAGCAGGACTTTGTATGTCGGGTGGCAGCTTACGTTATCGCGTCATTTTTGTTGACTGTAAGCGTCTTTTTAATACTGTATGATTGTTTGTCTTTATTTGCAGGGTCACTCGAAGGACGTGCTGAGGGGGACATCTGTAGCCTTCAGTGTGCGTCAACTACTCCCAACCTACATACATACACGCACACACACTCGCACACACACGCACGCACACACACGCACACCCTACGCAAAGACAATAAATGACATCTCGGAATGTGTCCGCCAATCAGTTATGTATCAGTTATGCACTTCGCTCCTTAGACACACACACACACACACACACACACACACACACACACACACACACACACACACACACACACACACACACACACACACACACACACACACACACACACACACACACACACACACACACACACACACACACACACACACACACACACACACACACACACACACACACACACGCACACGCACACGCACACGCACACGCGCACGCGCACGCGCACGCGCACACGCACACGCACACGCACACGCACACGCACACACGCACGCGCGCACACACACACACACACACGCACGCGCGCACACACACACACACACACACACAAAATAGCACACTAGATGTCTCAAATATTCAAACATTCGTTTTTTTTTTCACCACCTGCCGTAATTTAAGCTGGACGCGCTAGAGCACTATTAATCTAACCGGTCCCGCGCAAAGGTCTCTCGTCAGTGTATGGACATCCCTACTACAAGGTTAGTAGCAGTATGACGCTCTCCCTCCACTAAGCTGACTTTGTTCCTCATGACATGGCGAACGACTTGACGGTTCAACCATGCGCCTGTAAGCTGTCACTTTCGAAGGCCACGCCATGCCACAGGGGCGCATGCTGAGGCTAGGGTTTGAAAAGCGGAAAGACGGCTGGGTGAACTTACAAATATATTGTTTACTGCCTTTTACCGCTCCTCAGAACAATATTTTTGTATTGAATAGGTATAATAACTGAGGTTTACTATAAGAATATTTGATAATCAATAAAGGGCCGAGTGCATTTCGGTAAGTTGTAGAAGGGCTCAGAAACAACCGATTCTTCCATCGTAATAGGGCCATTTGTTTACCCTGCACCAGCTACACCAGTGTAGGAAATCTCCTATACCTACAATAAATTTTTGCTGCACAAGGTGTAGCTGGTGTAGATTAAAAAAATGGCCCTGATGTTTATCATACCTTCTGCATTTAATAAAAGCTTGCAAAATATAAGGGAAACCCATGTGTCTTCGATCATGCGCTTCCATACTGCAGTGCATGCAACCGTCTTTTTAAGGGGCGAAAGTGCTCGCTAACAGCGTGCAAGTTAACGAGCGCCGCTATATTCGACGGGCTACAGAATGACAGAGAAAACGGGGCTAATATCAGCTACGCGACTGCAGTGCTTTCCGTTCTTTATATCTTTTGTGCATTTGCTGGCTCAAGTGAAGCCCCATCTGATTTGGAAGCTGGTGGAATCAAAATTACGAAGCACAGATTATTGCAAATGTTTTAGGTATTAGGAGGTCATAGTGTATATGACAACTTCATTCAAGAACGTTCCAAGAACGATCTTATGTATACTCCCGGAGCTACGTCAGCTGATATTAATTGAACATAAGAAAGAAAACAAATTGCTAAATGGCGGCGAGGAAAACAAGCAAGCACGTAAAAATATAGTTCGCCTGTTTGTGAAAAGCGTATGGCCTAATGATACCCCTAATGTGCCGCTATGAAACTTTCTAAACATTACAGTCGACTTTGTTTACGCCATCGTATTGGCTTCACTAAAGTACATCGTTACCCAGGTGATACAGCAGGATTAATGCCAAGAGCTGGTCAGTCCGTTTGCAATGAGGCACCTGGTCAAAACCTTCGAAAAATTGGCGATTACATCGTCGGCTTGGAGTTTATGGTTGATTAAGGTAGCGTAATTGTGAGTTATTTCAGGAACTTGAGTAGCAATGAAGAATTTGCTGAAAAATCCATGCTTATTCGATTGAGAATACAGCTGAGAATTTTCTTATTGATCAGGTGTTCCGATATTTCACAACAGCAGTTCATTAAATATATTACTGTATAATTAGCTGGAAGGAGTTTGCCTCAGCTTGCACTGAGCCGGTCAGCAGATGGGGCGCAGATTTAGGCGAATGGGTAAAAATTACGTATAAGAATAGTAATATCTCTGCTGTATTGCGTCTAAGGAATGTATCTGCCACTTGATTATGATAGGTACTATGGGCGCTCATTCCACTGACGTGCTTTGTTTTTATTTCCCTCGCATAGCGGTATCAGAAGTCATGTATGGAAGGGTATCCAGGCAGTGCGTGCTCTTTGCCGTTTTTTTTTTTTTTTTTTTTTTGTGCCAGCGGACTTAATTCGCGCTTGAAAAGCAAGCTGTCGTGCCTGTATATGTATTTCTTATGCCTTCTCCCACATTGTTCTTCTTCTTCTCCCTCGTTGTAATGGCACATACCCACAGTGGGGGATTGGCCAGAATTCGTTGTAGGTGACACATTTTTGATACTGTCGATTTGACTATGATATAGACAACCTAATAATTAGGAGCTAGTGTTGCTGAAATAACTTGAAATTTTGAGGCGATATAATAGAAAGCAATGAAAAAAAAGCAATAAAATTGTAAATTACTAAAATAATAATAAGAAAAAATACAATTCAGACAGATCGGCGCTAACACACAAATCTTCCAGGAGCAATATTATAATTATGAAGTAAGTCACACACCGGTTTTAGGGCATACCCTTTGACGGTTGCACCAAAGGAGAGGAGGACAGGAACTGTAAATGGCAATCCTAAGAGGTATTTCTAGATACTTTCTGCTCTGAGTAGCATACCTGTGGAAGGAGAGGATGTAATGTTCAATTGTTTCCACGTCATTACATGACGCACGAAGATTCGACGGCGTGAATCCAGAGCGACATAAAGATTGAGGGAAGGAATTCTACAACGCATGAGCGTCATGGAAACCTCACATTGCCTCGAGGTACAACATCGGATATTCAAATGGAAATTTAAATGGTTAAAATCCGTAGTCGCAAGGAGTGGCTCATGGCTCAAGGAGTTTAAAGTTTGAAATCGTTCAAAACGGGATATATTTAGCAAGATAATATTGGGTACAACATCTGCAAAAGGCCCACTGAAAGCTGAATTTGCTAAATAATCTGCCATTGTATTAGAAGCGAGCCGCAGTGTCCCGGAACCCACTGAAAACGTACTTCCTGTAAATGTATTGGAAGGAAAAACATCAGGGTTTGTTTCAAAAAACGCATTTTCGGACTTTCTAATGCTGCTAAGACTGACGGGCAGTCAGAGAGTATGATTACGTGAGTAACATTACCGGGAACTTTTTGAAGGGCTAAACCAATTGCAAGCAATTCAGCAGTAAATATTGGTGTGTAATCAGGGATCCGTACAGAAAAATTCAAATCAAGTGCTTGGGAGTAAATCCCTATTGCTGCTTTTTCATTTCGTTGTGAGGCATCTGTGAAAATAGCTACGTGTCGTGGATACTGTAATAGATAATCTTCAAGGTGTCCCTTTATTACCGTGGTAGTCAAGTGTTTTGCATTAGATGACAATGACTGCTGAAAGCACAGTGTGGAAGTAGCTTGAACATTGCCAACACGTCTTACTGACATAAGCGAAACTGCAATTTTGGACAGCAAGGACTGAGTAAATACAAATTGTGGTTGCTTATATTGCGGCCGATGATAATCCAGAAACTAAGATTGGTGTGTAATAAAAATGGGAGAAGCCACTCCAGACAGAAATTCTAGTGCTCGTAAAAAGGTTCGCACAGTGAGCAGCTCAAATCGAGGGTTCAAGTCACGTACACGGGCCTCTGAATAGAGGACTGCATTTGAAACTGTTTTTGGCAACCCCAAACATAGTCGTAAAGCGCGCCTCTCCAGTAGCAACAAAGGTCGTAGGTTGTATTTAGGACTGCCCGAGAAAAGAACACAGCCTAACTCCCGAATTGGTCTCAAATAAGTTTTATAGAGAAACAAAAGAGTATCTGTACGCATACCGAATTTCTTATGGCTAATTCAAATCAGGCGACCAAGGGCTCGCTCACCTTTCAGGCAATTACTTTTGATATGAGGCCACCAGTCTAATTGGGAGTGGTAAAATACACCCTTATGGCTAATTCAAATCAGGCGACCAAGGGCTCGCTCACCTTTCAGGCAATTACTTTTGATATGAGGCCACCAGTCTAATTGGGAGTGGTAAAATACACCCAAGTACTTTAAGGATTCAACCTGTGGGCTTTGTGAACCGCAATACGCAAGGGAGATATAAAGAGGGTGTGCCGGTGGGAAAACGAGTACTGAGGATTTCTTCAAGTTGAGAATTAATTTTGCTTTACCGAGCCAAAGGGCATTCAAGTAGGCTTGCAATAGCTGATATAAGGAATGAACATCTCGTGTAGAAGAGAAAAAGGCAATATCATCCGCATACACGTACACTTTTATATTTGGATGAACAGGAATATCTCTCATTAATATATTAAATAGCAATGGATACAGCACCGATCTCTGAGGCACGCCTCTAGTTTGGTAATAAGTTTCAGAAGTTATAGAACCTCTCGTGCAGAAAACGTTTCTATTGCTTAAGAATTCTTTTAACCATGCAAACATGTAAAAAGGTGACCTAATTTCGTTTATCTTATTCAACAGTATAGAGTGTTCTACACTGTCATATGCTTTGGCGATATCCAAAATGACCAATGCCGACACTTCTTTCTTCTTCATTGCTAACCTAATTCTACTCCCCAAATCTCTATGAGCCGTCCAAATGGAGCACCCTTGACGAAACCCAATTTGTGCATCACTAAATGCATTCAGGGTCATCACATGGTTTGTGAGGCGCCGGTGAACTATGCGTTCAATAAGTTTCACTAGATTTGAAGTTAGAGAAATTGGCCGAATATTATCCAAATCAAAGCCTTTTTTTCGGATCTTTTAGGCTTAGTATAAATTTGCAACTTTCCAGTCTTGAGGTAACCAAGCATTTTCCAGAGAAAAATTTACAATATTCAACACTTCCGAGCAGTGGTCTTTCAGCATAGCCACTGTAATACCGTCACACCCAGGAGTTGCAGGTTTCAGAGCAGCCGCTATACAATGCAATTCCGGTGGCTCAACTGCAACGAAATCAGCACGTGGCGTAGGTCGAAGTAACGGAGCCACCGTTTGCGCTTGAAAGCGAATAGCAAGACCGTTCGCAATTTGTTCAAGTTTCGCTTTTGCTTCATTGGGTGATAACACCTCCGACTCGGTTACATGTGGTGGAGAAGAACTTTGGTTGCGTTCCATGAACCTATACAATGCCTTCCGATTAATTGGATTAGAGAGATAAATATTCATATTAGCATTATACTCATCCTTTGCTATACGAATAGTCTTTTTAAATGAAGCCACATAAAATTTATAATTTATCCAATTTTGGGGACACTGGTTATGGGAAAGGCTCTTCAACGCAGCTTTTCTACGACGGAATGCTTTCTCACATTCTTCGTTCCACCATCGGCATGACATTTTGTTAGGGACAGACGATTTCACAGTGAACACTGAACGCTCAGTGGCATCTAGCAGAGCAGAGAGTGCTTGTTGAGCAAGTTCAGAATGCTGAGATGATGCTATGGAGGAAAAAGAGGAGTTCACAAACCTTTTAAAGAGTTTATGGTTGACAAATGTTTGTTCACAAGTAGTTACTCTAAGGGGAGTAGATTCTATATTAAACGTCACTGGAAAGTGGTCGCTAGATGTACCACAATCCACCGTAGCCCATGATGAGACCCTTAATCCATTTTCTGCTAACGATAAATCAATTACTGACCTAGAAGCTGCTCGCATGTAGGCTATGCCTGGACGATTACAGCAATGCACATCATTTACAGACATCCAGTTCCAAAGTCGCTGTCCACATATATCTGAACGGTAACCCCAAATAACATGGCGTGAATTAAAATCGCCAGCAATAATCAGTCCGTTGGTTGAACTCAAAAGATCACTTAAACCATCTGTTGTACGGACACCTGTTGGGAAGTAGACATTTGCAATAGTGAGGGGAGCAGACTGTGGAATTGCGATATCAACTGCAAGCAGTTCGCAGTCTTGTCGTAGAATTTTGTGTGACACCTTCGCCCGATGAATTGTTTTTGGCGAAATTAATGTTAGCAAGCCGCCCCCCCGGCCGCTAGTGCGATCTGATCTAAAAGTTCTAAAATACTTTAGAGAAAATGGCCGATTTGGCAAAAGCCAAGTTTCTTGTAATAAAACTATGTCTGGGTTGAAATTTGAGATAAGATTCTGTAAATCGCGAAACGAAGATGCAATTGAACGACAATTCCACTGTAGTACTTTTAACCCCGCCATGATTATTGTAGAATCCGGGAGGCTGTAACAGCCTCCTTTAAGACATCAATATTATTGTGAAGATTAGGGAAACCTTTTTTACTTTTAGTGTTAGAATGGGCGGATTTTGAGGGAGAGGAAGAAGCGCGACGCTTCTGGGACGAACATGTCATCTCTACATCCAATGGGTAAACGGTGGACACGTGGGTATCCACAGGACCCTGACCCTGTACTTTCATTGAAGAAAAAGGAGCAGGCGTCGTCTGGGTAGAATCTCCCTCAACAGAGGCCCTAGCAACCATAGGAGCATGGCATTCAGCTATACCAGGGTTGCCAACTTGCAAAGCTGCAATTTCGGTCGAAAAAATCTTTGTAGCTATGAGCTGTGACACAGCTTCTGTAAACGTGCTTAACATATGCTCGACGAAACCCTCAAGAGAGTTCTCTACAGCTGAGACAACCGACTTTGTCATGCCTGTTTCCACATCTGAAGCTATTGTTTTTGCACAAGCTGCATACGAATTCCTCTTATGGTCTAGCTGTGCATAGGCATCTGCTATAGAACACTTTTTATGCTGGATAATGTTAAGAACAGTTTGTTCATCTGCGCGTTTTGGGCATGTACCATCATCAGCAGGGTGATCTGCCTTACATAGTGCGCAAATTACCACAGCAGAAGTGCACGTCAGATGAATGGTTGTCTCCGCACAGTCTGCAGCGTGATGCGGATTTGCACGCCTTGCTGCTGTGTCCGAATCGCCAGCAGTATTTGCACTGCAAAGGGCGAGGCTGCAGGGGATCTACACGGTATACAATGGGCCATACTTTAATCTCTGTTGGACAGTTAGCCTCGGCAAACGTCGCTATCATCGATTCTGTCGGCACCCTAGAGCCACCAGCATCCCTGCTGCAACGGAATAGCGATAAGATGCCAATGCCAGCCTAATTAAATTCCTCAATCATTTCTTGCGGAGAAGCCGACGAATCCACGCCGCATATAATACCTTTTGCACATGCCAGCTGTTCAGGTATAAAATGTTTTACTGGCAGTGTTGCAAACGTTGTGCATCGAAGCAAGTCCGACACACACTGTATATTCGAGGACTTACATAGGATACTCCTGCCAAACGGACGCACCTAAGAGATTTCTAGGTAGTGGGAGGTGACAGCCTTTAGCTGCTGAATTATTTTTGGATTTTTCAACTTCAGGAATCCATCCCCAATTGGTACAAATGCCACCGGTATTATACTTATTCCATTTCGTCCGAAAGATTCCAAGTCCAAGCTTTGGGCCGGCAGACTGGCAAACCAGGATGCCGAACCCCCATGGGGAAGCTAGAGACATTATAGGCCTAATTGTACATGAATCCTAGGTTCGGTTTAAAACAAATACTGGCCAATCCCTGGTGAACGGTCAGGCTTGCAGACAAGACAGGATCCAGCAGTCAGGAGAATAATGCAGAACAGCACACCAGCACAGTGGCACAGTAACCCTAACAAGCTAGTCAAAAACCTCTTGTTGGCCTCTTGAAAGTCCATCCACCCACATTCTCCCACATCGTCACCCATCATGATCTTCTTTCTTCTCTCCTTCCTCTTCCCCAGTGTAGAGTAGCAGGCCAGATTTGAATTATTCCAACCAACTTCTCTGCCTTTTCCTTTCAAAAAATTCATATCTGGCTTTTTTCATATTTCGCGATAGAGTATTAAAAGGGCCATTCTTGGTCAGGAAGTCACGACCGTCTCTCTGGCGGTAGTTTAAAATATGGAGGCTAATTATTTTTTGACGTCAGTGCTGAACAGAAAGTTCAGAATTCCACAGATCATTATCACTTTGTCTGGTGTTGAAGGGCACAGAGGAATACATAATAAACAAGGCATAGAAAAGCAAGCTGGGAATGAAAGAAAAGGAAGAGCTTCTTCCGCACGAAGCGCCAAGCCATAACGTATCACACGTCACGCGTGATGCGAGCCAGACGAAAAACCTAACCTCACACCCCGGTTTTCTCGCCACGGAGTTCCACTCCGGTGACCACAAGGCCCGCGCTTGCTGTCTTCTCCTCGTACACGCTCTCCGATCCACGCCATGTTTCCCCCCGAGCAAGAACAAACGGTACCTCCGACCCACTCCTGGGAGCAGTCAGAAGACCACTTCGCAAGGAAGCCTGATGCTGAGAAACAGCTGCTTGTTAATCTGAGTGCCGGAAGTCAACCATCTCAGCGACATTCCTTGATGGACTCGGAATTGTCAAAATTTGAGGCTAATTGGCTGGCGTACATAATCATCGGATTGGCAGCCTTATTGTTCGCCACCTGCATCCTGGCTGTTTTGCTGACACTGGATATTTTGCCTGCGCGCGAGATCCCGCCCGACCACAGCAGCACCTCCTCTCCCATTGGGGTGCCCACCCTTGACGAAACGAAGATGTCGTCCAACGCAATCGCAAAGCCGGGACACGCAACCCCTCCAGCCCGCCGCACTATAGCGTCCGCCGCCAATTCCGCAACTCCTGCTCCTGCCGATGCTTCCGCCAACACCACTGCATTTGCCGCCACTTCCGCAACTCCTGCTCCTGCCGGTGCTTCCTCCAACATCATCGCATCTATCGCCACTTCCCAAACTCCTGCTCCTGCCAGTGCTTCCGCCAACAGCGTTGCACCCGCCGCTACTTCCGCAACTCCTGCTCCTGCCGGTGCTTCCTCTAACACCATTGCATCTGTCGCCACTTCCGCAACTCCTGCTCCTACCAGGGCTTCCGCCAACACCATCGCATCCGCCGCCACTTCCGCAACTCCTACTCCTGCCGGTGCTTCCGCCAACACCATTGCATCCGCCGCCACTTCCGCAACTCCTGCTCCTGCCGGTGCTTCCGCCAACACCATCGCGTCCGCTGCCACTTCTGCAACATCAGTTACTTCCTTTGCCTCCACTACCTCCGCCACCACCTCATCAACTGGTATGAGCGGATATTGGCGTTTTTCTGCAGTCAAGGTTTTAAGCTCACAAAATGTGTACTAGGCCGCCCCTATGTGTCAGCTATGCGTATCATCGTCAAAGATGACCGTCCGGAGTATTTAAAATTTTGCCTCGTGACATGATTTCCTCACTTTATAGGGAGCTTGCATAAAGCGATGCATCTGGGTAATCCGCCATGATGTTGTCGGCGGCAGACGACGCAGCACGTCACTGACGCACTAGCCTCGTCTACATGGTCGCGTAGTGCGCGTAGACTATGCTGGCGCGATCGGACAGGCCAACTGTGGGTTCTTCAAAATTTCAAAAATACGTCTGCACGAGTGCGAGAAGGCAAAGGATCCCTGTCTTGGCCAGTACGCGGAGATCGGCGCCAATCCGGGAAAGTATCAAACTACTCGCCAGAACTAGAAGTCATGAATGTCGACGATGTCGACGGGCGGCCACAGGTTCAGACGCATAGTGCAGTCAGTCGTCCGCGCGTAGCTTGAGCAGGTCCGGGCGCCGCACTGCTTTGCATTTCTTCATAGCTCGCCCAATTTTTCGGACACAGCGTCGACGCGTACATTCCTCAGTGATATCTTGCATGTCTTGTAAGGGCAGCGCACAAAAAACCGCGTGTTTGCTCGGTGAGCCGTCGAAAACGACAAGACACTCACTCCATTCAGCCTGGCTGCGCTGCGCGCCATGAACGGCCACCAACAACATCACGGCGTATTACCCAGTATGCGTCGCTCCATGTAAGCTCCCTATACGGCGTCTGGTGCACTAGGTGCGTGTTCAAGGACCCGCGGTATAAGTTTCTAGCAAAAACTTGCCACCGTCTAAGACAACAAACAAAAATTGACAGACGTTCTTTATAAAGGAAACAATGATAACAAACAAACTGAAATCGCTCTGCATTGATAGATATTGACGCATTATCAGGGCATATATGCTCTTCTGATCGGAAGCTAAGCTTTCAAAATGTAGAAAGAGTCAAAAGGGAAATATAGGCGTCCTCATCACCAGAGGTTTCGCAAGCGAACCATAGTGCGCATTTTGTTTTGGCAGGTATCCACTTTCCTTGGACGCAGATCCTTGAGGCTACACTACTCAGCCATTTGCTTCAGAACGGTGATTACGGAATATATTTCGATGTAGGCCTTACAAATTGTAATCGTGTTTGGAGGGCATATTTTAGCACGATAGCGTTACGGACCTCGTTCTCCAGATAATTCCGGTGTCTGCGTTGTGAGAAAAATTGCGGGCATGCTCCGGCAGGTGATAGTTCGGTAGTTAACAGACGTTATGGCAGTGCATTTACTGGCAGGCGGGTTGTGCGACGTCGTCGCCAGAATACATGATACGACTATTCCTGCCAATATACCTAGCTCTTGTTAGACTCGTCCGGGACGCTCCTGAAATCCTGAGCATCAAAGGCTACCTCTAGGCCTCGGAAGGAAGCTAGTGTACGGTTTGGCTAAAGCGGGGCTGTATTCCAATGCAGGATGGTCTTTTGCAGAACGCGGATTCTTACGCACAGATACTGATGAGTATGCGTTAAATAACAAGTACAAATTAAGGGATTACTGATTAGGCGAGTAACGAGGAGCAAGCTAGTACACATGTGAAGGTCCATAATGGGAGCCTCAGATGGCCACCATTAATGCTCTCTCTTCATAGCTTAAAGATGGAGCGGAAGTGTTTCCCAAATATTTAAAATCAGTTTTAAAAGTGCAAAAAAGTTGCTCTGATGACATAAGTTTATGATCACTTTACAAAATGTATTTATACTTATCTGTTAAAATTTTTGGGAGTTTTTTGTAAGTATACTAGGACATTATGAATTATATTAAGTGGTCATCTGCCTGTTACCGAATTACCATGTCATTTATCTCTCATATTTAGGTTAACCTACTCTATGTACAATGACTAGGTTGAAATGACAGCAGAGTTCCAGCTAACTTACCCTTACAATCTGCGCATCCATTCAAGTGCTCGATGTGACCATTCATACCTCACAATAGAATTATATCGGGATCTTCTTAACTGTATTTTATGTCTACGTTGAGACATTTCACTAGATTCTTGTTTGCCTGTAGTCCCCCTTGTCCATAAATAACCTACGTTTACCCCTAATCACTTCCATTTTACCTGCCATTTGTATTTCATACTGAAATAAGTTATGCAAACCTCCCAAGCGCAGCCTTCCATAAACGGTGTTTTCTATATCTCTGGGACATTTCGTCTCGTAAAGCTTATGAAGCGTATTCCTTGCTTTTCTATTTCTATTTATTTCGATCTATTTTCTCCCATTTTTGTGCTTACTTAGCGATGTCTTAGCTGATGATTTTTTAAGACACTCTAAGCACCTAGAGGGCTATGATTAGACGCATTCCTCCATCGGATCGCTGGCTGGCCCATGATATTCAGGTGCACGCGTAGGCAGCAGTGCGCTGGGGAGCGCGTTTCATTCTTATGCACTAATGCACAGTCGGGCATGCACTTTCTGTGCAGCTAGAGCACCCGCATCAGTGGGGCGGCACGTGGTGGTGTTCAACCGCGGGAGGCTCTACTACCGCTCGGCTTACTTGGACGAGGCTCGAGGGCACCTCTACGTTGGAGCCAGGTACGTGAGCGACGTGGATTGTATCATTGTTTCGGTTTGTAGTTAGCATTTACTGCCGCCAACAGCCATAGATAGAGCTAATCAGAATCTGTAGTTCGACACTTGGGGCAATTCGCCGAACTCTTCTTCCTTTTTGCGGGCTCTCATAGCGTGGGAACATATCCATTTTTATGTCTAAGTAAGCTTGCCACCCTATGTCTTGGATTGCGAACCTATTTTTATATGAAGGTTATATTAAACCCAACTAGCACGCCTTTTTTACTTGCCGCAACACTGGTTTGGTTTATGGGGTTTAACGTCCCAAAGTGACTCAGCCTATGAGAGACCCTAATTCTTCTTAGAGACACTTCTATTGCTGTTAGCTATAATTTTTGTTGCTATTTCTATTGCTAAAAGCCATTTTCAATGTTAAGCTGAATAAGCTGGTTGGTCACACCACCTTATAATTAAACAGCCCCAAGGACATAATGATAAAATAGTGCAGTTAAAATTTACAGAACAATGCAGTGCAACAAATAGTCTTCCTTTTCCATTAACCCTTTTAGGAGCCAATAGAAAACTTCAGCGTATAGGCGGGGAGACGAAAGGCAAATACAGTAATGCGTTTCCACAGATAACGCCGCCAGCCTCACCTTGCCACATCTGTCATTACGTTAGCAGGTACCGTAGTTACTGTGTTTATCGTATGGCCATGATAAGACTGGCTAATAGGCAGAGAAGCTACCGGAAGAAACTGAGAACCAACGCGCGTTGCACTTTCTTGTAATTAATACCACGTAGTCCATTTCCAGCCCATCAATACCGAAGTCAATGAAAGTCCGATGATTTTCGAAGTTTGACAAGAATATGGTTCGATTATCCTGCCAGATGACTCCACCCTGTAAAAGGTTATAGCCGCTTATGGTTACCAATATCGTTAACGTATCGGTGGAATGTAACGATTCTCACCTGATTTTATTTTTGCTGCCCGCCTTTATGCACTGGGCCACAGGCTTCCCCGCTTCCATTATTGGCCGGATAGATCATTTGGAGAGAAGAGCAATATTAATAAAATTTAATCAAGGTAAATCAAGGTAAAAAAGGATTACTATTACTCCTATCAACGACGCAATTCCCCGGTAATCGTGGTATATCGACAATGGATTGTGTATACACATTTAAAAGTTATGCAAGACATGTTTCTCGTTGAAAATTTATATTTCTCTAAGACATATATCTACAATTTGTGCAGAAATACTTCAACATGAAATTTGTACGCAGTGCCTTCAAGGCACTGCGTACAAATGCGAACTCATTTTGGTATGTCTGTGAGGTCATATTATATTCCATGTATATTCAATGAGCTACCTGATGACGTTTTCAACTTGAACACTCGCAGGCAGTTACGGGGTGCTATTGCCGAGCTTGAGCAGCTCTAGTTCATGCTGTTTTCGTCCACAAAGAAAAAATAATAATTCTGTGATTTGGTAACAGAGGTTGTTGCTGCTGCCAGACGGCGCCCTACAAGCCCAATTGCGGCTTTGGCGCGTCCGCGTCCTGTATTGTTTCATTGAAGTGAATAAATTATTATTATTATTATTATTATTATTATTATTATTATTATTATTATTATTATTATTATTATTATTATTATTATTATTATTATTATTATTATTATTATTATTATTATTATTATTATTATTATTATTATTATTATTTAAATTTATGACTAATCATTGACGGTGATTTAGGCACTTCTGTAATATTTTTGTGATAACAGCTTACCTGAATGCAGCCGAGAAGTGGGCTAGGGGATCTCTGTAAATTGGTGTTTATTGTATTACCCAAACCTGGTAAGTCAGTATGGTAACGTAGACCGGCGAAGTGCAACTATTAAGAAATTCTATTGTGAAGTACAACGGAATTTGAAAACTTATCACGAGCGCAAGATTTTTTGAAGCTGGTTATGTTTATAAAATTAAGCAAACTCAAAGAAAAAGAAATCAAGGTTTTGGATGTTTCGTGTCATTGCCTTTTGACTCGGTATGTCAGGAACATTGGTTCTGCCACGACTGGAGGTTTGGGTCAGCTGATGAAAAGTGTTCATATGCATGATTGCACTGGCAATCATATTTTCCCCATATCTGCACCTTTTAAAATGCGAATACTGCCCACACTGTTAAAAGAATTTAACCGTTATGATGTATGGTCGCACCACTCTTTGAGAAAATATAGAAGAATGCTACATTATTTCACTTTCAGGGAACGTCTGTTCAAGCTCCAGCTCGAAGACATAAGCCGCGCGCTATTAGGGGTAAGTCGAGGTGTGCTTATCGAAGAGCAACGCATGGAGCAGCCAGCTTTATTACATTCATATATTTGGGCCTATGAGCGTGTAACTAAAAACAGAACTATACGCATAGATGTCAGTATTATCCCTCACATTCGAGCATACTGTTAACTCGAGCTAATATCGAGCTATCCAGGCGCTCCATCTTGCCTCAATCAATGTTCAAGACCAAATTTGCTGCCATGATAAGCTTTGCGAGGATGCTTACAGCTCAAACCTATTCCTGAGCCCCGGAAGACGTGCAACAGAAGAACGGGAAGCGTCCACAACTAGCCTTGCAAGGATTGATGACTAGCAGCTCACTTACCAGCATTGCATGTACTGACCAAACATAGATATATATATATATACAAAGCATGAAACGCGAATGTTTTTCTCTCCCTTGTCAAATAACTTACGCAAGAAGTATGGTGTGGCTTAACATTTCCGCAGTCTCAAAACTAGCTTACATGCAATTTATTGTGGACACCCTCCCAGGAACTTCACCTGCCGGCTCCGCAGTCCAGCGTGTCCACCTGCAAAACGCTCGGGGGCGGTCCGGTGAGTCTGCTATGCATCCGCAACGCAGCTTCACAGCAGGCTAAGATCTAGTCGGGCGATCGCTAAACTCCTTGTTTGTGCGGTTGCTTCTGTCCCTAGGCACTTTTATATATTAACCCCGTGCAGGAATTGGGCGAACACGAGGTTCTTGTAATTGCCTATCTTGAGTACATTTAGATATCCTGTCCATCGCTCCTATGACATCATTAGCCATTTTTACGGAGCCGTTCTTGCACTTCCCTCCCGGCTACTCAGCGCGGAGGGGACATAATGGGACTCGACCCTAATTCGTTTCGTAGCTTCATTTGCTGGTCCTTAATCAGCTATCCGCTGTCGTGACATTAGCTCCTGGGATGCGCTGGCCTTGCCAAGATTTCGGTGATGACGGGCCAGTCTGCTGGTTTTGCCTTCTTGCCGGATGCTGACAACCGCACTTAAGTTCTGATTGTCTCTAATTCGGTTCGACTGAAAAATTCAAAATACGCACTTTGAAGCAGGTCAGCAATAATCTGGGGCTTCATTATCGAACGCATCTAGAAGACGTGACGTCTAAATACAGGTATACTTTGCAGCTGAAGCAATACTTCATTAAGTGTACTCCTTGGCGGTTTTTATAACGCATCCCTTGGCCATAGATTCATATATGTCCTTAATTGTTACGAACTGCAGAGTAGTGCCAGTATTTCCCGCGTTCCAGTGTTTGCAAAAAGTATACTTTCTTTTTTCTGCAAATATTTGTGGTTATCCTAACCCATCCATCTGTACTATCTGTACAGACGCCCCATTCGTTTTGCGCATTTCAGTAGCAACATCATCAAAAAGCGGTCAAACAGGCATCGCAAACCTTTTAAAGCTTCGCATCTTTTCATGCAGGTAAACTAAACGCTGCGTTCTGCCTGTAATTATCTTTTGCAGCAAGAGCGCCTAGACAGAGCTCACATATGGCCACTGTATACACACAGCAAGGGAAAATATTTTTCGTACCCCAAGCAAACTTACAAATAAATTACACTCAATCTGTGACCTAGCGGCCTCGTATATCAGGAATGACGCAAAGTTTAGGGTCATCACTCACTTTTTTTCGGGTGCCTTGCGCCTAAGGACTTCAGCAATATTTTTATCAGCTGGGGAAGGTGAGAACTCTACATAGAGTGCTTGCTACATACACAAGCAAAAGCATCTTGGAGTGGCTATTACGATCCCCAGAGCTACTTACAAAATAACGAGCTTTCGGTGAGAATGGGCTGGGGCTGTGTCAAGCCTACAGTCCGGTGGTAGAGACTGGCGATGGTGTAAGTGATTGGTGAGATTTCAACATGAATGTTTCGCACGCAGCTCGGCCCGGACGTTGATTGCGCCAATCACATCCGCATAGTCGAGCCCATCGGAAACGGCTCCACGCTCTACGTCTGCGGCACTAACGCCAGGGACCCCACCGACTGGCAAGTGCGGGTGGGTGTCTGTGAAGTGCAGTACTGGAGCTGACTGCTAAGTATGATGAAGAAAACGCTATAGGCGCGGTTTGTGGAGGACCTGTGCGGAGGATATGAAGGCCGAGATAGTATACTTGGTATTGGTCTACATTGTATTTCTAATGTTTAAAATTTTCGCCCGCATAATTTCCCGATTAGTCAGAACTCGAAGCGCCGAGTGCAGAATCACGTAATTTCCCATCAAGATTTTTTGAATGGCTGGTATTACATCACACTGAAACTTCGTCGGCTAAAAACAGCAAAGTACGTGTCATTGGAATGTCTCGAACTACTTCTCAGCGTGCTGAAGTTCTAGAGGCTCATAAGGCACACACGGCAAAATGAGCAGCGTTTTCATCAAAACATGACATGAAGACTTGGCTTGTCCACCAGTGAATAATGGCCGTCTTTGTAAAACTCCATCACATGATTAGAGCAGTGCGATATGTCGCTCGCAGGCAACGGACCTGTCGCTGGTCCCCCTGGCGGAACAGGTGGCTATCAAGGACAGCAACGTAACCGGCAAGGCAGAGGGCCGCTGCTCCTACTTTGTCTCACAGGACACCATCTCCTTGTGGCTGGGTTAGTTGCTTGCATGGAGGCTTTCCAGGAGTGCAGCGTCATCATCAGATGTCCCAAATAAAGCGTTTTAATAATCTGTAGATGTATGGAGAGCAAAAGAGACAAATGAGATGTCTCGCGTATTTCATTTCATTTCATTTCATTTATTAATACTGTCAGCCTATGCTACAAACGCGATCCCCTTCCCCATACATTGTGCCTTCAGCATTGTGAACGAAAAATCACGGGCATGCCTCTTACAGGTGGTAGTTGGCCGGATACATAGCCATGCGCGGACTGGTAATCTGGTCGTGTGACGTCAGAGGCTACACAAAATGGCCGGTGACATGGTCGTGGATGGTCTGGTCGTTGGGTTATGTGATGTCACGAGACCATGAGACATTCCCAGGCTTCGCCCTTGAAATGGGAGGGTGACGTCGGAAAGAAGCCTTCCGGGACCCTTCGACGCTGAATTAGACCCACTGCCACTATAGGCCACGCTGGCATGTTTGCACGGCTTGGTTAAAGCGGCACTTGATATCTACATCAACTGGCCATTCATATAACCTAGTAGATTACGATTGAATGCTAAGTAGTAGATGTAGGATAGCAGGTGCGCAAATTCAAAGAATAATGATATTTGATAGCAAATTGCATGTACGCGATCGGAGATCCTTAAGCGGAGCCGGCAATTTGGCGGTAGCAATATTACAGCTTCATACTGTTCCCAACATTCTTTTTTATCTCATGAGGCTGCGACGAGGCCAGTGCTCAAACCATCCATTAAGATATTTATTTTGCGACACTATCAGAGTATGTGTGAATTTTATTGCGGCAACTCTGCGCAGGCATATAGCTTAAACTAGAACTGCCTTACTGATAAACCTTAATGCACTTGTGGTATTTAGTCCAAAGTGTTGGGGGAAACAACCAAGGTGAAGTATATTTGTAATAAACGAGCGATTATTCATTGGCATCCACCCAAGAGTAGCCATTTGGCTACAACGGAAATCTGTGCAGTTTTCTAGAAAACTTCCTGGTTCAAGAAAAATTCTTCCTGGTCCGGGGCTCGAACCCGAGACCGCCGCCTTTCAAGAGCAGTCTCGAATCGAGACCGAGATCGATTCCAAGCCGACATCTGAAAGTCGAAGGCCAAGGAAAAACTTTCTCTAATGGAAGCCGACCCAAACTGAGAAAGCTGAGAACAGCTACAAAAAGAAAAAGCATTCATTTTTGAAAAGCCTTGCACCTCCTGAAAAGCATAACGCTGCGAGAACACGCAGTAGGACAAAGCTCCATGCATGACCCATGAAATTCCTGCTGCGGGAAGTTTCAGCCACATCTTGTCAAATACTTCTGTCGACTACGATTGGAAGTCATCATGGCTACAGCGTTGCCTTCCGATAGGTTTTGTGCGAGCACGAACTGCACGATATTGTTTGCAGTTTCAGTGGTCGTATATTATGAATCATATTTATAAATGTTCAAATCTTAGCTGACCTAAATGGGCCGTGTCTCCTATTCTTAAAAATGCCATTGGATTAGATTCGAATACATGCAGAAACTGCGCTTCACTAACTCAACACTGGCGATGACTTCGACACATAGGTTCACGCATAGATTGAGTAAACGAGACCACGCAGCATAACCAGCCGCAGCCCCACGCCTAAACTTTTCATAGTGCGTTTTGAAAATAATGACTTTAATCTCCCCTTTTCTGTCTCTCCTGTACTGTCCATTCGTGCAGTATAGTTGTGTTCCACAGTCATAACCATGATGACACATCAACGTGTGCTTTCTCTAATGCTTCCCAATCTCAGCCGTGACCCACAATTTTTCTTGAAGTGTAACTGCGGGCAAACTTACGTCTACAATAAGAGTTATGCTTTGCCAGAATGCGAAGCGGCTTTGAGTGTTCACGCGTTCGTGTGACAAATGCTGCTCCTCATTGATGTTTTTCTGCACGTTCCCTCTCGTACTCAGATGACGCACCTAAACAGAACGGCTCTTGCGTGGTGGGCCTGTGGGCTCTGAAAAGCGGGGGACATGCCATCTATCGTTCTGCCGTTCCTGAGCCTGGTACAAACGCAGTCCTCCATGACTACCTTCTGACCGACGCTAGCAACGCTGCAGTGCTCGCTGGTGAGGAGTGCAGGCCGTTGTTGATTCCCTTGCTGCCCCTCTACGTTTCCTCAAGCTACGGGATAAATGTTAATGTGATTACATTAAGAGTTGCAGTTATTAGATATCTTGTCCATAAGTCATGTGCCAAAAGCTTGTATTTTTTTTTAAATGCTAGCATTTGGAACTCCCATATAGAACTGGAAGAATGCACTAAGAATTCGTAACTGATCTCTCTGTAGAGGTAAGCCTTATCACTGTCTGATGGGACTTCTAAGTCAACGATTTTGACTTTATTATTTTTACAAGCTGATTGAAACAACCTTGTGACTGCCAAATAGTGCGCCACACGCTTCTTCCTTTCCTCTAGTCCTCCCTTTGTTTACCGCAACGATGCCTTTGCTCCTTATATATTCTGTCCTCATTACAGTCGACCCTCGCTTGGCTGTCAGACGCGCATGCCTACTGGGAAATAAAATATGCAGAAAACAGTTTCAGCGGAATACAAGAAGACAGACGTCCTTGAAAGTGAACTATATTTGTATGCTATGATCTAACCGTACGTTATGCAACTTATGTAATGCAATCTATAGTCTGTCTGCATTCACAAAAACATGGCACTACAGCAATTGCGTTCAAATATTGCTCGCCATTTCTCTTTCAACACAATTTTTTAAACTGGTAAAATACCAGTCGACATGGAGCGGAGTCTCTATAGTTGCCAGAAAGTTTTCATTTTAGACATCGGCGCAGAATTCATAGTTAACTTGCGCACGAGGGGAAGTGTTCTGGTTTAACCCCTGGTAATGTTGGATATATAGTTAGGTATCTTATGCTCATGTCGCTCTCTTCTGTCAACTTACGCGGCAGTGTCGAGGGCCACATTTAGCGGAAAATCTGGCGTGCCGTCGGCGGCGTCCGGCGTTGTGTTGCGAACTCAGGATTCTCCCAAAAGGTTTGAGAATGTACATGGAGTGGCGGACTTTAAAAGTGACGAGAAGGTTGCAACCTGACCGAAACATGATTAGGACATTTAAGCGTATAAACGAATTGCACTAAAGAGATCGGGTCAAGTAGCCGGGATTTACTTTTTAATTGCGAGCCAGACCAGCTACCCCTAGGAGACGCAAACACGTTCATGCGGGCTGGGTTAAATGCTTCCTTTTATGCGTGTATCATGCGATATTTCACATGTGACCCTGAAAGAGGTAACAGTGTCCGTGTCTGCGTCTGCAAGAGAAACTCCTCAGCAGCTCGTTTACGTGGTGGCGTCATACACTTAATACCCTTCAGGAACTTAAAATGCGCTTACTTGATAATTAGCTTGTTACACTGTGCTTTCACTAGATTAGTGAGAAAGCAAACATACGCCCACCAACACCGACCAGGAATCTTGTCCAATCGTTCTTGTTTGTTTGAGCCAGGGGAGAAAAGTGCGGCGAGGAGGTGGCGCTACAGTCGCGTAGAGCCATGATGGTACTGTTATTAATTATTTTTGCTTTACTCGCAGAAAAACTTGATGTAGACCTATAAGGCATTAAAGATCATAAAATTTTTTTTCACATTTTATTTTCTTACATTTGTAAAATTTAAGTGGTATAATGGCTTATAAAAACGCACTGCGATAGTTTTTTATTGTTTCGTCTCCTGTATACAGCTACAATGCAGCTGCACGCGTGTGCGACAAGTACCATCATGGAGGCGAACACGATTAGCAAAGCAGTGGAGAGGGTTTACAAGGGAATGCCGCGATCACTTTCGCTCTAGTCTTGGTTGTATCAACTGCATGGTTTCAGCCCATTGCTTTCGCACTAGAAAGAAAAAAAATATCCGCGGCTGAATCAAACAGGTCAAGGTCGAATCTTGGTACTCGAATTCAACAGTTGAGCGTCGTAATCACTGAGCCACCGCGCTTTTTTTTGTTCATTATCTGCCTTTGACACACAGTATTTCACCAAAATGAAATAACTGAAAAGCACACAAAACGCTATTCACTGAACCACCGCGTCGGGCGCTCTAGCTGTTCACACCAGGCTTAAGTATATATGGTCAAATATCTGCTGTTTGCGGCGGCGACTTCCACATATCGTCATAGACAGGTTTACACCCGTGGTAGCCGCGATCATGTGCGCCGTTGCATTAGAGCTGATCGCAAAGGACACGGGTAAACCCCAGCCATTTGGTGCGGCGGCTCCTAGATGGCGCAACATGGGCACCTGAAACTACAAACCTCCCGTTTCCGTGCTTTCACACTATAATCAATTTAACAGAGATAGTTTCTGCGAATTTTTGTTATTTGTGCGGTTCTTCAATTTAGACCTCACTGCTGAGCACAGGATTTCCTCTCCGCAGATCCACACGTGGTGGGCGCCTTTTCTTTAGGCGCACACGTCTATTTCATCTTCCGCGAGGAGCAGACCGAGCGAAGGGCGTGCGGCGGCCGGGTTGCCTCCACAATATCACGGGTGTGCAAGGTGCGCTGTGCCTTATTTAAAATAGACTGACCTCCTACGAAGTACCTGTGCTGCAGTCGTTTAGTAGGGCCATTTGTTTAACCTTCACCAGCTAAGCCAGTGTAGAAAATTCCCTATACCTAATGGAGTTTTGCTGCACTGGTGTAGCTGGTGTAGGTTAAACAAATGGCTCCAGTGATTCGCGGCAGTGACGCATTCGACACCTACGCCGTATGATAGGAGTGACTTGAATGTTGAGCAAAGAAGAGGTTTGTGGAAAACAGTAGCTCCGAATTATGATTTCGCCATAAATGCTTTTCATAAAGAATGAACAAAGTGCCGATGAGGCCATGCCTGTTGCGCTGCCTAATACCGGAGAACGACTCCGAAGACCTGTGGCGCCGTGCAATCGACAAGATATCGTGCTCTCTTACCAAAACAAGAACTGGCTAACTGCAAAAATGGGTTAGGCTACGTGGGAATCACTGGACGAGGTATCTCTATGCGAGCAAAATTAAGCGTGTACTATTGATGGTGATCTATGTCAGCTCACATTACCCCTCTTACCTCTCTTACATTGCTCTCTTACCAAAACAAGAACTGGCTAACCGCAAAAATGGGTTAGGCTACGTGGGGATCACTGGACGAGGTATCTCTATGCGAGCAAAATTAAGCTTGTACTATTGATGGTGATCTACATCAGCTCACATTTAGAACAAACTTCTTAAGATAGATAAGACTGACGTGACATGCGCACTTATTATAAGGAGTGTGCTTCGCGGTAAATGGCATGACGAGTACTGTCATAACTTTCATAAGGAAGGAAGTCGAGGTATTTTATTCTATGCCACTCGTGGCGGGTGCACCACACGGGGGAACAACTGAAATACTGTAATGAAATTACAGCAACGTAATGAGTTCTTGTGGCTCTTTGTAACTTAATGAATTATTGTTGTAGTCTGTAATTTAGCAATGTAGTAGATTACTATAGGAGAGTACTCTCGCAGCAAAGGTAATTATTCCTATCAAAATTACTTTTACAAAACGCGGACTGCTTTCTGCTTGGACAAAACTACGTACGCCTGAAGGGCTCCTCGAAAGCAGGAACGAAGCGCGGCAAGCCTAGCGGCGTGAGCTTAAAGTATATCAGATTGGAAAACACATGTAAAGGAGGAGAACGTAAAAGACATGGTCCTCCGCCGCCGGGTGGCGGAGCATTAAGTAGGCTACCTAGACACGAAAAAAGAGAATTGAGCAGAACTGCGTCGTAGCCCGCCGATGTCCCGTGTTCTCGGATCACTTACGGCGGGTGACTTATAATAGAAGCGACCATTCTCCTAGCAGTAAGACTAAAGGCACGAAGGGGCCGCCGAAGGGCAGATGGCGCAAGCCGGGGCTCAAAATTAAGTTTAAAGCGTGCAGTGGCACTCCATACGTTGCGTTGGTTAAATGCACATTGCTGTCTGGTTATGATCGTCTCTGCAAGACGGAGGGGGAGGGAAGAAGGGCAGATGTAAATGCCCATGAATTACCATGTGCAAGCTGCTACGGTCAATCCCTGGAACCGTGGCAGCAATTAATAATCAGCTTCGGGAGCTTCAAATGATGAAGACAGCTCCTGCGTTCTCGCTGATTTGTGTATTGAGTGCAGCAAAAGCGACCAGTGTTCGAACATGCTGCTGTTATTATTTTTTTTTTTTGTTGCCGGTGTCCTATCTTTGTGATAGCGCGTACTACAGGAAAGGAGTGATCTTTTTATGCATAAAATAAGAGGTAGTTTAATATCAATTTCATTACTCTTCAAAGGCAATTGAAATATTATGTTACTAGTTTTGAGACCAGTTATTGGGAATGTAGGCAATATGTTTTTTTTTAAATTAATTTTGCCACGTATAATTGACACCATGATTTTGTTGCGATATTTTATGGGATTTTAATCTGTCACGTGCTGAAGGGACTGTTGTGCATAAGTGGCTGAAGAGAGGCTGAAAAGAACATTTAACATTGTAGCAGTGGTTTGTTAAAACATGAACAAGGTGTAGCGAAGGAAAGAAAAGAAGATGGCTACACAGTTCGCAAGCCGAGCCAACGTGTCGAAGACGAGTACACTTGTAGAAACGTTGGCTCGGCTTGCGAACTGAGGCTGCTCCTCTGCCTTTGTGCAGTGCTTTTACAAAACATGAATAAGTAATAGAAAACAGCTATGCACGCTTGCACCGTAGTTTCTATTCCACTGTACATAATTGGGTCATAAAGCTTAGGTGTGCTTCCATGCGAGCGAAGCATGCCGGTGACTACCTGGAGGTGCAATATATGTTTGTTTACCACTAAGGCATTTTAATTGAATTTTGTTGTGACTGAAATGGCATATTTAGACGCTTGGAAGTTTAAAAAAAATGCTCATTTGCTCAAAATTTTGTTTCACGCGAGCGTTCATTGCTCATATCCCAGATGTAGCTCTTGCAGGTAAACGTCGTGTGCATTATAATTTTTTCTTGCTGTGACAGAACGACTTGGGTGGAGGGGACAGAGCCAGGAGGCAGCGGTGGACTTCATACATGAAGGTCCGCCTCCGCTGCACCGACTTCTTCCGATCCCCCGAAGAAAGCGCGAAGGCGAATTTTACCTATGACCAAATACGTGAGTACAGAACCTAACACGTGGACGCAATTCTCGAGCAAAATGCGAGCAGATATCCGCATTTGAGAATAGCCCACACCAGGGACTGTCCTTGTGACACTGAGGTTACCATGCGCTTAGCGAGGGTATCGAGTGCTGGGAGTGAGACGAAAATATGCAGATCTAAATGTTTCGCGACATTGCTGCTCGCGAAATCCAGGGATATTGATCGATTTTATTCACGTTATTCGGTTCTGCGACATACTCTCTCTAACAAGTGCACAAGTGCGCTGTCCACACCAGGAGCAGTAAATTTTCTTCCCAGAATTACGCAGGCGCTTTGCTTTTAACCAATCCACATGATTTCCATTTCATTTGAGCCTCTGCCGTTTGTCGCTGCTGTTATTGATTTAGGCCCTGTTTGAAGTTTCGATGCTGTCCATTGAAGACACAAGCCCCCAGTGACGCTCACACGAACGCGTTCGTGGCCCAGCCTAGCGCAGCTTTCCCGCAAGCCTGCTGGGCAGCTTTTGTCAAGGGCTGCCACCGTATTCGGGCAGAGGCCACTGGTTAGAACCATGAAAAAGCGACTACTCATTGCAAAGTTTCATTTTGTTGTTATTTCAGTTCATTATCGCGTCAAAATATGTCCAAAGCAATAGCAGGTGGGAAAGCAAACGGTCAAACACAGACACCGCCGATTTAGTTGCGGTACCGCCTGTAGGAATCACACGCGCCAAGTATGCGCCATTTTCTTGCACAACTACCCGCCAAGTTTTCTCCCCTTGTTAGCGCTGACAAGGCTCATCAGACATGTCAAATCGGCAATTGTGCGTAGTAATTTGTCGTTGTTGAAGCCGGGGTGCCATTGCTACAGTGCGGGGGCATGTTTACGCACGTAAATGGAATTTTCATTGTACTGTAATGAGCGAGCATTGAAAGGAAAAAGGCTCAGGTAGGAGACGGTGTCTGGTACCCAAGATAGGTGTTTGGAGGGGAGTCGCTCAGCCGGGAGAGATAAGAGCCGTCGGCCAGTCTAGACAGCACGGCGCTGGCATCCGATCACGTAGCTGCTGAAGTCATTCTGCTCGCTTAAGATAAGCGCGCTGCGATGTGTCGTCTTCATATTCGAGATCGCCGTAATTACTCTACGGCAGTAATGTCAACGCGGGCACCAGAGTGCCCTGATTATGGGCGCAGAAACAAGTACACCGGAGAGGTGAATGCACATCGCTGGCTGACGACAGACATGCTCTAGATTCAGCTAAAAGGTGCCGGAACGTTTTTTTCGCAGCTCTTCCCAAGCTCAACTGAGTACCACAACTGAAGGCGCAACTGATGGCGCTCGGGTGTTCATCGCGTCCGCTGCCATGAGAAATCATAGCAAGAATCATGGGCGTGTTTTGGGCTGTGACCATAGGTGACTTCACTGGAAGCAATGAGCAATCGTAAACGGCCAAACAAAATTCGAAAATAAATGAATCGTTAGAAAACAATAGTAGTGTAATCGGGGCTACGCATGGACTAGTCTTGCATGCGCGTTGACGACCCGTCTCCGTGCTTTGTACCCGTAAACAGACCCTGGGTTGCGAGAAAATTTACTTTTATTCAAGCATTTGTTTTCTGCTTTAGCTCAGGGCAACCAGTAATAGAATGCAGTGGTTGATGTACGGCGAATAATTCATGTGCGTAACAGCGGCGTGTCATGCTGCATGTACGTTGCAAAGGGGTTTTAGGTACTGGAAATTTGAGACGCTTTCAAATCAGATCCTCTGACACCACGCTGTAGGCGGCTCTCCTCACCAATCAAGAATGGCAGTGAGGGTCACATAGACGAGAGAAGCCGAAAAGAAAAACGATGCCGCTTGGTCGTGAAAGTGCGCTCTCTCCGGCGCACCAACCCTTATAACGGCTGCTCTAATCCAATTTTTGGACACCCAGCCTCATGTAATCGCTTGCGACAAATTAGCGAAGCCGCAATGAGAAAATAGAGTTGCCGTAGCGCACAGTGTTAGAGTGCTTTTGCCTGTAGCCCGATGTCCACCTTGATATCAGAGGCTTCGAAGGTCCTCAACAAGCGCTCCCGCTACTCGAGTGAGGAGAGCACGAAGCATGGTTTGCGAACAGATGTTCTTGCGAAGTCCGCTTCAGGGTGGAGGTCATGTAACTCTACGATTCGCCACAGTTCATGGACAATGTTTGCCTGAGCGTTCCGTGAACGAGACCTCCAACGAGATCATGTTTAATACAGTCAATAGTGTGTCATGCTTCCGCACTTGCCATCAAATCCGCGTGATAATATGTTTCACCACTTGTATATTGCGTTAAATTACAAGGCTCTTAAAGCAGCTTAGATATGCTTGCTATTTTCATAATGGGCTCCTGCTTTCATAGTCATAGCGTATCCTAACGCAAAGCACTTCCAACCTTTCAAGACTGGGTATGTGGCGGAATTTCGCTCACGCATCGTTAATTCACTGATTATTTCTTGAATTCATATTTCACTGCGCCCCTCACTCTTACTGAGCACCACATTTCCAGATTGACTATAACCATGCATCCAAGGTGTCTTTTACTTTCTCTCACTACAAAAAAATATTCAGTTTCGCGTGGTACTGTAAATAGATGAATAAAATCCTTTACCTTGAAGCTTAGTCAATATGACTGATCCGTCTCAACTCCAAATCTCTTTAATATCTTTTCTAAACTACCGGCATGCTGTAAATAACTGTTTTATCGTGAGCCTTCATTCTAACCTTGTGTTTTTTGCGTGCAGCGTCGAAGTTTATTTGTAGTGGTTTAGTATTTTCAGGCTATTTCTTATATTGATCGGAATATGCGCCTTGTATTATATGGAAGGTTTGATTGCTAACATTTCCCTTCTTCTCTCGTGTAATGACAAGCGAAGCTCTTGAGTGTTTGGAATACATAAATATAAATACTCTTACGTGGTTGAGGTGATTTGAGACGTTCTCGCCTTTAGAGGCTCGAACACTTGCGTGCTATCACTGCTTGTTTCAAGCCTAGCGCTGCATAACATAGAGGCCTTCGATTTTTTTTTTTTTTGGAATGTGCACAGTTGCCAAAATTTTGTTGTCCCTTTTATATGTAAGCAATACAGCTGGGAAATGCGAGCCAGTGACTCTTCGTGGCTGTTTTTTCCGTCTGCAAAAATTCAGCAAAAAATTTAATGCCCTCTGTCTTTCTAAAACTTGCTGTTTCTCTTATCAGAATTAGAAAGAGTGCCTTCAGTCCTTGAAGTGACGTTTTTTTCCTCTAATATGCGGCCATTTTTCCTTCTCTCTCGATGTCGCAAAATCGCAGATGGTTCGTATTGGGTGCCCGACCTGGAGAACGGCGTGCTTTTCGGCACCTTTGTGACTGTCACGTAAGCCGACTCGCGACACTTATTCTTAACTTGGAAATGGGCGTACTCCGCGCCTGTAAACAAAGGTTGATTGCGGCCTTCATTGACTTATAAAGCAGAAAAAATTAATTTGGTTCCGCCAGAAATGAGAAAAAGGAGAGACGTGTGTGAGAGCTGAAATTTTATATGAGATATTTAACTAGGGAGATAATGGACAGCTCAGTACACACTCAACTCTTTATGGTGTCCAATAAGGACTATTTCGGCCATCGAGCCACTCGGGATCTTTGGGAACGCTGCGGCTTTCAACAAGTCAGGATTCCTGGCTAGCTTTTGATTTGTGTGCATGATAACTACAGCCCTGGTACTCGAGGCATGCTGTGCAGTGTTTGGTATTTCATACTTGCAAGGCTCTTTCTCGCCTGAGTATGGTGTACACCTTTTTAGTAAATTTAACTTTCGCATTTAAATATGTAGCCCCGTGCTCATGATTTTCTCGGGATTGTCTTTCGGGTTGGTCGCACGCTCGTAGTCGGCTTTTTTGGGAAGAACCGCCTGAACATATTTGCCTAAAAACGCCCCTGTGTGAAGTTTTTGATGAAGTCGTGTTTCGTACTGCTATCTCTTATACCTACTTCGTTTACTCAAGTAGGTGCACCCACAGCTTTTATCGGAAGTTCGCGTGACGTTTTTACACAAATAAAGGAATTATGGCAGGATGTACAGCCCTTTTTAGCCGTTCAGCTTCTCATGAGCTGCGTGCCATAAAACTTAGTTATGGGCATTAGATAACGTAAGGGCGATGGTAACCGATTCAGTGCCATTATATTTGAATTCCTCTCTCGATAAGTTCAATACATACACTGTATTAGCCGCTGACTGTGAAACTTTAATTATGATAAGAGCTTGGCTATTGCCTAATGAGTCAATTGAAATGACTAAGTTCGATGTCAATTTCCGCATACTCTCCTTCAAAATTCACTTGGTCTGAAACGCTTGCCTAACTTTCTTTAGAAGAAGGCCGCGGGAGATTCTGCCAAGATCCCTTTATCCAGGGGCTCAAAACACTGCGCAAGGACTGGGATAAAAACACTCTGCATCAAAGGAAGTTTGTAGTGGTTAAACGCGGTTAAACCAAGCATGACGAAAGAGAGCTCTGATTTGCTTGATTTTGCTAATACCGTGTGTTCAGCTGACGTCATCGCGTACCTGTCACATGATCCCTGACGGTACTGAGAATCGATACCTTTCAAAGCCAAATTTCAAGAACAAAGATCATTTGTGATAGTCAAGTGGATCCATATACCAGCTTACCAGAGCACTGGACGAGACGCCGTTAGACAAAATTAATGCCAGTTTGACCTAGACTCAGCTTTAAGGTCTCCACGACGGAACCAGGTGCTATCCGGGTTTGTACTTGGAGGAGTAGAGTATCGCTCTAAAATATTTCTTTCCGCCATTTAACGCACAGTAGCAGGGCTCCAGCCAAACGTTCTACGGTGTACATCCAGACCGCGTCTACTGCATTGCATCCTTCGTCCACGTCGCTGTCAGAAACAGTTTATCTTCTCTCATTCCGCGTTCTGTCTGTTGAGTCATCAGAACCTTGACGTTCTACCTCGATAGCAACAAGGTCAAGTTTCCATGCAGCAGGTTGAAGGTTAACCCACCGACTACACGAGGCGAAAAGCTCGAGAGCCATCGTGGTCTGCGATCGACAATTTGCTTTAAGGAAATAGGAGCCGCAGTAGCTGTCCCATTGCCAACGAGACATCTGAGGCCAAGCAGAAAGTGGACGAGAAGAATGGGATAGCAAACAATTGCTCCATGGTTTCTAGCGCTCTCCAAAAACAAACGAAAAATATTTCTAATGCCTACGTTGAGTGCATAATTCGTGGAATTTAACCAAAGCTGGCGTAAAGGCCGAAGTTTTTTCGAGACATTCGCAAATTTCACTCGTTTCTTAAAGCACTCATTCACAACATAATAGGTGTATCACCATTCCCTTATAGGTGCTTATACATACTATAAGGGGTTCCGTTAGAGTAAGGAATAGGATGCTCTTGAATCCTGGCGTCTGTCGGCGCTTTTCGATGGCGCCACAATGTGAATGGGGCTCATGCGCTGTGCGATTTTTGTGCACATTAATGATCCCTCGGTGCCAACATTTATACTGAGCTTAATCGCCGTTGCTGGAAATTGCAGTGGGCATGGAACAATTTCAATTTTAGTTTAGTGCGTCATTTCTGAGTGTGCTGGCAGCTAATATTACTTGCATTGAAATGTTCGTTACTATAGAACGACACAATGCTCTTACGCTGGCGTTTTTTTTACTCTTGCTCGGCGACACACACACACACACACACACACACACACACACACACACACACACACACACACACACACACACACACACACACACACACACACACACACACACACACACACACACACACACACACACACACACACACACACACACACACACACACACACACACACACACACACACACACACACACACACACACACACACACACACACACACACACACACACACACACACACACACACACACACACACACACACACACACACACACACACACACACACACACACACACACACACACACACACACACACACACACACACACACACACACACACACACACACACACACACACACACACACACACACACACACACACACACACACACACACACACACACACACACACACACACACACACACACACACACACACACACACACGCACGCACACGCACACGCACACGCACACGCACACACGCGCACACGCGCACACGCGCACACGCGCGCACACGCACACGCACACGCACACGCACACGCACACGCACACGCACACACGCACACACGCACACGCACACGCACACGCACACGCACACGCAAAAAAAAATCATGTCACTGGTTTTTCGGACCACATCATGCGTTTGTCTTTTTCATCGCAACCGGCTGTCTAATAACTGCATTCCCTTGGTGAACGGCTAGCATATATTGCTTGTCAAGCCAGATTATCAAGACAAGGACTTCAATAGCAGGCAAGCGCTAGATGGTGTTTCATGATTAGCTAGAAGAGCAGCTAGGACAAGGATGAAGAAAATAGTATAGGACAGGACGAGCACTAGACTTCATAATTAATAATGAACGTAGGCACTGCGGAGAGGCTGTTCTGATTCATGCGATGACTAATCAGTCTGCAATATACTGTGCTATGCCTGCTTACACTACATATACTGCAAGTACGCACAGATTATTGTGTGCGCGCTCTGTCACCGTCTCTCATATCTTATTCGCAAAGTTGCTCAGCTTTTTCTGCATGTTCCAGGAGTTTTTCCCCTGCTTAGCTTCACACTAATTCTTTCTTACTTTTGAGTCTACATGCACAACTCTTCTTTTTTCCTCTATGCAGCCACGGCTCCCCCGATTCCGCCGTGTGTGCCTTCCGGCGGGAGGACATCGAGCGGGCCTTTAACGGTACCAGCTTCATTAGGCTGGCATCCGGCAGGAACGTGGTGGGCAGTGTGGTGAGAACCAACACGACCACGTACCCAGGCACGGGTTCTGCCTGCGTGCCTGATTCCCGCACGCTGAGCCGCGCCGATACCGACTTCTTGTTTTCGAACCCTTTGCTCGCCGAGCCTCCTCAGCTGCGGCACGACCGCACCTTCTATGCACTTCGGGGCGTCGCATTCCGTCTCATGGTGGCATTCCTGTTCAGCATATCTTGGGGATCCTGGATCATCTGCTACGTGGCAACGGGTCAGCATTGCACACAAACTACGTCCGGTTTCCAAACCCTGTGCTGTGATAGGCGGAGGGACTGGTGCTATATAGCCTTCTTAGAGAGTGTATTGACATCTAAGTGTCAATACACTCTCTACATTAGAGCTATATTTTAGAGCTATAGTGGCAGGACTTTCTCACGAATAAGGTGCGCAGAGGGAAATGCCAGCAATTGTGTTTTGACCTAGTGTTTACCCCGAAATTGTTGTGCAGGCGATCAATATAGTTAGCTGCGGGCCCTTCACCGCTAGCGTGTGCAGATTAGAAGCCAGTAACTTGTATAATATGTTTCGTTTTTATTCTTTGGCAAGACTCTGTTCGCGATATATACACAAATGCAGCTTCTGCGACTGAAGCTCTTTAGAGTACAAGGCTTAGCGGCGCTAGCTAGAAGATATTCCACATTCCTGTTAAGAATTGGGCTCAAATATCAACGCAGTGGAATTTCATTTCTTTTAATACTCTAGTAACGCAGTCGAAACGGGCTGCTTTCCGCATAGTACGCTTACTACAATTTGTAAAGGAGTGCAATATTTGCATTTGTAGAAAAACTGGTTGCAATCTCAGTAAATTATGTAGCCCCTTGTCAGCGTATCGTCTAAAATTTCCAAACCGTTTGCAATCAATTAGAACAAGTAGCCACTTCTAATTGGAACTCACTTAAAATACGCCTTTCTCCGCAGTATGTATAAGAGTGGGAAATATCGAAAGAAACTATTTAATTCTGAAATTGGTTTTTATATTTTCAAGTTGCATGGCGAATAATTCTATGGCACACTTGCAGATCTAATCCGGAAGAACTTGCTGCTTTCGACTACCTACGTCTTTCTTTGGTCGCGATAATATATATGACTTGGTAGTGACAATGCGGTCGGTAACCAGCAAGGAGAGTGGCGTGGTACAACTATTTATTCGGCTGACTTGCCCTCTCAAATAACTAAGTAACTTGCGGCGCCGATAGCAAAGTCTTTTAACAATTATTCCCACTGCATTTGCCAGAGCTCAATTTACAGTCGGCGAAGAAACATCTAAACAAACAGGTGAGAGGAAGGTACAACTTGGAACAATGGGGAAGCTGTCGGGCTTGGTTTCAGTCATTCGAGATGAATCCTGTCGCATTTATTGCTACAAATAAAGCAGTAATAATAGCAGTAGTAGTTGTAGTACGTGGTTTTATTAAATCAAACAAAAACGAAGTAAAAATATGTTTGCCAGCCCTGGTATCTGCTTTCTAATCAGCAGAAGCACTTGAACTGGGGCGGCGGAAATAAAAGTATATAATAAGGAAGAGGGAGAAGAATGCAGGAAGAAAGTACAGGGTAGATAAAAATAAAAAGGTATGTATACTATGTTGTAGGGTAGCAGTAGGATAATTGAGGCCTACCCGTAAATTGTCTTTGTTTGCTGAAGCACTCGGCATGGCAGGCGGGCATCCACAATAGATGCTGCGACGGCATCAGCCTGCTGTCTGTTGTGTTGGTCTAGTGCCCCTCCATAGAAAAGCGGCGCCAGCCATCGAATGATGCGCCTCGAAGAGGAGGAGACGACAGAAGAGAGGAAGAGTGCGGCAGCAAAACTAGACTTTCCAGGAAGACTGGTCGCGGTTAACGCTCATGCCTCAGCTGAACTCATGATTAAAGCAAGGATTGAGCGCTTTTTTTTCAGACGAGGTTCAGTAAGGCCTTCAGATACTCGGTCTTGAATCGTTTTCAGTTGATTCGTGGTTTTCAAACCAAATCAGAGCAGATTTTTGAAGAGCAAAGAAGGTTTAACCCAACTTTTTTGAGTCATTCCATGCGTTGGATGTTGCCAAACGATCGCACGAATCGAGCTACTCTTTGTCAGTGTCATAATACAATACATAGAAGGTGGGGTACTCACGCGGCTGAATGAAAGTCAAGGGCGGTTTCTATTTAGCCGACTCCATCTTCAGGGGTACATCATATTGACAGAATTCAGCACCGTAAGCAGATGTCAAGTGTAGTGAAAATGCAGTTGGCTCGCCCCCCCCCCCCCCTCAAAAAAAAAAAGACTGACATGGTACTGAAAATAATTATTTTAGTAATTTACATCCTCAAGTAAGTAAGTTGCCGGAGGCGATATAAGCGAAAGTGCTCACTGGTCGTCGAACTACGGTTGCTCACTTTATCCGGCAGCTCCCAGTTTATTCTTGGCAATGAAACATCTAGATAAACTGGCCAAAGGAGGCTAGAATAATCTTGAACACTGTGTAAGCCGTCAGGCGTGGTTGAAATCACTCGAGATACATCCCGGCGTAATTTGCAGTGTAAATAAAGGGCAAATACGCTGAGAGCTTAAGGTTGATCGGTGCGGTAGAAGTAAAGCGATAAGGCCGCATGCTGGCGGCTGTCAGCAGCAACAAATTAAAATTTCAAGTGTTCGCGGCAATAGGAAAACTTTTTTCATCTTAAAGTCTTTGAAGTACTCCATAGATCAGCCTTTCCTCTGCCTCCACTTAATCCAATATGAATGAGAAGCACACATTAAAATATAATTTCAAGTAGATGTACCTAAAACAAGTATATTTGCTTTTGTCACGTATCTGGAGCAGTATGCAAGAGCATCATTTTAGTCTGAAATAAGAGGTGTGTTTGGCTTGCTGCATTCAACACTCTTCAACTGTGATTTTACTTTCAAGATTTCACACAGAAACAAATTGCTAGCCTTATTGGTTGCATCTGCTCAATTAGCCGCAGCGCATGAAAACGGACATGGACTTTGAGAGAAAGTCTCCACGACTACGTCATTGAAAAGGAACATTTCTGATAAATAATTTTATCTGTATCAAGATAATTTTATTTAAGCAAGCTTTTTCCTCCTGAGCGGCCCATTCGCTCTCCTATTAACTCTCGAACTGCGTGCCCCTGTAACGTTGGGTTCAAGTGTAAATTTTAGTCCGCTATTTTAATTTGAAAGCCTTTAAATGTAAACCAGGCTAGGTTTTCCGAAATGTGAGCTCTTTTTGCGTTTTTACGCCACTAAAGGGGGAAAGCCGTGTCAGGCCAGCTGTAAAACGTTATTGATTAGCGTGTGCGGTCGCAGATACGGGCTTGGTGGTGAAGCTGGCGCAAGACATCGTCACCGGAGGGGCAGTACCTTCTCGTGCCCGTCGGGTGGACGCATTCAACGTCTCCACGGATGGAATTCGGAAGATGCTGGTGTCTGTGCGGGTACGTCTAGACGGCCAGCTGGCCTCATATTATTTTCCCATCACCAATGACTTATCAATGTGCGTATTGCACGCTTGCACCGACAAGCCCGATAATGCTTAATATTTTATTGATGAGTTATGCTTTGGTAGGGCTGTATTTGCCATATAAGTGCTTAATTAAAGGGGTCATGACACAAATTTTGGATTATAAACTGTCTATTGAATCTTATTCCCGATGTGCCAACCAACTAAACCCGAAAGTTTCAGCTCCACCGGAGCTGCAGATATGTTTAAAACTACCATTTTCGTTTCTCCGTGAAGAGCTTGCTGAGCTGGTCAGTGGCGACTTAAAGTGACGCCACGTAGTCTGCTGAATGTTCTGTCAACAGCAGTTACACGAAGCCAATGTGGCGTACTAAACAGCACTCATGCCTCTAACTGCTGTTGCCACAAACTGCTTTTCGATCTCGGCTAGCGCTTTTAACCTAGGCAATAGCGCAGCGCCTGTGGGCAAGATTCAGAAGCACGTCGACGCCCAAGTACGAAAGCCGCATGAGCTTGGCCGCTCGAACAATGTACACACTGTACACTGAAACACGTCTCAAAAGCATGACGTGAAATACGCGCAGAGTGCCGTCCGACGGAGCTTTTGTACAATCTTCGAGTACCACCCTGCAGCGCAGCAGCGTGCATATAGTGTGGTGCACTACATCGAGGCACTCAGTACGCGGTCCCGTCTCATCGTTCACGCTGCTCGTTGCTAGGCCCAAGCCTGGCTATAGCCGCATTATAAAAGTATACGATAAGCCCATGAGGCTTACAGCCCATGTAGATGCTGCAAGCTTACAGCAATGGCGCCGCCCGCGAGAGCGGAGGACGACGGCACACTGGCTGTCTGCTTCTCCCTATTCGTCCCTAGGCCTACATTGTTTAGAATCGAAACCACAGCGGACGGCACTTTGTAAGTGATCATCGAGGCGTTTTAGTAAAAAGGCCACTCTATCATGAAACTTCCTCTCAACGCCAGTGTTTTGTTGTTGTTGCGAGTGTAGGAAGGAGGAAAAGAAAAATGCACGGGCCTGCTGTTGACTCTGTAGCTGAGCCACTTATTCATTAATTTATTCAAGCTACCCCTAAAGGCCCGCCTAAAGAGGATACTATACTGGAGAGATGAAGTAAGAATTAAAGTGATGGCATGCATTTATGCAGCCTCTATATTTAAAGTCAATGCGGCCTATAATTGATTACCTAATAGAAAAAATGTGAAATTGTGATATATAGGCCTGTGTGAAGCCAAAAGTAAACGGAGAACAGGAATCGATGGTTCGTTGGGGAAAATGAGTGAATTCCAGAGGAGGGGACATACATTTATTTATCCATTTATTTATTTAAGTTATTCCTAAATGACCGCCTAAAGAGGGTACTACATGGAGGGAGTGATACAACCACAATATTCGCGGTAAAATTAGCACGAACAAGTGCATTAAGAAACAATTATTGAACATATTGAACAGGATTGAAATCAACTAAACTCGAAATGTGTCCATTAACAGCACCGAAGTTTGTACGTGTTCTTGGACAGCGATGTACGCCAGTATCGGGTCGACGACTGCATAGCAGCCTACTTGAATTGTACCTCTTGCGTGTCTGATCCCTTTTGCGGATGGGACGGCACGCGATGTCTTCCTCATTGCGAGGGGTGAGTGTCTCATGTGTGTGAACTGGCTTCTTATATTGATGCGAAATCACTCGCGCATCACCGACCAATTGTGTTGTATAACTGTTATAACATAGCCATTCTGTTTGTGCCGTTACTTTCGCACTGAAGAACGCTGATGGGGCAGATTCGAACCGGTGGCGCTCGAAACAAGCTACTCGAGTTCATTAGTTGGGCGTCAGAACCACTGAGTCACAGAAGCTGCTGCTATCGCTCTTTAAAACAGGTTTAAGCAGGGCGAAACATCAGCCATTTTACGCAGTGGCTCCCAGATAGCGCCAGAAGTGGACTAAACACATATCCTCCACGATCAAGCGCGCCGTCGCACCAGAGGTGATCGCGGAGGCCACGATTAAACCTCCGCCATTTGACGCCGTGGCTCTCAGATTGCTTAGTATGTTCAGCTGAGACAGCAGCTTCTCGTGCTTTAGCATTAAAATCGGTTTAAGGGAGATAACTCCTTCCAATTTTCAAGACATCCTTTGTTTAGTTATACCATACATTTAACGCGAGAGTGTTAAGCCGTCCTTTTCTCCAGAAGATGTGGCGTTGTCGACGTTGTGAACAAAAAATCCCCCGCCTAGGGGGATTTGACAGGTGTCATGCAAAGGCATTAAATGGTCGACGTTTTGTGTGAAGTCACACGATCTCATTGCACAACAGAAGCCGCTAACTCAAGTCGCTCCTTTGAGGTGGAAATCGAGACCACTGGAAGTTTTGGACCTTGAGTAAGACAAGCGAGTCCTATGGCACGCAGGAAGGTTTATACGGCTTCCTTAAAGCGAAGCTTTATATATATGTCGGTTGGTCGCACACATAATTTATTAGCTTACGGCTGCGACTAATGAACACATGTGAGAGAATGGAAACTATAACGAGGGGAGTAGGGCCTAACGAGTCGCAAAATAATTGGACGAGGACAGATGAAAGCAACTGGAGCCGCAGACGGAAGCCATTAACTTTGCTGTGTCATGTCCTTAAAGGCGGAGCTTAAGTGTCCCCAAACTTTTTGTGCATTTTCGTTCAATATCCATTACGCCTATGTAGTACATGTTCCCCCCTTCTAGCGCCATTTATCGTTTCGATACAATGCAAATATTTCTTGGCCTAAATACAATATCCAAATCTCCAGAACACATGTGAATTAAATTTTTAAGACGCAAAAAATTGTTTTTACAAATTGTCAGAATAATTGGAAGCTGAAATATTAAAGCACGACGATTTGTGTGAATCAACTACCTAGGAAGCGTCGAGTCATTTATCCCCTTGTCGAAGCGTTGGCTCTGCTTGCAAACTGAGGCACCACTTTAACTCTTGTTCAGCTCTCTTTCATTTTGTGCTTTGAAGATGCACTTGGTGTAGGAAATTGAGAAGTTATGATAATTAGTATCACTGTCAAAATATGTTTAGCAATAAAATTACAGAAGGCGTGCTGTCACGCACCGTTTTCTTGTGAAACAACCGCTTCCTTGAAGCGTTTGGACAAGAGGCCTCTCTCAGAGCAGTTACTGCTGGACGCTTGGTAAAAGGGAAGGGTGTCCATGCAGTGCGGACTCTTTGGCGTTCTTTGTGCGACACGGGACTTGACTCGCGCTTGTAACGTAAGTTGCCATGACCCTATATATTTTCATGTGCCTTCTCTCCCCTCGTCACCCGTCATGATCCTGTTTCTTCCCTTTCTTTTCCATAGTGCAGAGTAGCAAGTCAGATTTCAATGATTCCGGCAAACCTTTATGCCTTTGCTACCAATAAACCCATCTATATATATTATTTTGCAAGCCTTCCCTAGGTTGCATTAAAGAGCGCTCCATTTGCAACCATAAAGGATTGTAATTCTGCCTGAAGCGAAGAAATAGGTGTCAGCTAGAGCACACTCTTTATAAGCAAAAAACAAAAAAATCCAAAAAACTCCAAATTCGCTGTGTACATAATAATGTTCATAAAACGTCTTAGGAGGTTTTCAGTTCCCTATATGTTTTCAGTTCCACTAGCTCCGAGCAAGAATACATTGCCGGCCCGAGAATTTTCATCCCAATTCATAATTTTTATGCCTTGATGCGGTCATCTGTGTAGGAAGAAGTTTGTTTTTCTACACTAATTCCCAACACTTTCCCCGATGGCGAATTGTCGAAACTCGCGATGCATATTACGACTCTGCAACCTGAGCTTAGCAAACTGATATCCGCTTTTAGAGACCGGGGCCCAGGACTGCAGCACGCACGATGATACGGGCTTGGAGATTATTTGAGCATTATAGTTCCTTCTTCTTTCTTCTCTAATTAGCTGTTGCAACAAGAAAGCTATCAATTAAATCGAATGCCTTGCAGGAAGCTGAGCTTATCTGCATTCAATTCACACATGTTCCTAATATTCTCTAGTAGCTGAATGTAATGTGTAAATGTTAGAAGTTTATGTCAAAGGAAAAATATTGTAACATTTCTTTAGCAAATAGTTTTTAGCGTTGGCACTTTTAGGAAAGCTGATATTCACAGAAAGGTATTCCTATGTCGAAATTTTCGATTCGTTTAAAAATATTCAGAAACTGAGTTACTTTTATTGGAAAGAATCCACCATGAACTTCACCTGGAAACACCTGTAAAGCCTGTAATTATGGGCACAGTTGTCACAGTGCCACTTGGATGTGTAGGAATATATAAATACTATTCATATCCGCCTAAACCGAGCTCTGTCAATAACATTGTATATGTACTATGCCCTCAAAGAGTGACATGATATTATTAAAGCTTGTCTTCCGTTGTATGCAGAACAAGTTGTACCACCAGGCGTGCGTGCTGAAGGCCAGTGACTGCACCGTTGTGTCCGGATTTGGAAGTGACTTGCGCCTCTTTAGTTAGAGGCGCAGTCGTCAACACAGAATTGCACAGTATTTGCAAAATAAATATGAGTTATATATAGAGACGACGTTCCGCCCTCCAGCTACTCGGATGCTGGAAACATCATAACTTTGGAAAGACGAAGAGCATATCATCAACGTGCACAGAGGCAGCATCCTAAGGAAACAGAGAAAGCAGAAACTATATAGTACTATAATTGTTTCGGCAATTCTTGTAGAAAGCCCGCTGCCTTTTTGGTTTATAGTTCGCTGATTGCATAGTGAGGCAGGAGTCTCGAGTCTTAGTATCATAGCGAATTCATGTGCCGTAGCAACAATGTACGAGAAGCAATAGACAATACAAACCTACAACAACCATGCACTCGCATGGTTTTGCGCACTTAAGGCGTAGGGCTTAAATGATTTGCACGAACTCACCTCGCTAAATGGATGGAAGCTCTTATGGTATAGGTTATGTAAGTTCTTCCAACCTGCTGAGGCCCAGTGATGTATTTCTCCTATCCTTTTTAGAGAGACAGCATTGGCTGGTGTATGACAGGAATGCTGGATAGTTCCATGGCAATTACAACGCCATTAACCAATAGATGTGCATTATAAATATGAAGCTGGAGCTTCATGCACTTGCTTGAACCTGGCTGCAATCAAAAATATTTATCGCAAAATGGACATCCATTTATATCTTTTGTGCTCTATGCAATGCCAGTCTGGTGTGTGTGGACAGCACGCGATCAGGGGATGGATTAACAGGAAGGGGTCCTGGTCCAAAATCCTTAAGTTCAGAGCTTATAACTCCTACCCCCTTACGCCCTCCCATTTTGCGCTGTTTAAGCTTTGACGCATTTTAGTTTCCTATTGAAAAACACACTTCACATTTACTCAAAGAATCTATGTACGGTTTATGAACATCACCTGAACATATACTTTCCTGCAGAGCACACGGACAGACTGGCACCTAGACCGGGCTATTCTCGAAAATCACAGGACACACTCCATCCTTCCTCAAAAATCATAACGCGAATTCTTGAAAAGTCAATTTCTCGAGCGGTGATTTTCTTGGCTAATTAGATAGCGCTAGACGATTGGCTGCAAGTGGGAGTGGTATAAACGTTTATTGCCAATATTCCTCCTACATGACATTTGAGCCCCCTCCATGTACGGAGGGACCTCTTACAAAACAAAGGAAAGCCCCTCGGTACTGGTGCGTAGGTGTTCCCAGTAATCTAGGGCCACCTCTGGAGAAAGAGGATATGTGAAGAAAGGACAGGTGAGTAGTGTGTGTAGATAGTCCCCAGGTTTTGCCACAGAGCTTGCAGGAAGAATGGAACTGATCAGGAAAGCGGGCATGGAGGAGGAGGTAGTATGGGGCTTTGCCCTTTTGTAGCTTGCGCCAATGGGCAGCTTGTGTTATTGTGAGATTCGGGAGAGGGAATGCGTAAGTCCTTCAATTTTAGCGGTAGTAGTTAGGGATGCCACAAAAGGACAGCAGGCACTCCCCTGCATCTGAGGAAGGACGTTTCTCCCCAGCCTGAAAAGTGAGACCTCGGGTCAGGGAGTGAGCCTCCTCATTACCGAGAATGCCCCTATGTGTGGGTGTCCAAATAAGTGAGATTGTTGAGGTTGCCAATAACGCAAAAGGCGGTGGGTGTTGGGGGACGCTATATCATTGGCAAATTTAAGGCTAGCCGATTTTAAATCCGAGATGATTTTCGTGGCGGGCGTAGATGTCATGGCTAGTGCAATGGCTGCCTCCTCCGCCTCTGTAGTAGACTCTGTGAGGATTGAACAAGCAGAAAGAAGGTTTGCATATATTTTTGCAACTGATAGTACCTTACGATGGGCGTTTGCATAAGTGGCTGCGTCTATATATGCTACATTGGGGTCTTCTTCATACTGTCTGTGTAAGGCTTACGCCCTGGCTGTTCTGTGGTTGCCGTCCCGTTTCGGGTTCATGTTTTTAGGCAGGGGGTACTAAAATGTTGGAGCGAATTGCAGGAGGTAATGGGGTGCCGCCAGATGGGAGTCCTGTTGGGGATATGTGCAGAGAAGAGAGCAGTGCGCGACCTGCTGGCGTACTTGGAAGGCAGGCCATTTGGGATGTCAGCATGGCTTCACGGATATCTTCATACGTATGCTGGGCCTCAGGCTTCAGTAAGCGGAAGACGCAGGGCTTTTTTGTGCAACTGCGGAGTAAGCTTTTACTCGATCACGCTCCTTGCTATAGCGAGAGGTAAGTATGGAAGAGCGTATGCAACTCTGATAGTAACGTATACTTGAGTGGGGCGGAGTGTATTTCTTTCATGAAGGCCTGTTTTCCGATGTGCTACACGAAGGATGGGTCGAGTAGTTTGTTGAGCATGAGTTTGGACAGCTTTTGATTACATCCCAATGGGCTACATGGGAGCAGAGAGTCAATTCACGCACTCTGAGTTTAGTTACTAGGGGAAGCAGTTGTGTACCGAGTGTCAGAGTGATAGGTGGACTATCAGTCGGAGAGGAAGAGTTGGGATTTAGACGGAGAGCAAGATAGGCCGCTCTCCTTCACATAAGTGTCAGTAGTGTTGAGGGCTGTTTGGAGGTGGGTCTCAATGGTGGCGTCACTGCCTCGGGATGTACAGACAGTGATGTCATCCGCATGGAGGGCGAAATGCATGTCTGGAATCTCAGTGGTTTTGGGAGATTATAAGGGCGATTTTAAAGAGTGTCGGTGAAAGGACCGCTCCTTGAGGTGTTCCCAGAGTACCGAGCTTTATGTTTCAAAGTGTTATGAAGGCCTAGTGTGAGAATCGCTGTTCGGTTGCTGAGGAAGGCCCTTATGTAGTTATACATATGGCTGCCCACTTGTAGCGTTTGAGGTGATTAAGAATGACAGATTGAGGTTGACTTCAAGAATGGCTGATGTATCGCGAGTTTTTGAATCAAGGATATGGCACTTTGGCTGTAGGAATACTCTTGAGTGGTCAGACCCGGACGGAATGCAAACATATTGTTGGGCAGGAGCTCCCATTCCTCGAGAAAGCTGCTTAGTCGTGTATGAATCACATGCTCGAATAATTTTCCTAGACTATAAGTGAGGGAAATAGGCTGAATATTGGTGGGGAGAAGCGATTTGCATGGTTGTGGTATGAAAACTACTTTTACCTCTTTCCACTAGGTCGGCAAGGTGGGTCGGCTACGTGCGAGCACAAACGAACTAGAGACGGGTCTTATGCATAATCTTCTCGCCAATTCTTGCCGCAAATACTATACCAATCGTCTAACAGTTTTCTGAACTCATCCAGCTAGAAGAAATTGCTCACCTAAGTCAATGTTTCTGCCGAAACTGCGATAGTATGTTCTATAGTATAGCATATAATGTCTATTACTTCAAACGTAGTAATAATGCAAGTCGCTAAATCTTTTTGAAATGATGGCTCCTGTAGAAAATGACAAACGATCCGCGCGCTGGAATCACAATGAGAAGGCCGCGTGCCGTCGACTGTCGAAAAATAGCCAATAAATGTTTGAATATTTCGCGGCAATATCATTTTATCCTAATTCCGCAGGCTGGTTCTATCAAACATTTGGTTATAATGTACAACCCACAGTTAGACTGGAGGTCGCCAATTTGAGTGCTTGTAGCAACAAAAAATACGGTATGCTCCGGGGAACTCTGCTCTTGCTTTACGAGACCTACGTACGGCCAAAACTTAAATTCGGCTCCATTCTCTTTTATGGGTGCTCAAGAGACAAGCTTGAACTTCATTTGTGTTGCAGCGACGAGCTTTGCGCCTTTACTTTGGTCCGCCCAAATCGGTAGCTGATGCTGTACTGTACTTGGAAGCACGGATACCGAATCTAAATTCGCGGTTTCATCTTTTCACTGTGCGAACGTTTTTAATGTCTTTGGAACCTGTCCCTAGATTGGCTAGCCCCATATTTACTTCGAACCCATCATACATTGCTAATATTTGGCTTAGGTATAAGCTCCCTTAAGTTGGGTCTACTAATTTCCTGTGGTCGAAACGTTCCGTATTAATAAATTCTTTTGTACAAGTTAACTACCTTCGGCCTGATATGGTATTCTCATTTGATGACACCCTCCCAAGGGATGCTAAGAATTTGTCTGCCAAAAGTATAAATGGCCTTATAGAGGAGTATCGGGACTATTTTCCGAGCTATATATTACAATATTTGCAGATGCCTTCCAGCAGAATGAAAAAGCAGCTATTGGCGTATACTCCCGCACCCTTGACTGCAGTTATTCATTTCGGGTCCCTGACTACACGCCTAATTTTTTTTGCTGAGTTTCTGGCCATTAAGTGGCCCTAATAAAGATTACTTGTAATACCTCTAAGTTTATTTTGCTTTCTGACAGTCTTTCCGTCTTGACAGCGTTAGAAAATTTGAGGGATACTCTGCTTTGCCGCTTCCTTTATTTTTATTCCTCCTTATATTACAGATGTACGCTTTCACTGGGTCCCTGGCCACTGGGGCATTACATCAAAGCAAAGTCCGCCCTTTGTGGACCCACTGTCCGATACTTCCCAAATACCGTTTACTTACATATAGCACGTTTTTAAGGTTTCCAACGTCTCCATTACCTGAGTCATGAGCCTCTCCGTGCTGCCGCAGACTACCAACACCTGAAAACGCCCCCTCTCCCCTGCCAGCCCACCGTTCACGCTCACCAAGAGGTGAGCGGTGAGAAAGAGAGAGAGGCGAGAAAGATCTCGCCACACCGTCAGCGATACTGACATTGTGGATGCTGGACCGCCCTAGATTCGGGAATCGTAAAAACCTTCTACTGATCCCTCGACATTTGAGACTTGTAGTGATGGTACCAGGTCACAGCAATGCGACTAAATTGGTTTCTAGCTTAGCGAAACGTCCGTCAATGGCCTTGTGGTACCTATCCTCCAAACGAAAGCGTAGGTATATCACAGCAACGACGTTTCGGAGAAGCATAGTAATTAAAGATGCAAACTGGACATCGTTTAAGATCTAGTGGTTACCTACATCTCAAATACCTTGGAGTAAGAAATTATGCCTTTCGCGGCAACTTGAGATCTCTATAATAAGGCTGCTGTGTCGTATCCCATCCCTAAATCTCTATCCTCAAGTCTGGTTTGGTACTTTATCGAGCCTGCGCATTTTGCGGAGAACAGGGATCATTAGATTATTTGTATTGCTTTTTCGCCGCTTCACAACGTTTAGAGTACGGTTCTTCGGAGGTCAGTAGCGCCCATATTGCTATTGACAATGTAGGAGGGATTTCCATCCACTGACGAGAGATTTTTGCGCGGAATCAGTTCATAAGGCGCTGGTATGTCCGGCCTAAATTACAGCAGGTGGTGAAAAAAATTGTGTGTTTGATTCTGTGATACTTTTTGCGCATCTAAGGGGTGAAGTTAATAACTGGTGCATAACTAATGGGTGGACACATTGCGAGAAGTCATTTATTTTCTTTGCGCAGTTAGAGTGTGTTTGTGTAATAATTTGTCAATTGGGAACAGTTGACACACACTGAAGGCTACAGGTCCTCTTCAGCACGTCCTTTTAGTGGTCCTGCAGATAAAAACAGTCATACAGGCATTAAAAAGAAGCTTACAATGAAACAAAATGACGCGATAGCGTAAGCTACCACCTGACATGCAAAGCCCCTCTTTAACCAATTAGTATGACAGTGCCTAGGTGCCCGAGGGGCAACGTGAATGCAAAGATGCTGGCAGGCTGATTCTGGCATCACCCTCCCATATGAAGGAGAGACCCGAGTTGGTAGCTCCTGCCAAACGTAACGCCAGGCAACCCTACGTCCTGTAATTTCTCGGCTATGACAGCTGCCAGCTGCAACCTACCAGCGCCATGGTTTTCGCTCACAACGACGAAGCCGGACTTTCGGGGAACGGGACCTTTAACATATATCGCGTTAAAACCAGGAAAAGGTTTAGAGGACACTTTGGATCACAAAAGTGGGTTGAGACGAAAGCCTTTATAGTCTAATTAAGCTTTTAAGCAACAAAATTAACACTTCTTTTTGGGCGAGATGGTTCATTTCGACTATGTGAAAAAATTTGAAACAGCGCAAACACACAACCACAAAATGTAGACGACTGAAGAGACAAATCTGGTATGAAATACATTCAGGATTGGGTATATCAATTTATCGTCTATAGGATAAACAAGCAAGAAACCGGGTAGAGCTGTCGTACAAGCTCTTCTTCTTCTTCCTTGAGTGGCTGAGTGAGCCACTCAAGGAAGCGTTGAACGAAGTGCAGCTCGGTTGTTTCTAATTAAGGAATACAACTGTAAAGGAAAGGAAACAGGCACCGCGAAACAGATTCCGCGAAACAGACACCGCGCTAATAACTTTTTCTTTTCTGCCATAGTAAATTGTTGACCCATTGCTACTATATTTAAAAGCGCCCATACGTAGCAGTCTTCACTATCATCGCTACAGTAGGTTGGCGATGTGAGCGGCCGTACCCGTAGCTTCGCTGAGTGCCGAATGACGACACTAGCCACCTCGGCTTTTAACAGCATTGCACGCTCTGTTCAGGCCGAGGCCGTTGAAGTGCCGGGCGGCGTTTGCAGCAAGAACTTCGTTGTCAAGTTCGGGAACGGGATCTATGGCTGGCGCACACGAAGCGACGGCTCTACTTCGGGCAACGATGGCATTAATTAATTTCGGCGGGTGCTAAAGCACGCAAATTGCTGAGGGAAATCAATCCCGAGTTCGCGTTTATGTCCGCTATTGCATTATTTCACCCATACACCTCACCGCTGCTTCCTCGATGCGATAGCTCGCTATAAATGATGGCAGCGTGATGGCGACGTTCTTTTCTATAACGCTCACTCTCGCCCACATGACAATGTATAAGCTACAAATATCCCTACTTTTCTAGATTACTCCATGAATTTCAAGCTGTTTAGCCTATCTGTAAGCTGTGTATGTGGTCGTCATAACAACGACATTCATGCTCAAACTTCTTGTCGCTTTGACTTGTGGCTTTCCTTTTCTTCACTTTGTGTAGTTTTTTTTTCTTGTAATAAAAATGTTTAGTGCGGCTATTCTTCGCATCAGTAATTACTGCCGAAAGGTTTTATTTTTTTTATTTTTTTTTTTCAAACCAATGCGCATGTGCTTCGACTTATTGTCACTAGATAGCGCCACCATGCACCCAACTTGTGGTGGACGCTGTGGTACGGCCAACAATAAAGATGTGTTCGCGACGTTTGCAGCGCACGCAACGCAGTGAGCGACAAGTACGCACATTTACTACGTACGCCTAATTAAATGTGCCTAGTAGGTCCAGCGCAACGGCGCGCTTGATTGCGGAGATGATGTGTTTAACCCACTTGTGACGCCATCTTGGATCCGTCGCGTCAAACGGCAGATGTTTAATCCTGCTTAAACCTGGTTATAACGAGCGAAAGCAGCAGCTGCGTTGGCTCAGTGGTTTTGACGCCCGGCTACTGAATGCGAGTAGCTCGTTTCGAACCTCACCGGTTCAAATCCATAGCTTTATAACAAAGAGCGGTTAGACACGATTCGTCATTGATCGGTGGCAAGCGAGTGATTTCGCGTCGATGTAAGCAGCCTGTTGATACACACGAGTCACTCACCCGTCGCAATGAGGAATGCACCACGTGCCGTCCCATCCGCAAAAGGGGTCCGCCACACAAGAGGCACAACTCAAGTGTGCTGAGCAGTCGTCGACCCGGTACTGGCGCACATCGCTGTCCGTGAACACGTACAAACTGCGGTGCTGCGAATGGACACAATTAGGAGTTTCATGGATTACTATTATATTCAATACTATTGTCATCGCCGCTAATATCGACTATGTGTAGTACATAAAATGGGCCATGCCAGGTGTTCAGTTTCCCCTACTACGTGCTACGCATAGCCATTGTATCACCAAATTTTCTTACGACATCCAACTACTTGGCTTATGCTCAATGTTTTCCATGTTATAATTTCTTATATCGGCCACTTTGCGCCTATTGATTAGCTTTGATATCTCTGCCAATTTCTATCTGGCCTACTGGATTGGAGGCTTTCATACTTTGGCGTTTCTTAATCAAATCTTTCATCTTCTTAGACAGCTTACCGACAGCTTTAGACGAGCTTTACAACTTCTATTAGCTTGCTACCTTTCGAAAACTGGTGTTACCCCCCGAGACTTGTCAACATTACTTCAGATATTTCAGTAATAATTATTAGGCTCATCGTTTGACTTTGCTATCTAAATTGATTGCTCATGCATTTGCACATCCTGCCATGAGTTGCTTAGCAAAGGATCTACGAATCGCAAATTACTAAAGTATCTTTCTAACAATCTTAAAATCAGTTGCTCGCAGTCCTAATTTTAACGCCTGATTAAAAAAAAAATACTGAACACCGGCTTAGAGATCGTCACTCTCTACCCAAAAACTTTTCCAGCTTTGATTTCATTACTTTCTTGTAGATGATTATCGTGGCTGTAAATCTTCTATGGATGTCTTCAAATGTCTTTCGCGTGACTGCTGGTGTTTCCACTAACTCAAATGCTTTCTCGTAATCTACAACGACGATATGTAGACGTAATTATATTCTGCACATTTCTTTATCACCTTTTTGATAGCCTGAATATGATCCATTGACGAATAGCCTTTACATAGGACTGCCCGCATACACTCACTGAATGCTAACTGCTATTCAAATATAGCTAGAATCGGTTTTCGCAATTTATGAAGCTAAATAATAGTTTCTGTCCTGCTTATTTTTGTACGCATACCTAATCAAGTTACACATGCTGTCCAACTAGTCGGTGCATATAGCTCAAATTCTTCATTAACATGAACGCACCAAGGAAGATCGAACACGAGATGCACTACACCCAGCCCGACAAATTTCTAGTCTTAAGAGTGGTACAAATAAGGTCAAGTGATAAAGACCCGTTCCGCAACCAGCCTGTTGCTTCCTGTATTAAATTTAACGTTATCTTAATCTTATCCAATCTAAATTTCATTTGTACGCGTGCAGTGAAAAACAGAAGACAGGTTGCGTCGCCCTGCCCCCCAGGTTAGCTTTTTTTTTTTTTTTATTGTGGACAAAAACCTCGTCAGTCATGTTGTCTAATGCAGTCATCTATAGAGCTAGCGTTCGTCAGAGCCCTAATCTCCCTTGGTTTCATATGCATGGCTGCCTATAAAAAACGTAGGCATTCATTGTCACTCTCTCCTACCAAGCTATATTTTCTTCTGAGCTCGTTTCAGAATTCGTCAGTCATGTAGAGCGCTAATGAAGCGCTTATATGGCCAAATACAGCCCTACTAAATCCTAGCTCATCAATAAAATAAACATTATCGAGTTGGCCGGTACAAAGCGAGCAATACACGCATTAATAAGTTAGCGATGCGGGAAAATTATATGAAGCCAGCTGGTCGTCTAGACCTACCTGTACAGACACCAGCATCTTCCGAATTTCATCCGTGGAGACTTTGAATGAATCCACCTGACGGGCACGAGGGGGTACCACCCCTTCGGTGACAATGTCTTGCACCAGCTTCACCACCAAGCCCGTATCTGCGACCGTACATGTTCCTCAATAAAGTTTTACAGCCGGAATGACATGCTTTTCTCTTTTAGGAGCATAAAAACGCATAAATAGCTCACATTTTGGAAAAGCTACACTGATCCACTTTGAATGGGCTTCAGGTTAAAATAATGGACTAAAACCTATGCTTGAAGTGCCAACGTCAAACGGGAACACTGACATATGTAGTGAATAGTAGAGCGAAAGTGCCGCTCAAGAGCAAACAGGAGGAGGAAACATGTCTCATGACTAATTATTTTTGCATCAAAATCATTCTAGTTGAAGTGAACTTGATAAAAATATTTTTCATCAGACATGTTCCTTCTCAACGGTATAGTTGTGTAGCTTTTCTCTATTCCGTGCCTGTTTTCATGTGCTGCGCTGATTTGGGCATATGGAACCGATAAGGATAGCAATTTGTTTCGGTGGGAAAGTTTTAAAAGAAAATCAGAGTTTAAGCACTTTGAAGGCCCAAAGCCAAACACACTTCACATTTCAAGCTGAAATAATGCTCTTGCGCATTGCTGCAGATCCGTGAAAAAAAAAAAAAAAGCAAATATTCTTGGTTTAGGTACAGCTACGTGAAATTATATAGTTTGATGTTTGTTTCTTATACCTACCGTATTAACTGTAGGCAGAGGAAAGACCGACGGCTGGGACGTGCTTGACAGACTTTCATATTGCCGCAAACCACTGTAATCTTTATTTATTGGTGCTGAAAGCCGCCGGTCACTTTGCTTGTAACGCGCAAAATAATCTTGTGCTCTTTGCGTCTTTATCACTTATTGGCACAGTAAACTGCGCCGGGGCGTATCTTGAATGATTGCAGCCAAGCCAGACGCCTTAAACTGTGCTCCAGGTTGTCCAAGCTGCTTTTGGTCTGTTTATCTAGATGTTTCTTTGCCAAGTTTAATCTGCGTGCTGAAGAATGCAGTAGGCATTCGTAGTTCGACCACCAGTGAGTACTTTTGATAATATTGCCGCCGCCGAGTTGCTTACTTGTGCACGCAACGTAGCCCAATGAAGAATTCTTTTGAGGTCCAAGCCAATCTTTTTTGGTAGCCAACAGCATTGTTGCAACAATCGACATTGATTGCTGTGCTGAATACTGCTAACGTGAAGATCCCTATGAAATGTATTCCGCCGAATAGAAACCGTCCTTGGTTTCGTCCAGCAGCATAAACACCCCACCTTCCATGGACTGTCATATGAAGAAGCCGAATACTGGCTAGATGTTTGCGAACGTGTGGAAAGATTCAACGCTTGGAACTACTAAAAATCAGGTAAGTCTTCTTCGCCATTCACTAACCTGCTTGGATGTGCTTTGAAAACCACGAATCTTCTACGAAGTAGTGAAAAAAAAAATCAAGACCGCGCTTTTGAAGACCTTGATGAACGTCATCTGAAAAGAAAGAGCCTAGTCCTTCCTTTATTCATGAGTTTAACTACCGCATATGTCCATCTTGGCTTACTTAGAAGGGATGAAGTCACCACGCCGATTCTGACAAGACCGAAGCGAACGAAGTGAACATGCTGATGTGCGTTTTTAAATAGTAACATTTTGCTGGCCTTCTATGCCGGAAGCCAGGATTTGTGGCGGAGTTAGCTGGGAAGCCACAAACATCAAGAAGGAACTTAGATGTCGAATCCACCAGTACAAATGACCATTTAAAGTACTATCAAGAAGTCATTATGACAGCTCACCCAAAAACGGAAACAAGTTGCAGGATCTTAACCGCGAGATATTTCGGCAGAGGCGACACTTGTGAACGCCGTCCGTGAATAGAATTACAGCGAGCGCTTTTCATCGAAATCAATCGTTCGATAAACTTCCACCAACAAGGATCGAAATATAATCGAAGAAAACATCAGGCCACTACGTCAAAGGCCCTACCCTGTTTCGGGGAAAAATCGCCACGCCACGTGAGACCAAATGGAAGAAATGCTTCGCGATGAAGTCATTCAGCCACCGAAGAGCCCCTAAGCACCACCGGTTGTTCTGGTGAGAAAGCATGTCGGCATATTCCGATTCTGCGTGTATTAATAATTAACGTCGCTTGAGCAACGTAACGAACAAGGTTGTCCACTCACTACCAAGCATCGACGGCACGGTAGACCGGCTCTGCAATGCAAGGTACCTGTAATTAATGAACCTTAAGGATGGTCACTGGCTTATAAAGTTCGATTAGAGAGATCGCGAGAAGATCGCATTTCTTATGCCGTATGGCCTTTACGAGTTCAAGATCGGGTCAGGTCCTCAATTCAACATCATGAAGCTTTCTTTATGCCTTTGGAGTCGACATTGTAGAGCCTGTGTAGCCTTTTCCGCTCCGGGCTGCCAAAGTCACGCGGAAGCTGACTATTAAATTCCTGCCAAGTCGTGAGGGTTGATTCCTGATTCTCGAACCACGCCTCGGCAGAGTCCTCAAAAGCTAAGTAGACATTCCGCAACATACAGTGGTCGTTGCAGTCGTTGTAGGTGGCGACATGGTCACAGCCGTCAAGCCAATCTTGAACATCTTCAAAAGAGGTCACTCTGGAGGGATCTTTGAATGCGTGGAGAATGGATGATGACCGGGAAGCTGTAGTGTCTGGCAGGCCACTAGTTTGAGTGGTAATTGTGACGGGCACACCGTCAGCAGGGGGATTCAGGTGAGTGGCTAATTCGGGTGGAAGGCTTTGCAGGCGGTGGCTTGTCCGAGGGGCTGGTGTTCGCGTACTTCGGAAGTGCCATTCCCGAGTCGCAATGATTTCTTAATTTTTGTCTCCCTAATCTAGAGCACAGAAGAGCCCGTTCTCACTGCGTGTCGTTTCCGTATATCGCGATAGCGTTAAATGCCAGTTTTCCTGAAAATCATTCGACGACGTAGTTGGCACTGCCTGCGCCGGCGTTGCGAGCGAAATATCAAGAGCGTACCTATTCGTAATAAGACCTGTAAGCTACAACATTATTTGCCAGACTACACGACATAGGTATAAAGCCACACTTAAACTAAGCCGCATGCGAATGTGAATGCGCGGCATTGGAATAGTTGTCTAATTTGAGATCCAAGGGACTAGGTGTCGATTCCCATATCACGGAAGCTGCCAGGTTTGAAAATTCCCGCCAGCACGGTTGCGTCGTGTAGTCTCGTATCATCAAACAACCCACCAACAAGTCAGTGCCAGGTCCAGTGACTTGACAACTGTCCCCTGTTAAAAGCATTCCGCCAAGCGGTGTTTTCCTGCCGTTACCTACAACCAGCCTAAAGTGCGACCCTGATTACGTCGACCACCCTTGTCGTTGCAGCCGGCTGCTGATCAATTCTACTTGGATGCTGTTTTGAGGAAGTCTTCGGTAAGCGCTGCCAATGACAGTTTAATGCGCAGCACCAGCCTGGGGTCATGACCATGCCGTCACTGGAGGAGTAAATTGGGAGTAGTTGCATGGGTTCTTAATTAAAATTGAAAGAAAAGTTCCAGAATGGGGCGCATTTTCGGAAGGCGTTTACACGCACAAAATATTTAATTCGTTTTCCACCTATAGCCCGTGGTAAGACCAGTTTCAGCCATGAGTTCAGAAAAGGTCGCTGATAACTGGAACCAGCTCGTTTGCAACGCTTACCCGTGGCCACGTAGCAGATGACCCAGGAACCCCAGTCCTCGCTGAACACGGACACGGCAATGGCACGAAATGCCACGCCCGAAAGCGTGTAGAAAGCCCGATTATGGCGCTGCTTGGGCGACCCAGCGAGCAGCGGATGCGAAAGCAAGAAGTTTGTCTCGGCGGGGTCAAGTTTACGGGAGTCCGCCGTGCAGGCGGCACCCATCCCCGTGTAGGTGGTCGTGTTGGCGCTCACGGGCTTGCTTAGGGCATCCCTGCTTAAGGTCACCTCGATAAACCTGGTGCTGTTGAACGCCCTTTCGATGTCCTCCCGCCGGAAAGCACACACCGCAGAGTCGGGATACCCATGGCTGAAACGAAAGATTTGCGCAACGTTTATGTAGCGTGCAAGACTGCGTGTGGCGGTCGTGTTAACTCTGCCCCATTCGTTTATACATGATGTGTTCAAAATCTTAGAAATACAGCTGAGAGAAAGTAACGACGGTGACCTGGAGGTGATGGAGTTAGGAAGAATTGGAGAAGAGCACCTGTAGCAAGTTAAAATTTCCTTTACCCTTGTTATTGTTTGTTCTTGTTTGTTTACACCAGGTCACCCTTGTTGTCACTCCCGTTCACTTTTCTGCCGGTTCATCTTCATTTGTCTTGAGGTGAGCGCGTGCCTTTTTCTTCGCCATCCTTTTGCGCAGTAAGCTGATTCTGTTTTTGTATTAACTGCGGGTTTGCGAAACATATAATATAATATAATATAATATAATATAATATAATATAATATAATATAATATAATATAATATAATATAATATAATATAATATAATATAATATAATATAATATAATATAATATAATATAATATAATATAATATAATATAATATAATATAATATAATATAATATAATATAATATAATATAATATAATATATTGGAAATAAACGCCACTGGCTAGTCAGCACATGTATTGTATTCTTGCTCTGTCCTATGGTAGCTATGTCTCCACCATGAGATAAGGTAATGTGTAAGATAAATAGTACAAATTAATAGACTAGCTATTAAGGGAGTTCAAAGTGAGTGTACTTGTAAGAAAATCCACAAGGGTAACAGCGAACTGGTGTCTTTACCACTGTACCCGCTTTGTTTTTCTGTAAATTTAGGCTGCTTTGTTTATTTGCCAAAAAGAAAAACTATCACGTGACGGCCTGCTGCCGCATTTCCTACCCTCAGCGCACTCAAACCATCCCATAACACTTTGTTCTCCGAGATGCGTCTAGGGCACTGAAGTAGCCCCGCTGTAAGCACTTCTTTTCGCGTGTGCTTTTTAAGGCTGGCAGAAATAAGTTACATAACTGGTAGGTTAGCTGGTAGCTCCACCATTCTCCTAAGCTGTTTCTCAAGACGCTGTACAGATTCTTAACTGACACTTCGTTCTTGATGTCAATAATTAAAGAAGTTGGATGTCTAGTTCCTTTTTTTAATACAGTTTGGAGAACAAAAATATTTTATGCAAGCCCACGTGATTCAACAGCTCTCAAGTGGCTCCACTGGGGCTAGAATACTGAGACGTTCCTAAATACCTGGTCACATTTAACTTTCACCATTGGGAAAAGTTAATGCGTTTACACAACCCAATGCAGATCTCCCTAGTCAAGTACAAAATGCGCAATAAACCGATCATTTACATTTCCCCGGAAGTTAGAATAATAGTATAGAACAGTGGCGATGCGTTAGGACACTGTCAAGTATAATTTTCTTAATTCTGCTTACGTGACGGTGGTGAAGGCACCAAAGAGCACGCCGGTCTCCAACTCGGGTACCCAAGAGGAGGCATCTGTTGACGTCACATTAGCAACGAAGACATCTTAACAAGGAAGATTATTCAAGCTTGGCAATTTATCTATTTTCAAGAAGCTGTATAATCCCAGCAATAATATGAATAATGGTCTACTAGAGGTACACAAATTTAGTAGGCAAATGCCACAGTTGTCACCTGACACTAGTTTATTGAATATCCCCTTACTGCTTCAAAAAAAAAAAAGACAATAAAATTCTTGCAGAAAGTTCTCCGCATTTACAATTCCCCAAACACCAAGGTAAATGTCGAGTTTCCACACCTTATAGCGCACAAAGTTAGTACGTGGTTTGGTTATAAACCTATAACAACACAGATACTTTTAGAGCTGATGCATATAGATTTACAAAATAATCCATCTAGAAATAGAGCCAAAGTAGAAAGAGGCGGTGATAAACTTTTCAATACAAGTTGAGCCGTGTGCCCTTTCTTCGTATTGCTTAATCTGTTTCCTGCTGGGTTGTTTGTGATGTTTACGCTCCTACTTTGTTACACAGTGTTACAATGTTGCGCTCCTACTCTCATAATACAATCTGTTGGGCAATGGGGCAAAATCTGCAAGAGCAGTGAGCATACATGTGAAAAGGATGAGAATCCGCCTAAGTGTTGCAAACGTCCCTAAGGGAGGCTACATGCAATTGATGATGGTTTTGATCGATTAGCGAAACAGAAAACATAACCACCAATCAAATTTCGCAGATGATGTTGCGGCGAAGCTCACGACACTGGTGTGAAGATGAGCGCCCGAACATGAGCGGCACTTAAGGCTTGTATGGGCAATCCAGCAGATGAATAAAAATCGCCTCAACATCATTGTCACCATCTAAACTGACACCTGGTTGGACGTTAAAAGCAGTTAACCACCTTTTAAACAAGAGAATATAGATCAGTGCCATTTTCTGTCCCCTAATTGGTCCGTATATGAGCAAATCGTTGACTTGTGCTGCCACTACAGTACTGTGCAGGCGGTCGTAAGTAGGAGCTGTGAGCAAGATCGAACGTTTTCTTTTCTAATTAGGAACGTTTCAAACGATCGTCCCTGCTAATTCTGTCCACGCGTTCTGTTCTGTACTCACATATTGCATCGAAAGTAAAGTGCTGCTTCCGTGTGTTCTCCGGAAATTGCAAGAAGTTGGTGCAGACTAGACGGACTTTCATGTACGAAGTCCACAACTGCACCCTTCTTCCGGTTCCCGGTGCACCACCGAAGTCGTTCTGTCCGCGCGGAGACCGGAAAGTAAAAATAAATATTTACGGGTCTAGGCTGTCCCCGGCTGCTTAAGACTCTCGAAGTTTATGCTAAGCGCCGACGTTTTATGTCATCCTGAACCTTACTTTAACCTCACTGACGTTCCAATCTTGAGTGTTTCTCTCTTTTTCTTCGTTTATCTCTCAGACATGCCGGTTGCAGAAAAGTATTTGTGCTGGTTCTGCATATTGAAATAATTTCCTATAGCGAACAGGCGTGGGACTGGTGTTCACACGTACAGCCACCCAAATATTTAACTGGCCTGCCTGACAGATGCATTTTCTGTGCTGCTGCGCCTTTGCGCTGATAAAACCTGCCGGAGGGTCACGATTAAGCTAGGGCTTAGTGAGTATTTGCTTATATTTGGAATTTCAGCAAGTTACCTCCTCTGTAGCGCTCAGAATCACAGTTAGTGCGGCTGTCACGCACACCAGTTAGTTTGGGAAGCTGTCTACTTAAAAATACAAATACCCAGAAATCTGGCGCATTTTCTGGAAAACGTTTTTGAACGTAATTTTTTTATGGATTATATAAATTGAAATTTCAATCAATATATCTGCACCCCTTCTGCCAGCAGGCTGCTTGTTTTTTTGCTATTAATTTTAAAAAAGCGTCCCATTGGTTTTTCGTGGGACACACTGTGAGCGCAGGATAAATTTCAAAAACAAAATTTATGCATCGCAAGACTTGACCCTTCAAATTAACGTGTCCAAACATTTTTTTTTACAATATTCAAGAGCTGTCCCACAATTTCAAATATTCATGAATTTCTATCGCAGTTTAACTGCTCGCCACCAGCGCATGGAAGCTTTAGAACAATGTTTTTCCACGCATCAAAAACTTACACCTTTCCCATCAACTTGTGCATAACAGTATCCTAAACATTGTAACGCGTCTATGTTATCCTACAGTTACCTGACAATTAAAAGACGTCCAAGAATCCTGGACTTGCCTCAGGCTACGCATATCTTACACTCATTGTATTGGAAGCAGTTAGCGGGAATTGCCATCGAAATATGAGTGTTTTTGATAAAAAGGACTCTTAAGAGAGTTGTAACAAAATGTCAAATCGAAATCCTTTCCACCACTTAATCTTTAGGTTCCATTGAGTTATTGTGCCTTCGTTTCAACATAGGTTTGCGTGGAAATAATTGGTTGCACAATAATGTCAATATAAATCATCGTAATTATCAGCTATACTCTAATTTCAATGCATTTAATCTTTATCTTTAATTAACACTTTGCCGTTAAAGCCCCTCCCCTCACACACACCTATTCCAGCCTTTCATCACTAACTGCCTCCATAGGTTGCTATAAATAGGTCCTGCATGGGAAGTTTATAAAGCTAAACAGTTAAGACATGGGTTATTAAAGGACTCCATAGTCAAGTATTCACTAAAAAAATTTTTTGTCGGCGGGCCCGAAACGACTGGCAGAGGTACGCTATTATTTATTATTTTTGGTAGCCTCACAATACACTATGTACCTTAACAATGGCGATGAAGTAGAACGTACCTTGCACACCCGAGCCATGGCGGAAAGTATGTTGACGCCGCACGGCCTTAGCTCCGCGGCTTGTTCTCGAAAGATGAAGTAGGCGTGTGCGCCAAAAGACAATGCGCCCACCGAGTGAGGCTCTGTGGAGATGGAACGCAGTGGTTCGCAATGCACTTGCAACGAATACAAATTTGCATGACTAAAGGAAAGAGCGCCCATACATGGCGGAAGCCATTTAATTTGGGTTTCACTGACCGGGAAAAAAATGCCTGTACCAAACTGAACGCTCAATTCTTAGGAGTACCACACAGTGTCTACAGTAGGGTGTCGTTCGTCAACATACATTTATTCATTGGAAAAACCTAAATAATTGCTTCTTGATATAAGTTTGCGTGCCAGTAGCTATTGCCCGCCAACGTGTGGATTGCACGCACACTGTCGAATAGGCGAATACTATACCCCTCAAGGACCCTCACGGCATGAACAGCCTCTCCCCGTTAGCGCCCCCCCCCCCACCCCCACCCCCCTCCAACTTAAAAAAATATTAGGGAGCACTTAGCTGCATTTTTAAGTGTATGACACGGTAGCGTTAAAGATTCCGCCTGCGGCAGGCCTTGCGGATTTTCGTTCGCGTACATACGGTCTGAAACTTGGTTGACAACCGATTCCTAATTTTGGGCCTTTATTATCTAGCACATATCCCAACTACGCCGACGCCGGATTGCTTGGAGGACGGACCTTTAACACAGGCGTATTAAAATAATTCCGTTGTACATTATTGAGGGGCGTGGGCATACTAACGCTGTAGCGCGAGGCCCCGTCCGCCATAACATCAGCGTCGTCGACGTTATATGGGCGAGAAATCAAGGGAATTAGTCTGGGAAGTTGGCACTGATAGACCTCCTCCATGTTTACAAACAAACAAGGTGATCGAGGTGGCGCTGCAGGCGTCTGCGATCCCACGGTATGCAAAAAACATGGGAGCGGCACTGTGGTCAACCTTGTCAAGAGCGTGTTACTGTGAGGTGCAGCCGCCTTTTTTGGCAGAAGAAATAACCACGTGCTAAGGGGGTTTACACGAACCCGAGAAAAGCCGAGTCAGGCCCCCTTTTAGAGGGAAAGGGTAAAACGCAAAGGAGGAGAGCAAAACACCAGTCACGCGTTTCCTATTCAAAACTCGCTCTTTCTCTTAAATAATCGACTCGACCCGCTTTCTGCCTAGCTCATGTACACAAGGCTGTGTATTTCGTGAGCCTCAGCGGTGAGGACAAATGCGTCACATGAAATAACTCCACGTACACGGCATGCGGCGCCCGGTCCCGCACGCCGTACCAAACGGAGAGTGGGTTCAAGAGGCACAAACGAAACGTTGCTGCCCGGCAGAGGTAATAAGCAAAGTTATCTATTTGCTGTTTGCTTCCAGCAAATCAACCGCGAAACGCGTCGAGAATTTAAATGTTTCGGGTGCTTACAGATGCTTTCATTCCGAAGCCCTCCACTACGCCACCTCTTTCTCTTTCCGCTTTCACTCCAATCTTCCTCCCTTCCCTTGCGGCGTGGCCCCGCCGGGGTGTTGCAGTGATAAGACGCCCGACTACTGTGCCGGAGAACCTGGGTTCGAACCTGACCTCGGCGGCTGCGTTTTGATGGAGGCGAAACGAAGAGGCATCCATGTGCTGTGCGATGTCAGCGCACGTTAAAGATCTCCAGGTGGTCGAACTTACTCCGCAGCCCTCCACTACGGCTCCTCTTTCTCTCTTTCCACTTTCACTCCCACCTTCCTCCCTTCCTTTACGGCGCGGTTGAGGTGTCCACAGAAAACGAGTGAGACAGTTACCGCGCCTTTCCCTTCCTACAAATCAATCCTTTCCGGAGTGGGTTAGGTGTCCACAGAACAAGTGTGACATATTCTGTGCCTTTCATTTCCTGTGAACTAATTATCTACCTCTCGGATTCTTCACACCGAGCGGCAAATGAACGTTGTTGGTAAGCGCCAAGACCCTCGCTAGCTTCAAGCGGATTTTAGGTGGTGGTAACAACTTTTATTGCCACGAAATGAAAGGAATTATTTCGGGCTGGGGCGAGTCTAGGGTGGCCTCCAGTCGGGAGCGACCTCTTGAGCTCGCGTGACGAGGGCCAGTTGCGTAGTTGTTTTTGGGCTGGCCAACAGCTTGTCCCATTCCTCCGCTGAGGGAGCTGGCAAGAGTGTCTTTGGAGGGGGATTGCTGGCGCATTCACACAGTATATGGTCTTGAGTGGCCTGCGTCCCGTCACCGCAGTGCCGGCATGCAGGATTGAACTCTCCGTTTGTAATTAACGATAGTCGGTAGGGGCTAAGAATGGCCTTTGTTTGTAGGCGTCTGAGTGTCGTGGCTTGCGCCCGGTCGAGGTCGGGGTGAGGAGCGGGGTACGTGCATCTTAGCTCGCGATAAAAGTTTGTTACCTCCGCGTATGTGCGCAGTGCCTCGACAGGCGCGTCCGTTCCCGATAGATCTCCCGTTTCCCGGTTGGTTAAGCCTCGGGCTAGACGGTCGACCCCTTCGTTTCCGGAGTTACCCGCGTGAGCCGGAACCCATACGAGATTGATGTTGTGATTGAGAGATCGGTTGCGCAGAATTCGCGCCGCGAGTGCGCTTACAGAATTTTTGGCGAAATTTTGAACGGCGCTTTTTGAGTCGCTTAGAATAGTTTTGGTGCGGGGATCCGCGATGGCCAGTGGATTAGCTACTTCGTCTGCCTCGCATATGGAGCTAGCATGAAATGTTATGGCGTTAATGAAGGTTGACTTTGGAGCTGCCATACATGCCACGTATGCTCCGCGTTGTTGATGTGTTGAGCTGCATCCACGTACACTGCTTGTGGATCTTCCTCGTACTATTTCTCAAGGGTCTGTGCCCTTGTCTTCCTGCGGGCATCATGTCTACCTGGTAGCATGTTTTTAGCTATTGGTTTAACAACTAGTCTACTAGTTATGTCAGCCGATAAATGGGATGTTGCGCACACCACCTCAGTGGGGTGTATGTGGAGCTTGTCGAGAATTACGCGTCCCGCAAGGCTGCGTGACAAGCGGGTCACTTGTGCTGTCTTATGGGCTTCAATTAGTTAAGATAGTGTGTTAAAAACTCCTAATGCAGTAGTCGATCTGAGTTAGCGTATACTGGTAAGCTAAGGGCAGCTTTGTATGCTGTTCTAATTATGCTATTAAGTGCATGTTCGTCCCTACGACGCAGATGATAGTACGGGCAAGCGTACATGATTCTGCTTATCATAAAGGCTTGAATGAGCCTGCACAGGTCGGCTTCTCTCATACCCCTGCGACGTGTGGCAATGCGTCTCACCAGCCCACCTATCTGGTGCGCCGTGACGCGTAGCCGGCGTATAGCTTCTGTGTTCTGCGTATTATTCTGAATCAACATTCCGAGAACTCTGATCGTGGCTACCGGGGGTATCGGTTGGTTGTCAATGTGTAACTGGATAGGTTCTCGAGAATGTGGTTTTACCTGTGAAGCTTGTTTGTTCCTTATAACTAATAGTTCTGATTTAGCCGGTGAACAGGTAAGGCCGTTTTCCTGCACATAAGACTGTACCGTGTCGATAGCTCGTTGTAATGAATCTGTAATATCTCCATCGGAGCCAGAATTGGACCATATGGTGATGTCGTCGGTGTATATGGAATGATGTATGTGTGGGATATCATCTAACAGACGCGGGAGGCCGCTCATAACGATGTTGAAGAGAAAAGGTGAAAGTACGGCGCCTTGCGGTGTTCCTCTCGTCCCTAGTGTAATTTTGTCGCTAACTTTGTCAACGAAATGGAGCGTAGCCGTACGCGCATTTAGAAAGGCAGCGATGTAGTCGTATGTCCGTTTGCCTACGTTTAACTGTGAGAGGTGATTGAGGATGGAAGCGTGTGACACATTTTTCGAAGGCCTTACTCACATCGTGTCCCAGGATGGTTCGCGTGGCTCTTATGCGATTTGTATCTAGAATGTCTTGTTGAATTTACCACATAATGTCCTGAGTCGAAAGACCTGCTCGAAACCCAATCATGGACGGGGGAAACGTGCCTTCTGCATCGGTGTGCATGAGGAGACATGACGTTAGCGAGATTGGGCGGAGGTTCCCCATCTCGAGTCTTTTGCCCGGTTTAGGTATGAAAATAATTTTAGCGTGCTTCCATTCCTCAGGGACGCTGCCCTCTGTCCAGTACCTGTTGAAGAGGTCCGTAAGAGCCTGTACTGACTGGTCTTCTAAATTGCACAACATGTTATTGGTGATGCAATCTTCCCCCGGTGCCGAGGTGGTGTTAATTTGGTTAAGAGCAGCCCTAATCTCTGCTACGGTAAAGACGCTATCCATGCGAGGATTATCCAATCCTGAGTACCCATCTGGCGTGGGTATATCCTGGGAGGTGTTAATGTATTTATTTTTTAAAGTGGTCCTGAGCTCTTCGTCGGTGCCTTGGAAAGATTGCGAGACCCTATGTAGGTTCTTGTGGGAATCTGCCTTAGTTCTCGTAGGATCCAGTAAATGTCTAAGTAAAAACCACGTGTTCTTGTTGCCCAGTTGCCCATTAAGGCGGTCGCAAGTCTGATGCCACTGTTCTCGGCTAAGTTTCCACGAGTAAGCCTCAATTTCCTTTTCAAGCTGGGTTAGCCGAATTTTTAAACGTCGGTTGTGCTTATTTTTATGCCATCGAGCATGGATACTTCCTTGTGCTTCAATCATGTGCACCAGCTTAGCGTCCGGGCTGGGACTGCTGTCCTCCAGGGTAACAGTTTTTGAAGTGTTTGCGGCGTCGTGCAACAGACGCTCCGTCCATTGTCTTAAATCTACTATACTTTCCGCTGGCCTTTGCGAGCGGACATATCTAAAGGCGTCCCAGTTCGTGTGCTTCACTTCCTGGCGACGCATTTTGCAATGCGTAGCTCGGAAAGTGGTACATAGTACATAGTGGTCGCTTCCTATGTTTGTATTTAGGTTTTCCCATCTCGCATCGGGGATATTTCTGGCAAAGGTAAGGTCAGGGCACGTATCCCTGGTTACACTGTTACCAATGCGCGTAGGTTTATCAGGGTCGACGAGTAAGGTATGCCCTAGCGCCTGGGCTGTCTCCCATAATTTAGTTCCCTTTTAAAGCGGATTTTAGATAAGCATGGAAACAGCAGCAAGAGCACTGCATCTTGGCACCGCGCGGATTTGCCTATCCGCGCGTGATTCGTTGAAATCGCCACGCCGTGCGCCTGTTGTATCTGCGCTGTTCGTGGCCGACTTTCAGCATTAACTTTTGCAATTTCATCACGGGTATTTACGCTTTTAGCTTGCATTACAATTACAAGCTGCAGTGGTCGTGGTGGTTCCTTAGCTAGGGAGACCCAGTTCAGTCCTGGCTACCATGGCTGCACGTACATCTAGGATAAACTCAGAATGCCACTATACTTGCCATGTAGTACGATGCAGAAAATAAAATTTCTCGCGGAGTGCGAATCACGAGCCCATATGTCGCCCGGCGATGCTGAACTCTACAACTCACATTCACAATTAGCCGCTCGGTGTAAAAAAATGCACCTCCAAGCGAACAAGTCAGCGGCTGTCAACGCGCAGTGGTAATGTTTATCACGGAATAGATTAAAATTATTTGAGATGAACACGGCGAAGGCTAGCAATGTAGCATAACCCCGAAGGAGTTCAACACTGATTACTCGCGAAGCAGCTTACTAAGCATACGTACAGTTTCCAAAGTGAAAAAAGAAGTATTTCAGGAATTGTTTACATATGTAGACACATCCATACATGCTCCATCAAAGAAACAGGCATACGCATTACAATATACTGGCCTTTGAGTAGCGATAGTGCTCTGGCGTCAAAGTGAATAAGCTCTAGCTTAGCCTTGACAAAACGTCTGCTGCATATCAGATGAGCCGATGTCCGTATCCAGCCTTGGAGCTTCACCACGGCGGTCCACTGTTTACGGCGACCTTCGTTGAAAAGAAACCTGCGCAAGCTTATTACACTTCTCTTTCTGTCCCTTTCGACATATGCCACGCCGACGCGAGTAGTCGGCGCGGTGCTGTTTTATTTCCGGAAGCAGCAAACCACTCCGCAATCAGGGTAGGCAAAAACGACTGTTATGTTTTGCCTACCACGTCAAAGTCGCTGACGACGACAGCGCCACCGCATCTCCTTGACGTAGCCGTTTTAGGAGGTCTCTGATTGATGAGCAGGTCGGGTGACGTCCCAAGACCGCATAACATGGCAGAAGCTGTCAGATCTGGCTACGTTCTTGAGATGGGAATCGAACTGTCCGAGAACCTTTTATACAAGTTCTGGCATGCTATCCTTATATATCACTCAAGAGCTCTCGCACGTTATGGTTAAAACGGGGCTTTACATCTATGCCGGGTTGTCTGTCACACAGCTGTGGCTGTTCATAAGTGCACTAGAAAGAGTATGTATAATAGAGCCATAAATTACAGAATTAGGGATTAAGTGAATAGCAAAACACATGTGCGCAAGCGAGGATCGGTAAAGGGTGCCGCATGCAGTCAGGAGCCATTAACGCAGCAGCATCATGCTGTTGAAGGTGGAGCTTAAGTGTCACCCAAACTTACACATGAGTACGACATATATACACATTGGATCAGTAGCCGTGCCACTCTTGCTGTAGTTGTGGCATGACTTCTATAACTTTCCACTCTCAACACCTACGCCCAGCACACTTGCAAGCTCCGCCGCCTGTCTGAATGAACCGAATAGCTACAGCGAGTTTCTCCAAAAAACAACTTCATGTCCCAGATTTGAACACACGCTTGTCTAAACCACACGCAGAGTCCGAATTATCCAGTTTTTTCGAGATAAGAATATCAAGTATTGAAACTTTGGACTTTAATGGCCTATAGTCGACTACACGGAACTAGATTGGACTCGATTGCACCGCACATCATTGCAGAGCACAGTACCGCACTACATTGCATTGGATTTGACCATACTCGACCAGACTAAACTGGGCGAAGTGATTTGAGTGGGCTAATCTGTACTAGACTGGATTGCATTGTGCTGCGCTACTCAGGATTTGAACCGACTTGGCTAGGCTAGACTGGAGGATGAATTGGACTACGCTAGTCTAAACCGGACTGGACTGAGCTAGATTGGAATAATTATCTATCGATGCCTCACAAAATGTTACCTAAAAATCAGTGTAAACAAATAAATTTCTATTTGTACAAATCGCAATCGCTTCCTTTTTTAATACGTTTAACCGTGGTGATTTGCCGCAACGCTTTGAGAAAACTAGAAAAAGCAGAAGTAGAACGGGGCGAGTGATGGCGTGTCCCACTCACCGCTGAGCGTCGCGCCGTCGGCGTCGTCGGTCTTCAGGAAAGGGTAGGCTGGTTTGTTTGTGCCCGGGGCCGGTACGGCCGAGCGGTAGATGGAGTGTCTTCCTTGCGCCAGATGCCACAGGCTCACCACAGAAGAAACGCCCGGTACAGGTGCGTCATCTGCGTGAGAGACATGCCGTTGCAATAATATTGGGCAGAATTCGACTATGAAAATAAAATTCGATAGAGGCGCTTAAGACCGCTTGTGTGCGCGAAACATGAACTCGGCATCAAAGGCCCCAGCAGCCTCTTCACATTGCACCCCTACAGCGCTGGTACGTCAGCCAGTCGTGTGCTTACGCAAGCAATCACACGTTGGAATCTCTAAAAATGAAGACGCTTTACGTCAGTTAATCACGGAGTAGCGTGCAGCAGCAGAACGTTTTGACAGGATGGTGTTTGAGTGTTCAGAATATTAAATGTTATTTCGCTGTGTTAACCAGGCGGCTATGCTTCCAGATCACACATTGCATGTGCTCCACAGAGAACATCTTAAAGTAATGCTTTTATTGGTGATGAAGTTGGATACGAATCACACTTTGTAACACAGCTTGGCAAACACAATTTCATGGTCAGTGAGGTGGTTCGACGCGGTCTTAACGTCCTCAAGAACGCCGTTTTGAAATACAAAATCTCTACAACTATTTTATTGCCCTCCTTATCCGTTTCTTGCTTAACCTTATTCTGTACATGCTGCCTCTGCGCGTCGGCATGTTTTTCTTAGCAATACGGCATCAGCCTCAGTTGATCCCTACTGCCGCTATCGTTTTGACCGCTGTTGTTCCCACCGTCGCACATAACGATATCCTTCGTCAGAAAACCAGGACTACCCTCCATACTAAAGCAAGACGCAGAGCCACGACCGAAAGCATTCAAGAGCGCCTAGCAGGCTCTCCGTGACGTAACAGAGCTCCTCCTACTACACCTCTCACCCGTCCGCATTAGAAAAGTCAAATCGGCTTCAGACATCGTGTTTTTTGGGAGAATGCGGATAGTAGCGCTGCAGCACTAAACCGCACATGATTCTTTAAAACATCAGACATGTCGACCGGCGTTGCGGCTGTAAGGGACGCACCGTTGCGCGCAGAAGTAGTGCCATGGCCTCTCATTTGACACCTCAGAGCTACGCGCACTCGCTCATCGGACACCCGAGGTACGCATGTCCTCGCATGGCTAGGGTCGAATCTCTCTCTTTCCAAATGCGCCGCCTCTCTTCAAATTGCTGCCGACGGACCACGAAATTGGGAGGCCACCGACGTGTCCTTCGATTAATGCGGCTGGTGAAGCTTTTGATGTATACTTTTATCAATGCAACACTGCATGTCTCATACTCACCCGGTCTTGTCTCGTGATTCAACTCAGGGATGACGATACAAAATTTACGGGAAACTTTTGTCAGTATAGTTTTCTCGTAGTGTAGCTGATTTTGATGCCACTTACAGGTCGAGTCGATGTGACCTTTTTCAAGAACTTCACACAGTCCGTCTGCTTCCAGCTTCAAAACGCATCGTGTGCGTCATGCTTCGTAGTGGTAACATCAGTTTCTCTGCCACTTGCTACATTGCGCAGCTTTTTCTTCTTGGGAATAGCGATCGCCTTATTCGCCAATACGCAGAGTTGGTCCTTATTTTACCACAAAGCTCCAATCATATGCGGAATTAACAGTTCAACGCTGAAACAGGCATTTCTGGGCGGACATTATGATTGGTTTCCAGAGAAGCAGAATACAATCAAATATTTACTTGCAATACGCAAATATTCTGCCAGTGGATGACTGCTACAAACTCCTCGCTCTTCTGAATTGTCGTTTCGATTTATATTCCTTCAGGAAGAGATTTGAGCGACTTCATCGTATAGTCGAACACGAATACATCGAACTTGAAAGGGATGTCAAAATATCTCGATATATCAATGCTTTCACGCATAAAACGTGAAAACATATGGGTTCTCGGTAACCCATATGTATGGATTCTCTGAAACCCAACAGCATACTGCCATCACATGAAATCGGCATGGGTACGCTTACTAGCAAGGCCCAAGTGCGCACGCACGCGCCGAGCTACACCTCGCACCATACGTCGGAAAGGCAGGCGCACTCGATGCACCCCCCCCCCCCCCCCCCCCACACATCTTACTCCGTTGGCCAGATTAAAGCATTAGAGCTAGTGCTGCTTTCGTCTCACGCCGCGCAGCACAACTGGAATTGCGTTCACATCAAACTTGAAGCGGGCGGTGTATCAGAAAAATAGCTGGTCATAAAAAGTCCGACCGTTTTACCTGTACCTTACAATCTCACTATTGAACCAATTATAATCGGGTACACTTGATTTCTGGTTCGCCTTTAGCAGCGAAGAAGGCCACGCGAGAGCCACCGCAAACCTTCTGTCAGCTAGGCTAGATTACACGCACAATAATCAGCGCACCGAATGCCGGCTTCTTCGCATTACAAAAGTGTCCATTGAAAATAACATGCCAGACCGAAGGCCACCAAAAAACTAACTCGGCGTTGACAACGTCGCGCGCATTAACAGCGTAACGGCAGCCGGTAGGTACCGAAAGAAGATAAACCGATCCAACTCCACGTGCGCAGTTATCGTGTGAAGCGCCATTATTAGAAGCTCACCATGCAAGGACGCACCGCTCAGTTCAATATATCGGACCTGCCTTTAAAGTGAATTAGATAAACACGAACAGCAATGCTATTCATTTTCATGGGATTTTCAAGGGTATATTCAGGCACTTAGATGTAAGCAATAATTCAGCATATCCGCCGTCGACATTTTTTTTAAGAATGGAGAACAGCGGAACACACGGGAAGAGAAAGAACACGGCGGCATCGGCATAATGCACTGACTAACAACTCCATTTCATTCCACATGAATAAAAAGATATACGCCGGAGAAATCATAAACAGCGAAAAAAAAAAAAAACACTAAACATAATGACACTTATCAGACACAAAAGGTGCGATAATGTTTTGTGAGTTTTGGTTATATGGGTGTTTAACTTCTCAAAGCAACTCAGATTATGAGGGACCTCCAAGAATCTCGACCACCTGGGATTCTTTAGCTGGCACTGGCATTGCACCGTAAAGGGGCGCCTTCCTTTTCGCCTCCATCGAAAAGGGGCAGCCGGGGCAATGATCAAACCCGCGTCCTCGGGACTAGCAATCGGGGCACCGCGGCGGGGCAATATAGCTGCTTCGAAAATGTTAAAATTTCTAGTCGACGCAATGCCCCGTCATGTTAATTATCGTTCCGTGTGTTGTGATGTTTTCCCCTCAATGTTATGTAAACTGGTGGGGATGAATGAATAATTGTAGTCCTGGATCTTGAGAGGAGTCGAAGCGATGCCTATAGAAGTACATGAATAACAAAACCGTGACTGATTTTTGGCTTTCTGTGTAAGGCTTTCCTCCGAACTTTTCGTATGGTAACAAGGAGTGTACTCGCCTCTCGGCCACGAAATTTTATACAGGCATTTTCTAGAGCGCTGGCAGAAACGTCGCAGCTCAAGGAGTGCACAACAGGACACCCACCGAGCCACAAGGAGGAGGTATCCCGAGAAATGAAGTCAGAACAGCGCCCCTCCGCTCCGCCGGTCTTGTTGCTCTCCAAGACGGGCACCCGTTCCGCCTCGGGCACCAACGATAGGTCCGCGGCCTGCAGGCGACGGACGACGTCATTTCAGATGCGTGTTGTGGCTGCACCGTTCTGCTCCTTAAGAGACCCAATCTTCATGATTATGGCCAGAAGTGCTAGGGGTGGAATTGGTAGTCGTAAGCGCAGAAGAGGTGGAAGAGGTAGTTTCAAATTCGGAGTGCATATTAGTGCGCAAAGTTAATGTTTGGTTTGGTTTGGTTTGTGGGGTTTAACGTCCCAAAGCGACTCAGGCTATGAGAGACGGCGTAGTGGAGGGCTCCGAAAATTTCGACCACCTGGGGTTCTTTAGCGTGAACTGACATCGCACAGCACACGGGTGCCTTGCTTTTCGCCTCCATCGAAAATATGGATGTGGCGTAGGCGTAATAGCCATGCCATGTTATGTCGTATAGTTGTGCGTGATATCTTCAGTGATGGTGCATGTAGTCGTCCGTCGACGCCAATCGGTGGGCTCAGCGTGCATGCCAATTTATAAACACAGACAACACATCTACCCCTCTCCCACCGGGTTCACATTAGGTGGGACTTTCATAGGGCGAAGGTATGGATATTATGCAAGATCTATAGGTTACCGCAATAAAGTTGATCCTCACATTCCTTTCTGTACCGGTTTGAAAAGCATACGTTTGATGTTGACACATAGCTAGAGGCAAATGTTGCTGCCGTCTCGGCAATACGTCACTTCACTGTAATCCAGAGTGTTGCCAATTATATAGAAGCAGTCCTAATCGTAGCTATAATATACTTACTATAATACAGTATTTCATTCCCGTATTCATGCACACTATGTCACAAACTTACTTGCGTGAAAGAGAAACGAATGCTAATTGGCTGCGCCAGTAGAAGGTACAGCTTCAAGTAACCTAAAATGATTTTGTTGCTATTTAATATCAAACAATCTTTTTGTAAAAACTAATTCCTGAAATGCGACAAGCGAAGCGACACAACAGATACTCTATTCCATTCTAACATCATTGTTGAATTAGTGCCTTCCTAGCACTGTCACGACCGGAGCATCATGACAAGCGTTTTGTAAGGCGCTGTTCAAGTGTAAATAAAGGTCAAAATGAGGAGTTCGGAATAATCAAAAAAGAGGAAATGTTCACTCGGTTTACGTCCTCTTCTCAGTTGGGTTTTCGCGGTCTCAGCCACTGAGGAAGGAGACGATGAAACATGAATTCTTCCATCTCGCATGGAAGGTTTCCTCGGGGATACGCACCTGCACTTGCCAGTCGGTTGGATTCCTGGAGTTGGTGCCGCAGATGTAGAGCGTGCTGCCCTCACGGATAGGATGGACTTCGCGGATGTGATTCCGGCAGTCTACGTCCGAACCCAGCTGCACACAGGAGATTCGAGAAGACAATGAAGAGCTCATTAATCTCATTTCGACGTTATTTGAAAGAAATGCCGAGCTTCGCTTGACTTGTTCAGTGAGGCATCGGGTTTGAGCCTCCATACAAAACATGACGCCAGCCGAATTTTTTGTGCATTAGTAACAGCAAGCGGCTATATTCGCACCGCAATGGAATATTCCTGGTGATCTGATAGACGCAGTTCAACGCACAAGCATTACTACCCGCATTCGAAGAGATCACTGTTCGTTGATGCCATCTTCGTAGCCGGATTCTTGGCGTTCTTGTCTCCCTCCGCTCTTCGAATATTGCCTTCATCATTTTAATATGCAGCTACAAAGTAGACATAAGGACCTAAATTAGGCCACTTTCATTATAATAAAAGCCTAAAGCATCCGGTAAATATTTAGCTAAACCCTGAAAAAACTAGCAAATCAATGCTAAAAGAATCTAAAGTCAGCTAAACGAGTGCTAAATATTGCTTCTGCATGTATATGCGCACTTCGCCAAGTTCAACCACCGTTCGATTTTTTGTGCGTGTGTATGTAGGGGGTAGGGGGGGAGTTAAAGTGTGTGTGTGTGTGTGTGTGTGTGTGTGTGTGTGTGTGTGTGTGTGTGTGTGTGTGTGTGTGTGTGTGTGTGTGTGTGTGTGTGTGTGTGTGTGTGTGTGTGTGTGTGTGTGTGTGTGTGTGTGTGTGTGTGTGTGTGTGTGTGTGTGTGTGTGTGTGTGTGTGTGTGTGTGTGTGTGTGTGTGTGTGTGTGTGTGTGTGTGTGTGTGTGTGTTGGTTGGTTGGTTGGTTTGTGGGGTTTAACGTCCCAAAGCGACTCAGGCTATGAGAGACGCCGTAGTGGAGGACTCCGGAAATTTCGACCACCTGGGGTTCTTTAACGTGCGCTGACATCGCACAGCACACGGACGCCACTTCGTTTCGCCTCCATCGAAACGCAGCCGCCGAGGTCGGGTTCGAACCCGGGAACTCCGGACAGTAGTCGGGCGTCTTACCACTGCACCACCCCGGCGGGGCGTGTGTGTGTGTGTGTGTGTGTGTGTGTGTGTGTGTGTGTGTGTGTGTGTGTGTGTGTGTGTGTGTGTGTGCGTGTGTGTGTGTGTGTGTGTGTGTGTGTGTGTGTGTGTGTGTGTGTGTGTGTGTGTGTGTGTGTGTGTGTGTGTGTGTGTGTGTGTGTGTGTGTGTGTGTGTGTGTGTGTGTGTGTGTGTGTGTGTGTGTGTGTGTGTGTGTGTGTGTGTGTGTGTGTGTGTGTGTGTGTGCGCGCGCGCGTGCGCCGCAGAAGCAGGCGGACAGCGAGAAGTAGGGTCGTCGCGCTCCTTGCGGCGACGGAGGATGTGATTCTCTATAGAAAGCTCACATTTCTTCCGCGGCGAATGCGAAGGCCTTAAGAAAGAGAAAGCGCTACCTTTGAGACAGGTTACGACTGGAGGAAAGTTTACGTATGAGACGAGACCACTCTGCAGGAAAGAAACGGAGAGGTTTTAAAATAAGATCTCATAGCATCATAGCACCCTGTGCAGGTGCAAATTGGACTATCTTCTAGTTGCAAGTGAGCACTACATCGACCGCCCTCCCTTCCTCTCTATATACCTATTTCCACTGCGACGCTATATCCAGCATGCTTGGTCGGTCTCAAGGCCGCAAATGTTGCCTACTGGCAGATCCTAGCAGCACAAAGGCTGCGCTGAAAGGGAGGAAAACCCACTCACACTCCGCCGTAAAGTGGTGCAGAGCGAATACATCAATGTCTGTAATAGGAGAAGGATGATGTAGGGCTGCGGTGGTCCTTTTTAAAGACATTAGGCATGCCCGCTGGAGAAAGCAGCGCAAAAGGAAATATCGAGAAGCTCCACGAAGGAAGCGGGGCCGATTACGAACTCTCATCGATTTTCCTGATTTACTAATATAGGACGGAGTATAGCGTTCGATAGTGCTCCGATGTAAAGACGTCGAGCTTTAAATGACACGTGATCAGTTTTCATTCCCTCTACGGCAGCATCATCTCGCAATGTACACTTCCTTCTGTGCAATTAGTAGTCAGGAAGGCGACATGGAACTGCTGGCACGCTTGTGAAGTCGCACTGCGGCTTTCCGGTTAATGCAATATAGGTGGGACATTTCATTCAAGCTAACAAAGGCGTCACTGAGCGAACGAAGGTCTTGAAACCAATATGAAGCATAAGCTTAGGACAGAGGTTTGCGTGAGCGTGCCACAAAACGCTAAAGCGGGAGCAAAGCTGCATAACGGGCAGCAACAGATGTGCCGCGAATTACAAGAACAACACACTCCGCCGCTTATCGCTCATCTCTTTTGGGGGAAATAAAACTTGTTTCGTAGGTCTTGCGTCGCGGTGTTTTTTACCTGATCTCCTCCCCGTACTCTGCAGCTGGACATACTTTGCTCCGGAGCGGGAAGGTGCAGCTCCTGCAACATCACATGTCGCGGAAAAGGCGAAATAATTGCCGTCACATTTTGACCCAATTATAACTGTGGAGTTTGAGGAATGTTTCACATCTATGCAAATGAGCAAGGACGTCAAAAGATGCTATCTCTGAAAATGAGGCACACGTACTCCTTATCACGTAAATACGCATCCAATCGTCGCAGTGAAGACTATAGGTAAAATATTGTTTTTTTTTTCTGTTTGTGTTCGAAAACAGCTGTTCGACAGTGTTAAGAAGTGGGCTGATGGGTACGGGTTGCGATGAAATATTATTGTTAATTGCAACACTGACTAACTCAGAAACGGTCACAGCTCACAACCAGTGCATGCGACACCAATTCATATAAATATTTTTTCGTCATTTCAAGTTACTGCTATGCACAGTGCAAATAATTCATCAATATCAATATGAAAGGGCAACGATAAACTCGTCAGCTCGACAAAGGTAGTAAGGGAAATACACGAATAAACACTTGCTGAAATACAACCAGCGCCAATATTTATTTTCGCGCTTGGTAATCCTTGAAAAAAAAAAAAATAGATTTTTCGCTGATAGCACACAACTCTCTTTATGCGACACAATGTCAAAGCTAAAGTACGCTTGCTGTACTTAATTTGTATAATAAATTCAACGCAACTTTATTTATGATTGGACAAGAACACCACGAAATGCACTCGTACGGATAAATTTTCAACAGCAGTCAGAAAGTTGTCCATAATCAAATTTGAATTGCCACTACTTTAAAACGAACGTTTGTGACGCGGATTGAGGGAAAAAAACAAATAAATAGGCTGTACGTTTTTCTTGCAACCAATTTTTAATTTCGTGACTATTACTTGTCGGGCCCTGAAAGTTCCTGTGTCCGCTATAGCCTTGGCTAGATTCAAAAATAGGTGAGAGAAATCACTTCACTGACTTGCTGTTCACCATTCGCCTGTGAAAACAGCAATGATAATTCCTTCACATACAAGAGTTATTTGTCAATAACCAGGGCGGCACTGTAGATGAATCAGGATTTACGATCAATAGAATAGCGCCTTAGGGTCCGTGTGCCTACATCCCTTCCCTTGACTCGGATATAACCGTAACAGCACTCCGCACGCTTGCTACGTGATGTTTTTTGCCAAAAAATATCAAACTGGTGACAACCACACGTGCGCAGAAAACTGGTTCATCGATGGCGACATCCAGCAGTCGGGGATTAAAAAAAAATCACTGAACATGACAGTGCAGAAGCATGCCACAAGATACAATACGCGACAACCAGCGGGAACTACCTACCACAAACCATCGCCGCTCTATCCAGGGGATGCCTTGCCCCGTCTGACGCTGCTCTTGTATCCGCTAGGGGTTTAGCCACAGCGATCTAGGAAACGTGTCATAATGACGCAACTCCCGCCATGTAGCGCGAAAGCGTTTCAGAAAATAAATTTTTCTTTAGCTATCCACCTTACCACTCAAAACATAATGCTGGCAGTGTTTTTCAGGAATAAGCTATCAATATTGTTTGGTTCGCTATTTACGTTCACTGTCCCTTCGTGCTAGCACCATCTGCATATATGAGATTCAGATGGGTCCGTGAATGGGCCAGAATACACCGAACAAGCTACACAGGTAATCTATACAGCCCTCTGAAAAACATTCATACTGGTCCGAGGTTCGAGCTGAGAACGACCGCTTATCCTGGGCGACCACTCTATCAGTTAAGCTAACCACGAGGGGCAGCAGATAAGGTGAGAGCGAATAAATCAGCAACTTGAATCTGGAACGTTGTTTTTGTATTGGTTACTGGAGTCCCCAGTGGTATAGATTTGGAATGAGGGAGTAATTACTCGTCTCTATGAGACAGATGTCTGTAAGTTGTTACGGAATCTATAGCGATTGCTCTACATTTGAGGGCGACCGGCATACAACGGCTACCTGAAGTAGAACCCAATTAGTATGAAACTGCAACCGAAGCACCATCAACAATCAGTGTACAACCTCGAGAATTTTTTAACCCTTCTCCGGAAACCGATAATATGACGTTTGAATTGCGGGCATTTTCTTATTTTCACCTTTGAAATAGAACGGGACATGCCTGTCGCGACCGGCACAACAGTAAGTCATGGGAGGAATCTGAGGGACAAGTTTCCTTAACTGCATTGAACTTGACTATTAATGCACGGTGTGCCCATATAGCCTAAAACGCTATGCCTGTAACTTCGAAAGGGAAGATTGCTATTGGCCAATTGATTCATGAAAAAGGAACAAAATGATTTGGTACACGCACACGAAAGAAGCAATAGAAGCGCCTACTGGTAATGTGGGCTGTTTTTTTATTTATTTCTTCCCCAGCATTTCGAATCCATAACTTGTTCAGGTCGACCATTACATTTCACTTATGCTAAGCGGAACTGGGATCAGATCAGAAATAGAAATAATCCCGAATAAAAATGGCAACTTTGGCAGGTTTTATAGGTCGGTGCGTAGCGGCGCCAAAATTAGCGCGATGTTAAAACGTACACCCACCGTGACAGGCTCCAGGCTGATGTCTTTAAGATGTAGCTTGAACAGATTCTCCCTGCGAGCGAAATCCACCTCTGTATGGATCCTCATCACAGAACCGCTAAACATCATAGGGGCTTTGTGTGGGGCTACCGCACCCTCTAAAGAAAGCGGAAAGAAAGGTTTTGAGCTGTATAATTGCAAAGCGAATAACAATTGCGAAACAAAAAGTGGTTCTTAAGCATCTAATGAACTTGACTCGTAGAAAAATAGTGTTTTCATATCATGGTGAATCTGAAGCACAGGGATGCTCTGGGCTCCAATATTCAAAGCATATTTGCAAAAGTGTGCAGTCCCCTGCAGAATTGCCCATTAAGACAGAGTTCTCAGTTACGCTTCCAGAAATTTCAGCACGCACCGATCACTTTTGTGTGATACCAGCACGTAGCAAGGAAGAAAAATTAACAGTGTACGGTTACATGTCATTGGACTCATAATGCGGGCATAATATAGACACCTTATGAATCAGCTGGGTTTCGTAATAAGAACCCAATCCCGCGGTGGCACGCATTTCCTCGTGAACGAAAACAATCTTATACCTTTTTTTTTTAAATAAATACCGATGTTATCCCCACGGCTTTGTGACGTTTTTCTCGATTTATTTCGAAATCTCTTCATCTTGCTGTATTTCTTATCACTGTTAAGATACATTGTAGAGCTTTTTGCATGCGATTATATGTGTTTCTGTTTTAGCTAATCATCACTTTTTTATTCTGCCTATAATCATGTAATTTCATTTCCTCTTCCTTTTACGTGACCTCTAACGTTTTTTATGCATAACATCTACTTTGGTTATACTTATTTTTCCTGCACTGCCCCTTTCATGAAACCCTAGATTACCGAAAAAATAATCTGTATGTATGACAACTCGAGAAGATCAGTAAGAACAAATGAGTCTAACCACTAAGCGAATGCTGATCTACTGAACCAAACAAAGTGCAATTGAAAGCCGCTGGCCGCCGCGCCTACCCTACAGACAACCACGACACATACAGTCGTCACATACATGGCTCCAACGAACAGGTAGCCTCGAGTTTCGTCCAGGTAAGCCGAACGGTAGTACAGCTTTCCACGGGTGAACTTCTTGAAAGGACGATTGACTGCTCCAGGCGCTGTAGCTGCAAAGAAGCATATCTGACACTCCTTTCAAGGAACGCAAATGATATGCTTCATGTATGCTATTTGGACGCTACCTTATACGCGGAGTCACCAACAGGAAGGTTGCGCGAGAACTGGAGCTCTTTGTCGGACGTCTTTGCTTATACTAACCGACCTACAATGCGCATGGCTATGCGTTTCAGTGCCAGGAATTAGCTCCACTTGTTGACTGTCAGTGTACAAGCTTCGACCTCGGCTCCGAAAAAGATTCTCATGCGCCGAAAGCTTGCGATCTAGCCTAAAGCAATGGGCATATTACTGAGGTTTCGCTTGAGTATAAATGACTTGTCTGAGGCTGACACTTTCAGCGTTAAACTCGACGACAGGCCTTTCCTGTCGTATAACATATCACACATACATAGACAGCGCCCGCTCATCCCACAAGCACGTAGCTCTCTGGCAGGACTCACGCCGCAGTGAAAGAAATAAATAGTAGTATATCAGTCCAATGTGTTTAAGACCATCCCACAGAGTGGAGTGAATTTGTAGCAAGGGTCGTAGTTGCTCTCTAGCATCCACACGAAGCGCAACGATAAGGCTGCCGAAGAAAGCAATGTAGAATTCTCAGAAAAGGTGCAGTTAAGGAAAATTGGTCGGGGTTCAAGGATTGAACCCGGTGCCTCCGCTTGTGCGAGTCAGTGGCTGTACCAGCTGAGCGAACTAGAGCGCCTAGTTGATAGTAGGACGAGGCCGTTTTTATCCCAGGTCGAAGCGAGGATGATAAATTTATGGATTACGGGTTGTTGGTCAAAGCGCCTCGCCATGCATAGTTTCTGCTAGCCATCGTACCGAGGGTCCTAGTGCCTACTAGACGCCGTAAAATGTGAGTAAATCATTTCACGAGGCAAAATTTTAGATACTGCGCGCGGTCATATAAGACGATGACACGCATAACTGAGACATAGGGGCGGCCTAGTAAACACTCGGCGAGCTTAATATGCCAGTTGCAGAAAAATGTCAATCACCGCTCATACCAGCTGATGAGGTGGTAGCAAAAGTAGTAGACGCAAACGAAATACCCGATGTTGCGTAAGGGGCGGTGGACGCGATGGTGTTATCGGGAGCATCGGCAGGAGCAGGAGTCGTGTAAGTGGCGGCAGATGCGATAGTGCGATGGGCTGCAGTGGTTGCGTGCAACGGCTTTGCGAATGCGTTGGACGACAGCTCCGTTTCGTCTATGGTGGGCACCACAAGGGGAGGGAAGAAGGTGCTGGCGTGCTCGACCGGGATCTCGGCCGAAGGCAAGATAGCCAGTGTCAGCAAAATAACCAAGACGCAGGCGGCGGACAAGGCTCCCAATCCGATGACTATGTACGCCAGCCAATTAGTCTCAACTTTCGCCCTTTCCGTGTACAGCAAGTGGTCTTCTGACGGCGCCCGGGCGTGAGTCGGAGGCACCTCTTGCTCAGGGGAGAACATGGCGTGGATCGGGGAGCGTGTACGAGGAGGAAACAGCAAGCGCTGGCCTTGTGGTCGCCTCAGCGGGACTCCGTGGTTTCGCGAGGTTAGCTCTTTCGTCTGGCTCGCATCACGCGCCACGTTCTGGCTTTGCGGTTCGTGCAGATGAAGCCCTTCCTTTTCTTTCATTCCCAACAAAGGCAACGCGATGCTGCTACCCATGCAGTCGTGTTGAGCACCCCGTCTGGAAAAATCACCGAGCAGCCTAAAAACTACTTTCAGCAACGTTGTCTGCCCCTTGCCAGGGAGACAGGGACGAGCTCGAGAGATGTTCGGAAAGTGGCAGACGTAGAATACAGGACTCTCAAATTTCTTCGTTTTATTTACGCATTTAGGAACAGCTCATTTAAGCGTCGTTGCTTAATTTGGAGTAAAACACGCGGAAAAACTTGATACATTTAGGCAGACCTCTATTTTTCTTCACTTCCCTTGTGTGGGAAACCCACCTAAGCAGACTGTAAGCATATCTTCTTGACTCATCTAGGGTAGAACGAGAGAAAGAAGATGGCTACACCAGAGGGGTAAAGGACGGCGAGCAGCCTCAGTCGTGTTGCACCATGATGAAAATAGCATTATTTACTCTTACTTTACTCACACAAGATACTCTAAAAACTAAACCTATAGCGTATTAATCATCAGAAAAAAAAATGTTTTACAGTTCATTTCTTTACAGTTGTAAAATTTCAGTTATATAAAGACTGATAAATGTCTACCAGCGATAGTTTCGTATAGGTTCGTCTGCTGTACGCAGCTTTACGTGTACCGTGTTTTATGTACTACACGCACCGTGCACATCGCGAGTTGTTTTCTGTTCGTTATAGGGTTGATAGTATTTCTCGTGCGCGCGTCCATCGATCGCGCGCAATCTACTTCATTATTGGAGCCGTCGGTAGTATAGCGGCCTGTTTTCGGGGCCTAAGCCCATGCCCCAAGTCGCCATAGCAGCCAACCCTCGTTTTTATAGGCCGCTCTAAGCGGGCCATGCAGGAAAGGGCTTGCCCTTCGCTGAAAGCTGAAGAACACGACCACCACAACCATCTACTGTCACAGGACATCCTATGAGTTGTTTTGCCTAGTAGGTGAAATACGTACGCAGCAACGTTATTTCTATTAACGTTGGTACACAGCGCACTGCAGCGCCAAGCGATCTACCCCTTTCTCAAGCACCGAGTTTCAGCGCAATGCTTCCATCGTGTGCAAAACATGATGCCGAAAGGCATCAAGTATTTCGTTTCATTTGTGAATACTATTTTTTTTTTCATTTCTAATAGGCATATATCTTCCCACCTGCGTTTCGTTACCGGCTGTATTTGTACATATTTTCACGTCTCGCTTGTCAGGGCTCATCACTACCTTTGCCGACCTTCTAACTGACCAACTCGTCTAAATTGGTCAAGGGACCTAGAAAATTGCTGAACAGTGCCGCTTTATCTTTCCACACGCCGCACTGCACTGCGATCTGCGATGACGGCGGCCTCCGTGGTCCCCGTTTTGCCAACGTTGCCAGGTTGGTACGTCTTTTTTGCGCTAGATCTGGCCTAAACGTCTCTTAAAACGTGCTGGTTACCATTCGCGAAATATCATCTGGCTGCGAAAACGATTAGCAAATGAGTGGCGAGGGTTTACATGGCAGTGTCTCTGTCGATTTCGCTCTAGTTTTGGTTGTATTAACTCAATGGGATACACAGTATGAAAGGACGCTGAGCAGGAATTGAGGGGGAGCCCCAATTCGCAAGCCAAGCCAGAGTTTCGAAGGAGACGTTTCTTCATCAGGGCAGCGCGATCATCAATGATGGGGTTTAAATGCGCTGTTGCTTCCGAAGATGAAAGGGAAGGGGTAAAGAAGCAGGTAAAGGAGTGCAGGAATGTTTTCTTGGATGTGGATTTCTGAGCCTAGAACCAGTGATCCCGCCGCCCGAAAAAAATAAATAAAAAGTGGCAGAAGCCGGCAAAACTACATTGTGAAGTAGATCACAGAGCAGGAACAGCAGCAAGCATTCAGAACATCCCTTTAGTCCCTAAATTTTGCGGAAAACAGCTGACTGCAATATGATACCAACCTTCGTAACAGAATTAAACTTGTATCTAAATTTCAAGAACTCATCATCTACACCCATCGCATTACCGTGTGGTTTTAAACTTGCTCCTCTAACACTTTCCGATAAAAGTTGCCGTCATGTATTCAATAGTTCGAGATGATTACCTTCTGTCGGCACATGTCATCTTTCCTTTATTCCATGATATTGTTACCTTGGAGTCCCAGCCCCCTATTCGGGTCTGCGTACCTGGTTGGGGGAGTAGGGGAACCTCCTGTATCGGCGGCAATAAAGTTTCAAATAATAATAATAATAATAATAATAATAATAATAATAATAATAATAATAATAATAATAATAATAATAATAATAATAATAATAATAATAATAATAATAATAATAATAATAATAATAATAATAATAATAATAATAATAATAATAATAATAATAATACCGGTGAGCGCTTGAACGACGAAAGAAGACGACGACGCTGAGAGTGTTGATCCTGGACCGTCCTTGTGGTCTCAGCGCCGAGTTCGCCCATCGAAGCGCAGGTCTCAATAAATACTTCTCCGTTACATCTTTGGTGGAGGTCGTGGGTTCCAGCCGCCCACACGCTGGATCTCCTCAGCGGCCGTCACCTCGGAACCGTCGCGATGACTACCGACCTTGCAATCTACGTCTGCAACGCCACCTGCCCTTATGGATCACCCCCTTAACCCCTGTACATTCTGCGAAACAGATTAAGTGAATCTCGGTGACCGGCTCTAGCTTTCTAAACGTATTAGTCAACACAACAGTTGGGACGGCACGCTTATGCTGTCCAGTGTGACTTTCAACCATACCGTAAGCGTACCTATGTGGTTCGAAACCCATGAAGGAGAGATTCTTCCTGGGGTGTTTGCAATCATAAATTCCGAGACCTGTTCGAAAAGCCTGTTGGCCGTCAATTCGCCTCCAAGAGGGAACTTGCATATTTCTGATTTTGCCACCGGTCCGCTTGGTCAAACATCAGTTGTGGCTTACCGCGTATACATGGGAGGCATCATTGTGTGTCTCTTTCAGAGCGCCAGGTCATCTAAAGGGAGGTCGGCAAGATGTTGGTCAACGATATCACCGAGCCTTCGAACAGTCGCTGAGCATCTCCTGTCGGGATCATTAAAAATGATCGTTAAAAAGAGAGGTAACAGGTGGCGCTTTCATGTCGACAACTGACATCTGAAAACGATCACAAAGAAGGATATCTGCCCGCTTCCATGAATAGACAATGCCTTGGATTGCTTACATGGAGCCTGCTACTTTTGCATCTTGGACCTTCGTAGTGGCTACTGAGAAATATCTTTTGGCCAAGAAGACCGAGATAAGAGTGCTCTCGTCACACCCGATGGACTTTACTAATTTAAGATAAGACATTTTGGACATTGTAACACCCCTTTCACGTTTGAACGGATGATCGCCTCCTAATTCCGCGGCGTCAAATGGACGACTTGTTTATGTTATTTGGATGACATGATTGTTTTCTCTCCCTCATTTGAAAGTCACCTCCATCGCCTTTCGTCCATCTTGGCACTTTTCCGCCGTTCCGGACTGAACTCAATGAAACGCAATTTTGGTCGGCGCGAACCTAAAGTGTTTAGCCATTTGATGGAGGCTTTTGGCGTCCAGTCTGATCTCGACAAATTTTGTACTTTCCTTGTTTTTCTTCTTTCCGTTCACCCAGTTATATTCGCAGTATTATTTAGCTGCGTATTCATCTTCGCAGGTTTGTCCTGAACTTCACAGCCGTGGCATGCCCTGTCACCAGTTTTAGCGTTAATTTTTTCTTGGGCACCAGAGTAGGCTAACGCCTCATCGCTGCTCTCACCAACCCTCCTGTCATGGCCCATTTCAACCCGTCTGCCCTGACGAAACTTCGTACCGAAGCCAGTGGCCACGTGATTGGCGCCATTCTTGCACAGCGATACCGCGAAACACTGCGTGATTGTGTACGCCAGCCGCCTCCATTCTACAGCGGAGCAGAACTATTCTATTACGGAGCGGAAGTACGTGGCTCTCGTTTGGGCCATCGGGAAATTCTGACGTAGCTTCTTTGGCCAACCCTCTACCATTATTCCCAAACCGTGTGCATTATTCCTAAACCTTTTTCCATGACTTGTGCTGGCTGTCTTCCCTCAAGGACCCTGCTGGCTTCATTGGCGGCTAGGGACAGCGCTTGTTGCCACCCTTTCCACCTAGTATTGGTTTTCTTTCTGTGCCCCGTTTTAACCGTTTTCAACTACTGCACTCTCAGAGACATGAGCTCATCCTCGCTAATGCGGACTTCGAATGTTTACACTTTCCTTGGGATGTAAGGCAAAGGCAGGTCCTCATGAGACTGTTGCGCTGCAGAATTTCGGTTTGAGTTCACGCTGTCGAGTATGTGTGCCAAAATTACTTTTGAAAAGGAATTAAATTAATTACTAATTACTTTGCTGAAAATTGCAGAAAGGTAATTAAATTACATTACTCATTACTGCTCCCCAAAAGTAATGAAATTACATTACAAATACTTCTACTGAGTAATTCAATTACTTTGAAATTACTTTCTAGTTTCCATAAATGCAAAAACTAAGTAAAGCTATTAAAGAAAACAACAACTTGTTCTCCAGAGTATTCTAGTTGACTATAGTTCTGCTCAATTCTGTCTCCTTTTGCCTATCCGTTACGCTGGCTTCGGATTACAGCACGTCGTTCCTGCTTTCGTGCACTCTACTTTGCTGTCTATTGAAAGAGTGACGGCGCACTTTAGTAAAAGTAATTTTGAGAGGAATTAATTACTTTGCTGCGAAATTACTACCAAAAAGTAATTCACTAAATTACTAAATTACCAAACTGAAAAAGTAATTCATTACATTACAAATTACCGAACAAAGTAATTAAAATACAGTAACTTCATTACTGTAATTCAATTACTGCCATATCTGATGTGTGCATCATACGATGACGCGGAAACTAGATCGTTCCATTCTCCCCTTCCAGGGGTATACTCTCCGGAGCAGAAATTATTTGGAAATTCATCTCGCTCGATTAGGGTTGCCTTTTACAATGCCCGTCCTCCTCTCCTTTCTTGCAGCCTGTGTTATAACGTTGCGAATGGAAGACTTCTTATTTAGTGCTTCACTACCTTGGTTGTACTTTCAAAATTTATTTACCTAAGTAGTTTTTCATTATCATGGCTACTACCTCTGAGACATTTTTCACCGACATTGATTCCAAATTCGAAACTTATATACGGTACAACCTAAGTCAGATCGAATAAATTTGCGCTTGTGTCTGCACCAATTCCTGGCCAATTCCCCGCTCTGTGTCAGGGCCGTGTATTCTCAGGCAAGGAGAAAAAAATTATGTCTATGTACTTCATCTAAACCGCCCATGTATCCGTAAGTATAAATTGTTCGCCTAGAAAGCGAGGAATAGCTGATTTCGAGCGCCGGGTTTAGATGATGATTTTTTTTTGGCTGCAAGACATATCACAGGAAGAATGTAACACTCCTCTTTAACAGTTGACTTACGTTCTGTGATTATTGGTTTTTGAAAAGAAATAAAAAAGACGAGATAAAGTTCACCTCCAAGAAAGCAATCAGTTCACAATCGGAACGCCGATTTTTCCTGTATCTGCTTTTCCTTATTGCCATCAGTGCTATGCAATACGTACAGAAGATCAGCCAGCCTACTTAAGTCTGACGTACAGAGGCGGACGGAGACAGGGTAGGAGATTAGCAGATTCGCCTAGCGGAAAATTGAATTCATGAGAGGGCGGATAAACACAAAATAAGCAGCCCCGAACACCGTCGCTTCTACAGAGCAATCAACTTGTGCTGTGCTATCGCACGTGCATGAGCGCGATTCAAATTCCATTAATATTTGTGCTCCTATTTATTTTTTTAATTCTATCACACAAATCACTGACCATTTAATCCTGAAGGAGTGTTGCTTTTGCCTTTTGGCTTGCATTTTGTAAAGCGTTGAAGCGAAAATTGCTGGTAAAACAACAAAGGTTTTTCTGACTCCTTTTTTATTTTTTAAACAGTAATCATCACCACGCAAATAGCTTGACAGTTGAAGGCAATAATGAGCCTTCATAAATGACAAACTGCGAATCAAAAAAGTCTTTTATACCTGGGCTGGGTTTTTGCTGTGATACGAAAGCAAAAGCATTACAGTTCAGCTTAGTGATCATCAAAGCAATCAAAGCAAAGATTGACTTGCGCAATATGGTGTTACGTAATTTCGCTTCCTAAATATAAGGAGACGTAGCGTTGTAAATAAATCAGAAGCTTTGGAGGATATCATATAGTAATCAATATTCTGCACGTTTCTATGGCTACGATATGATATTGATGACGAAACTATGTTTCCTAGCCCTTATCAAATTTTTCGCCGTGGTAGGGGAACGCGTAGAAGCGGAGTGGAGACCTTGGTGAGGCATAACACAGATGTACACACGCTACAGCAATAGTCAAATGGTTAACCATGGACGTGTACCCTAAAAGTTGTCGTATGCGGCTAAAGATCGTTTTAATTATTTGCTGTTTCCTGAAAGTTACAGTACGTTTTACTGTTTCTGTTGAACCTGGGTATTCTTATCACTGCATGTATGTATTTCCTTGTCTCGTTCAACAAAGTGTCAATTTTGGGACAGTAAAAATTATTTCTGTGAAAATCTACTCGTGAGCGAATGGCAAAAAAATGTGCTAGATTACCTCCTACCTCAGTTTTTACGTGAGCTGGCCGACCCCATATTAACCTTTTGTCATGATAAAATATACCTTGTTGGTTATTTTAATCTTCCGGGTGCTGATTGAAATGCCCCTTCTCTATAGGAATCTTGACAAGAACGTTTTATACATGTGGGGCATCATGTGGAATCATAATTTGCAACAGATGGTATCGCGCATGCAGGGTTAGGCAGCATCTATTCCTGACCTCTTCTTTCTCAGCAGCGCAATGGAAAGTTTACTCTTTTAGTTTAACCTGGGTCATCTGATCACTGCATGTATATCTTTCTTTGCCCCATTCAACAAATTGTCGATTTTGAGTCAATAAAAAGTAGTTATGTAAATACCTCTCACGAGAAAGTGACGAGAGTGTTAGATTACTTTATTATGCATTGACACGTTTCACGGATCTAATGTTGATGAGCAATGGAATAAGTGCGAAGAAATTTGTACGTACTGCGTAGACAACTTCAGTCCTGATAATCTAAAGAAAACTTGCAAAAAAAAAAAGCTCCTTGGATCACGCGAGGAACCATACATTTAAAAATAAAAATAAATGACTGAAGCGAGGAGGCACCTTAGAAATATAGTTAAAATAAATCAGGTTAACCTCATCAGTGCACTGCAGCAGGCTAAACAATTTTATTTTTAGCCCTGCCTACTAAATTTTCTTCGCGAATCAACGCAACGGTTCTGAAAACTTTGCCGAAAAAAAAAAAGAATTACCCTCACTTCACATCAATGTGCCCTCCTTGTTGATAAACCACAAAAGTCTGAAGTGTTCAACAAACATTTTCAGAGTGTGATTTTAAATAATGATATATATGTCCAATCCAGTGCTATGCTTTACTCGATCCCTATTTCTCCATTTGTTGTTTTCTCCGAGCTACTGAACTTTAGACTAATTCATCCACCGTACGTTACGGAATACGAAATATGTTTTTATGGCGTTATGCAGAAGCCACCTGAGAGTTTCTGGATGTCATTGTCATAAATGATATGAAACAAGCAGCCTTCCTTCCTACTGGAAAAAGGCGCGGATTGTACCTGTGCTGAGAAAGGTAATGCTACCTTGATTGGTAATCATCGTCCGATTAAATAACTTGCACATGCAGCAACCTCACTGAAAACATCATAGCTGACTACATAACTGCATTTCTAAACGATTACAAGGTGCTTACCCCGGTGAGCACGGGGTACGTAAATGCTTTTCCACATTCCCTCAGCTCCCCTCTGTTATTCATAATTTCACTGTCCTCAATGTCGCTTATCGGGTGGATGCATTTTCTCACACTTCGGTAAAAGCTTTGATCTCATTTCTTACGCTAATTTAAAAATCATAACTGTTTTGTTTTCCTAAATTCATAATTCGTTGGATTTCTTCTTACCTTTCTTACCGCACACACTTTGTTTGCATTGACGGTTGCGGTTCAACCCACCTTGCGGTCACTTCAGACGCCCCACAGGGAAGCCTGTTAAGTCAATTCGCATTTCTAAGATATATCAAATACGTTACTAACGTTATACCTGACCATGTTCAAATTAGGCTATTTACTGATGATTGGGTTTTATTCCATCAAATTACCAGAAAAGAGGATTTGGTTTTACTAAACTAATCTTCAGAGCAACATATAGCACTGTATAGAATTTTCCGCCTCCCTTACACAATGTCTAATGGGTAGTAATTTATTTCAAATAAAATAAAATAATCAGAACATGAAGCTAAATGCAGAAAATAAAAGAGCGTATATAAATATAACTAACAAAAAGGCTTTCTCTCCCGTTTCTCTAGAATATTTCATCTCCTCTCCTAACTAAAATCAGGGAGTTCAAGTACATCGGTATCACTATGACAAAGAAATTAAGCTCGAACAAACATGTATCATAAATATGTTCAACGGGCTTTTATAAACTCTGATTTTTTAGACAGAAAGTCAAGCTTGTTCCATCAGAACTTAAGAAATTAACCTATTTTTCAATAAAAGGTCATCACTAGAATATTTGCGTACCAACTGGGATCTCTACAATAAACGTAATATCTAAGTACTCGAAATGATACGGTGCAAAACAATCTGTTTAATATTTTCAGAGTATCGTGGAACCGACTCGCCGACTATGCTCATGAGAATTCATGGAATACAAACATTACCGCTGCGCTGAAAAATCATACGCTGTCCATGAGTTCTGACCCCTTTCTTACACCTAATACTACGCGCCAAAACAGAAATCATCAGGCTCAATCGTTAACGCTTTACAGTGCCATAATTAATGCTTTCAAATACTCCTTTTTTCCCACACGCACTATAGAAGAGTGGAACAATAAAGTTGCCATCAAACCTTCTGACACTAGGCAGCGTCAGAAGGTTTGGTGAGCATACGTAGTGGAAATGCACTATGTGGCGTAGTAGGGAGCATTTGTATGTGTCACCAATGCTAGTGTGCTTGACTTTATTTACTTTCCTCAACGACAGAAAAAACGTACAGAATATTCAGCAAAAATTGTTTTATTGTTTGAAATACGTTTACTCCACGGTTTACAGCAGAATATTAACACCATGTGTGTTGCAATTATGCTCTTCAATAACATCTCGTAACATCGTTCCAAGCCTGGAAGTGCAGTGACTAGGCGCGAGTGGTAGTTAACAGCAACATCAAAAATGCACGCAAAAAATAGGTCAATAAAAATACATTTACATAATGTCAATAAATATATAGTCCTTTCTGAGGCGATATCTATCAACCAGCTAACGTGCTTGTCTAAATGTCATTTCTGCCTGTCTTCCGAGTGTGTTGTTTCTCTTAGGCGCTCCTGGAGGTCCAGGCGTTCGACTTAAAACGTGCGGAGGAATTCACAGCGGGCTGCGTCTGTTCCCGAGGGGCTCGATATTTTGAGGCAGTAAGTGCTCTAGCAAGAATAAGCACTGGCAAAAGAAACTAATGGCGCGTTCTACATGGTTCCATCGACCGTACAGTCACGCTACCCTCACTTTCATCACAGGTACACTGGTTAGATGAAACGCTAGGCGTTAGTTTATGGATGATTAACTGTTCCCCGAGTTTCAAACTGTGCAGCTTGCTTTCAAGATCTCACCTTTACCCTACATACTTCCACCGTCACTTGCAACGAATAACCATGCACTTTCGCTCTCTGCCTTTTCTAATTATGTTTTAGGGGTTCGCCAAAACCTTAAATATTGCATCTGTCATCAGCCCTAAACTGTCAGCACTCTTCACGAATTCTGGACATACCGAATACATTGGACTATAAGAGCTGCATTTTTTGCGAATATTTGCGGGATGCGTCACATGCACGTAAGTGACAATTTTCAGTTCATCATAACAGCCACCTTACGGAGAAACTACTCTACTGTCCCACACAGACAGAGTCTATGGCTTATGCCTAGTTGACGATATCATAAAGATTCCTCATCGATATTGCTTTCGCCAGAGCTTGAGCCTGACCGGACTCAACAGTAGTAAGCGAAGTGAGCCTGGGTCCCATGCCTTACATAAAAAAAAAATGTGGTAACTGTAAATATTTGCCGAAGTACGGTGGCATCGCTCACCACGAATTCAGAATCCACGAGGAGACCAGCTGCTCGTCTTAGCGATAAACTCGGCGTTCTCTATTGGCCGTCTATTAACATCCACCTTGAGCACTAGTCCGAATTCTGCTTTATTTGTCGCAGTGATTCATAGCGGGTTTCAACCTGGAAGATTGTGGCAATGGACAGCAATAGACAGCTGTCGCATTGCGCGCAAAATAATGTTCGCGAACTCTTCCCCCCCTCCCCATGCTCTTCTATTATTGTCTACAAAGTTGGAGAAACTGGCGCAGCCATTAAACACAAATGCAGCCCTTGGTCCAGTACATACGGTAGGTAAGCAAAACACTTCTAAAAACTTTGTTACAACTTGTACGAGATCGGGTCATGGTGCTGATGATAGCGCGAAAGCATAGCTTGGCAGTGTAAAACATTTGATGAAAAACTTTCCTGCAATGTAGACAAGAAACGCGGCTACTGTGTACCGTTCTCTTCTTTTAGTCGCTGTAAAAATGAGACATACAGTTACTTAACGCAGTCTTCTGGAGGCTCGAAACTGTTTTCCTTTGGGTTGTTTTTCGCAGCTTTTTGCTGCGCCTCGCAGTTCGCGCAGTTATCTGGGGTCTGAAGCGTTTTAGCCGTCGGCGACCGCCTCCTATTGCGAGCCTGCAGCGTCGACCACGGGGTGCGAAATGTGGCACTACTTCGCTTTGATCCCGAAGAACACGCCAGGCGGCGCCACAGCCCACGAACGTGAGCATCGCACCCGACGGAGGAAGCGCCTCCGTTGAAGGCTAGAAAGACGTACGGGTTGATGGCGCTGTTGGAGGCGGAGATGACGCCGAATACGGCCACCACATGTTGTCCCAAAGAAACATTCGGCGTGAAGGCTAGAAGCATTTCCTGCACCATGTAGGGAAGGTTGGTCACCAGAAAAGCGACGAATATCACTACAGCCATCTTTAGCGTGCGCAAGCGCGCCTTCGGAAGCGTGCTTTTGACTCTTACACCACTGCCACCAGATGCTCCGGCGACGGAGTGATCTTCAGGGTGGGAGGAAGAAACGGTCATCATCCACATTCGGAGCAGGATGCATGTGTAGAGCGTCACTAGTGTCATTAGAGGCACTATGAAGACCATAGTAAAGACAAACGCCATGTAAGCCTGCCTCGCTGCCACAGAGTCTCGGTAGATATAGAAGACGGAAGCGCAGTAGCACTTGTCCTGCATCACAACCAGTCGGAATACGTAAAGGTTGGGGAGGGACGGAATGAGAGAGAACAGCCAGCAAGCGGTAGCCAAAGACCGTGGGCTGGGCGCTGGAGCAAGCGGTCTGCAGATGGCGAAGTAGCGGTCCACTGCGATGCCCACCAGCATGTAAGTAGATGACACGAGCGCGAACGTCTGTAGTACTTTGAACAGCCGACAGGAGCCGTCACCGGCCGTCCACACGCGGCCGAGTACCTCCCAGAGAAGCTGAGAGCTCATGGTGACCAGAGTGACGAGCAGATCGGCGATGGCCAGGTTCAGGAAGAGCACTTGCGCCTTGAATACTCGGTGGCGACGCGACGTCAGGAGATGATGACAGACGATAGAGTTACCCAGGAGTGAAAGGACCAGCATAATGGCGATAATTGTGATGCGAAGTGTCTTGGCGTACAGTGGACCGAGCAGTTCTGCAGGCGTGACCTCTGTCGACATCGTCTCATTGTCGGGACTAGGGACAACCTCGCGTTCGGGTGACATCGTGGTAAAGCCTTCTTTGCCAAGGGAGGGCCTAGGTCCCCCCTACCCATCACCGTGAAGACGGGCCAGAAGACTATCGACGCCCACGGAGTCGGCAAACCCCGTTATAGTACAATGCCTCTGCGGATATTTCGCAGGTTTTATGCGTTTGTTTTCAGGAACATCACATTTCAGAGGTTGTAGTATTCTGAAGGATAGTTGGGCCTCTCTATAACCAGTAGACGCAGCAGAAGGCTTTGTCCGCCACTGAACACATACTGTCGGCTGAAAGTCTGCTTTTACCGCCTTTCGCAGAGGACCCCTTTCAGTGCTTGATGCAACGAAATGAAGAACACCTGAAAAATAGAAGACGAACATTCAGTAAAATAAAAGCAGCAAAAACTACAAGACGACATGAAGCGATACCAATGAAAGAAGCCAAATATTGGATTCTACAAGCTCCGACTGCTGTTTAGGCGCCCTCCAAGAAGCATTCACACAGCCGTGCTAAGTTTTGAACGTCGGTTAACATTAACACGGTGGCGATCTAGCCCACCAATTTGTGTACGGGTGTGCCGCCACTGCCTACTGAAATCGCCTATTGGTTATTTGGTTCACTTATAGCTGTAACTGCGTGATAACCTCTTACGCTACAGATGTACGTACATGGTATCACTGTTCGTTGACAAATACATTTAAGCAGTCAATATCGAATCTACTCCAATAGTACCGCCAATAGGCGGGTGGCGCCCCCTAGCAGTTAACGTTTACCTAGGGTTCATGCTACCGATTTTATGCTCTAAGATATATATTGCGTCACCTTTGTCAATATCTGTATGGCTTCTAAAATAAAAAGCTGACGATGGACAAAAATGCCGCTAGAAAAAGGCCAGAGGTAAGAAGCGAAGCTTTCACAGCATAGATGAGAAAGCGCTTTTAGAACGAGATATTGTGTTCAAAAGGTACAAGCATAGGTTTTAAAACAGATGAAGAGGAGCATATTGTCTAGTTCCAACACGCAAAGCCACTATCAATGAAAATATAATGTGCTCATATCAGAACTGCTCGCGCGTACGTTTTGTCGGTCTGAGGCTAGGACTACAGACCAGCCGAACACGATCGTCAACACGGACGGCTGACAATGGCAGCCCAATCCTTCGCGAAAAAAGCTTCGAGCATTCATTCCCAGTTTTTTTTCCCTTTAACTCAGCCAATAATATCCGAGGCCAGTAGAAACTGAACGGTAACGCACTGCGTCAATGCAGATGTGCGCCCCTTGCCGCGGGATTGGAGTGGCATGTGGCAAAGCGGCAAAATGTGGCCGGCAGAGCTTTTGCTGCAATGCGTTACCAATTAAATTACGTGCCGCTCATACAAGACAAGCTGCGGCACATGGGTTGTCTCCTTTGGAAACTTGTTCGCTCCTCCACAGTTTTTCTTATGGTCGGGTCGTAATTATATTCCTGGCTCGTCATCAGCCGCAAGTGACTCGCCCCTGCCTCAGTTCCGCCGTCTGTTAAAAGAGTAAGATTTCTGGCTTTTCACGCT
>NC_139345.1:41488345-41523345 GCF_055883805.1 Amblyomma maculatum | reverse complement strand
GTGCAGTAGTCACAGGAGGCTACTGCGTCTCTGTAGGCCATGTGTCGCTTTGGAATGTTAGTGCCCGCGTATAATTATTATTATAAATATGCCAACGCTAAAGGTCCTGTTCTCCAGAAGATCCAGCGCCGGCGTGGTGAGCGAAAAATCACAGGCATGTATCTGACAGATGTTGTTAGCAGTGGACGCGAATAGGCAGTGACTGGTCGACGGCTTGTGTGACATCACGAGACCCCGTGACATGACCAAGCAGGCAGGCGCTGTCAATTCGTGCTTCGCCTTTGGGATGCGAAGACCAGATTGGAGTCCAGCCTTCCAATGCCCTTGGATCCTTATGGACCACTGAGCCATGTACCTTCATTTGGCTTGGGGATTATATTTATTAGGTGAGGTTTTTGACCTAAAGAGGTATGTTGCGACTGTTTGCTAATGGTATAGGGGCTATAATAGAGACGTAGAAAAACAATTACTGATTAAGCGAGCAGCAGTTGGCTGGGTGGAAAAACTTTATTCTGTCAGAAAGCACGTGCGGATGATTCCCTATCAGATGGCCATTAACCCATGGCTGACGGTGACCTTGGTGTGGCCTACTCCAGGGCCCTGGTCTGACACGACTCAGGATTCGAAACTTGTTGCGTACTACTCTTAAAGGGAGGGTCCAAGTGTCTCCCCCCAATTGTTTCTTCACACGATTTCTGGTCGCGAACGCATATTGAGCCTCTACAAAATTGCACCTGATGTACAAAAGTGAGTGATGTGCGTAATCCACCATAGGGTGTTCTATTTATTCCCACTGACTTGAGGAACTGCTACATTGGACAAACAGACCAGTGCTCGAATGAAAGACTGCCTAAGCATCGGACTACAGCCGCAGCTCTGATGGCGGCCATTTGGCGGCACGTTGCCGCAGATGCAAAATATAGCAAAAATAAAAAAGAAGGCAGCAAAGAAGAAAAATGCGTCCATTTTTTCGCCGCACCAGAGTGCTGAAGCGGTTCCAGAGGCAGGTTGATAGGGAAATATCTGAGCGATTTTGCATTGATAAGGCCGGGGACAACTGCGTAAGCGCCCCGTCAATAGCCCTCACGAAAAAAGAGATTAACTATTTGTCAAAAAGCACTTTATACTGAAATCATTACTTTATACTTTATACTGAAATCATTACAAACGCTGGCGGCAAGGTGCATATCATTATGTATGTTATTCTCAGCCGCCACAACATATTTTAATATAGCGTAAGAATTATCCAGAATAATTTTCGAAGATCTTGGTCTCTGTTCGCTTGTTTATGTCCACTTTTGTCGTATCCTGGGCAAGAAAAACCGATTATATATGTACAGTTTTGCTTAACCCACTGGGACAGGTCGCAGCCCCGAGTTCAAATTCTGAGAATAGCATGAAAACCATGCATTTTGCTTCACCCTTAAACAATGCTAGAAGAGAGCTATACGAAACTTTGGCGTCGTTATAAATAATGGGCGGATAGTTATTGTAGAAGTAATACTCTTTATTTTAAGTTTTCGTAGCCATACTATCAGATGCTTGCATGCAAGAGAAGTTAGTTATACTTCACGACAAACCTGAGAGGATATTTTCACATTATTGTCAGTCGCTAGTAATTTTGTTATTCTGTCTACTTCCCTTGAGATTAACTTCTCCTTTCGAACTGCGCTTTTTCAGTAAGCTGCAGCCGAGACACATGCTTATAGCATATTCGATGAAATAGCGCTTTTGAATCAGATGAAAACCGAATTATTGCGGGAATATTGGCCTCTGAAACTCCTAATGAATAATATTTTTTTGCTGTGATATCCCCACCCCTCATGTAATGTCCCGAAAGGGACCTTTGAAATAAATAAATAAATAAATAAATAAATAAATAAATAAATAAATAAATAAATAAATAAATAAATAAATAAATAAATAAATAAATAAATAAATAAATAAATAAATAAATAAATAAATAAATAAATAAATAAATAAATAAATAAATAAATAAAAGACATTTGAGAGATGAGCTTACAAATATGAATAAAAAAGCAATGATTGCTGTATCTGATAGTGCCAATTTCGGCAGCAACTGTAAGGTGTTTTTAACACAGCGGTGACTGCGGAAAATAACGGAGGTTTGCAGATTGTAAAAGGCTGGAAGAGAACTCATTTACTCTGGGACAGTCATTCTAAAACATGAAAATGGGGGCCAAGTAAAAAAAAAAAAAAATATCAGTAAACATTATGTTCTAGCCTCCTTAACAGAGGCTGCCATATATTTTATTGTTTAATCCCATGGAAAGATTTCTTATTGAGCGCTAAAATTAAACTCCTCTGATTGAAGAGATGATTTCATGTCTAGAGAGCAGATTCCTCACACAGCGTCGAGCGACCCCGTAACATGTCGAGCGAGACGAGTACGCGATGCCGTTGGTCTTTGTGCGATAACCAACGTGGGAGAAGGCTGAAGTGCAGCGCCGCAAAGCCCGTCGTGTGTACCTCCACTTGGAGAAGGGCGGGCGGGCATGCACGCAGGAGAAAAAAAAAAACGATACGAGTTTCGAAGGGTCCCGGTGTATGACAGGTATTAATTTATTAACGTTGACAGCCTTTGAACCGCCCCCGTAGCGGTCGCCTGAGTAAAGTTCAGTCGCTTATCGCAAAAGTAAAAAGCGCGTACCTTGCGGCAGCGCGCACGACGCGCTACGCTGTCGATCGAGTTCGGGTTACCTGATGCCATCCAAAGGGGTCATTATTAAAAGCGGCACGGCATATCCGCCCACTTGGGCAGCTCTCGGCTCTTCGGCGGACCTAGGCTCCGCAGGAAATTTTTCTTACACCGAATGTAAATAGCCGCGCCTGGGAGCTCCCGCAAGAGCCGTACGCGAATGAAGCATTTCAAAGGAGTCTCTTTACCATTATATATATATATATATATATATATTTTTTTCGCGTTGAAATCCTGCATAATATGTCTGATAAAATATCCGCTCCCACTATATTTGACGATTAACTGAGTGGAGTCTGCAAAGAGTAAGGACATCTAACTTTAGCTCTATGTAGTGGTGCGCAAGCTTTTAGTTTTTCAACGGTAGAAAAAACAAGGTAGAGGAACAGCAAACAAAGTCAAAGATAACGACATAGAGACAGACTTCGTTGTTTCTCGCGGACTCGAAAAAAAATATAGAAGTGCTTTGGGCCAAGCTTGTTATAGTGGATGAAAGGGATTAGTGGGAAGGTAACAATATTGAGGAACTGGTTTTGTTTTGTTTTGTTTGGTTTACACGGTTTAACGTCCCAAAGCGACTCGCTAAAGAGACACCGTAGTAGAGGACTCCGGAAATTTCGACCTCCCGGACTTCTTGAAGTGCGCTGACATTGCACAGCACACGGGCGTCAGTATGTTTCGTCTGGTGCTGACTAAGCTAGTGCAAGACAAACTAATGCGCAAAACAATTAAGCTTAACTCCAAAGCAACTAAGTCTCAATGATGATGACTAAATTTAAACATCCATACTATGCTCAGATATCAGCGTCTAGAATACATGGATGCGCCTCACCTTTAGGTCGAAAATAAAGAATACACGGCTACGTGCAACGAAATTTTCTTTCACTGATGATATCATCCTTGTAACCGCTGCCTTCACTGCGTTTATCACTTTCAGGATACAAATTTCACAGGAACGCTAAAAAGGACGTAATTCAGGCGGCTAAATGTGCATCCCTCATAACAGACTGCGCCAAGAAACTACGTACTTAAAAAAAAAAAAAAAGTTTACCTCTCTTTTCTTTCGAGAATAATTTCTCTCGAGCCTTTCAATTCGTCAGCCTGTTCCTTTATCACTGCAGGGCCTGTCAATCGCAACTAAGAGGAAGACTCAATAATTGAAAGCCAACGGTCATAGAGGAAAAGGCAACACAGCTTCAATTTTTATACATATAAAATACAACACGTGCGATGCTCTAGAATGCCATCACTAGACAATCACGATCGCGTACACTATACGTCTGCTACAGTTCTGTCCGGTTTTATAAAGCAACGCACAATGAAAATAACAGCAATCAAACCAAGGATTTGGTTGCTCTTTGAACCTTCTTAAGAAAACCTTTGCCGTGTGTGTGCTAGACGCATGCAGGACAGCTTGTCAAGCCGTCATCGATGCCACTGTAGGGAAAAGGAAGAGCATAGAAGAAAAAAATAAAAACGTCTACAGCAGTCTCGAAAGGCAGCTGCCCTAACCCTTTTTTTCCACTTTTATTTTTCAATGGTAGTCTGATTATAATTACCAATAAATCTCCCCACATTCGACCGAAAGAAAGCTCTTCGCACAGAATTCACGTATTCGCTAAGATATCTTTCGTAAGGAATGCTTTTTTTATTTGTTTCAATATTATTCGTCCTGTCCAACTCGTCTTTTCACTTTCCAGTTTCGCTGGTAACGTATTTGATCCTCTCGGCTGAGGATGCGCTGAGTCGCAAATGTCTTCGCAGCTTTTAATCAATGGAGCTCACCAAGTACCAGGTCTGTGTGAACCGCGTGCTAATAAGACACTTGTATCAGAGCGCTTCTCACATGTTATAACAAAGCAGCTGGTGTTTCTTCCTGCGGTGTCGACTATCGAGAGTGGCAGCACCATAGCAGTTACGTCACTGGTGTGCTATTTCGGAGAAGTACTTAGTGTGATGATGGTTTACATGAAAGGGAAGGCGCAGTATCTATCACACAATTTTCTGCGGACACCTTTACCGCGATGTAAGGGAAGGAAGGAAGGAGGAAGTTAAAGTGGAAAGAGAGAAAGGGGAGCCATAGTGCAGGGCTACGGAGTAATTTTGACCACCTAAGAACGCACAGCACACTACGGGGTTGGGACGGTGGGCCAACGCCACTCGCGGCCGGGGCTAGCCAGGCACCTAATTTTTATCTGTTGTAGGCCGTCATTGCACCCGCCACCGCTTAGGTGGGGGACGACGGCCGTTGTTGCGGCGCGTGTCTTTCTCTCCCTCTTCTTTTTTTCTTCTCTATTTTCTCTTCTGTCCGCACGAGGCAACGGAGGTAGCTCAGCTACAGAGCCAGTAGCAGGCCCGCGCATTTTCTTTTCCTTCTTCCTACAGCCACAACAACAACACGGACGCCTCTTCGTTTCACCTCCGTCGAAGCGCAGCCACCGGCGGCCGGGATTATAGTGAACATATATTCTATCTAGCTCACTATAGCCGGGATCGAATCCGGGTACTCCGGTTCAGTAGTCGGGCATCCTAACCACTGCGCTACCGTGGTTGGCTAGTGTGGTACGCAATTTTGAAATTACTGCATGTTCTGCTTTCCGAGAAATTTTAGTTGAGGTAATAGCGCCTTTATTATATAGAAATGAAACACGGCAGTGAACTTTCGCGCCTATATGAACTACACAAGTAAACCTCTAAGATACCTTTTTATTACGCGGCTACAGCGAGACATTGCTATGCATATGTTGATGGGAATGACCTTAGCTCTCGATGCATCGGGAATATTTGCTTGCTAACTTTTCCTGCATCGTACCGAGCAGTTATGAAACTACTATAGAAGACCAATGGCCCGAGTTTTTGAAAATATTTGTAAAAAATTGTGGAATATTCTAGGATACATTTATGAACGCACTGATAGAAATTTTTAGGTTTCTGATGCGTAAAAAAGTTCGCTTCTGAAGTTTACATTGCGCTCATAACGAGCATTTAAGAGTGGTACTTAAAATTTACAGGAAGCGCTCCTGAAAATAAATAACACAAAAGAACTTGCGGCTACGGCGTAGTTATACATTATGCGAAAACATTAAGGCCGTAAGATGTTTCCCAGCTTTTGCTAAAATTTCCGGGTGCGTATTGCCTCAAGACCGTCAGTTAGCTGACCGTTTCTAAGCCGCCCCAACGAGCACATTACCTCGAAATATTTGCGACCACCGAGACAGATGTCACGTACGGTGGTGGACGGCGCGGCGAAGCGCGCTCGGGTCGTCTGATTAGGGAGTACGACAACAACGCCGTTGACCCTACGCCTATGCACATGTCAGCAGCGAATAGTTCCAGTTATGAAGCGAAACCTACGTTGCGCCATGTATCAGCCAAGTTCAACTTGGCAGGTCGCTTTACCTTCAACGACCCAGAGGTCAGTGCGTGGCTATAGTATATAGTTTAACCATGGTACCACGTAGGGTGCACCACAACGTGATCTTTCACCGTTGACTTTGATCTTTGACCTTTGGCGGCATGTACACAATCTTGTGCTCCTTGTATTTTTTGGTGTCCTCGGTTCCATATTCTCGCCAATTTAATCACTGCAGAATCATGTCTGCAGATGTCTAAACCGCCTAGCCAAAGCAAAACAAAGGAAAATGATGCTTTCGCTTCGCCTTACTAGGTTTAGTCGAGTTAAACCTCAGTCATTTTTCCTTTGACAATACGCAGTAGATTTTAGTTGTATCAGTACCTCTGCATCTAATTACCTGCAATGACGAAGAGTCCAAAAGAGTGCTTCTGAAACATTAAACAAGTCACGCGAAACGATAGATACTCTCGAGATTGTCGCAACTCCTGAAAGAACCGATAGCAGGCAGTTACTTCACTGACTTTAGTGCGCTATGCAAGCCAATGAATGTGTGCAGGTAGGTAGCAGGTATTTTAAACAGACGCTTGCAAATTTCAGACAATAACTAGTCAGTAATCTTGATAAGTGGGCTATTAAATGTGGGAAAAAAAAACCTCATGGGCGCTCAGTGACTGCATTTCAAACTGATCTCGTTCCATTCTTAAAAAATACAAGTTCCTGTTAAAAACATTGTCTCCGGCTGCGTTAATGCATCTTACCTCAATAATAAATGATACCTCCATGCAAGCACCCGTCCCTTCTCTGATATTCTCTCCCACAAGCGTCACGGACAATGCAGCGGAGAGTGGGCTTCATAACGCCGCACGAAAGACAGCGCGGCCTGAGATTGGAGAAACGGCAGATGTGGTCTTCCGGACGTACGTATATCACCGGTGCTTCGTAATAAACCGCGATCGTAGGACGAAAGAAGGCTAGTGCACGGAAGCGAAAAAAGAAAAGCAAAAAAGCTCCAGAAACGGGCGACCAGGAGAGCCGCATTGTTTGCCCGTGCAGCGAGGGAGCAGGAGATATTGCGCGCATCATCACGCAGGCGCTCGCTACCGGCGAGCAGGGTCACCGTCGAGCAGCAATTTTCCCACACATCCGCAAACCGTGAGGCGCCGTCATTACTTGTGCCCTGACGACCCGGGCAAATATTTTGGCGTCGCAAGAAAAGGTTGTCAGCACCGTCCTATCTGTGGCAGTTTCGGCGTGACTGCTTACTGCGAACTAGGAAAGGGAAAGGAAGGAAGGAAGGAAGGAAGGAAGGAAGGAAGGAAGGAAGGAAGGAAGGAAGGAAGGAAGGAAGGAAGGAAGGAAGGAAAAGGGAAGGAAGGGAGTAAGGAGGGCAAGGAGAGGAAGGGAAAGGAATGGGTTAAGCACGGAGAGCAACAAGAAGGCCGGAAAAACCTAGGTAGTAATTTCCAAACATATGGAGCTACACATTGCAGGTAGAAGATATTTCGCAACTCTTTCTTTGACTGCGCCTGATAAAAGGTTTGAAAATGAGGTTCTTGCTGGATCAAATTGAGTGCAATCAACACCTGGACGACTCTGTGACCTCTACACCATCCTGACTCTCCCAGTGGCGTTCGAAACGTGGCGCATTTGCGATCGCAGAGGCCTTGGCGGGCTGCCGTAGAACACCTCCGCTTATGTTCCACAAAGGAAGGCAAGAAGGGTGGAGCTCGTTTGCCAGCGATGGGCACTTTCGATGTCCCATCGCGTCGCCTTCGATGTAGTGATTCCTGGCACGTCGCTGCTAGAGTGTGCGTCTCACGCTCTTCAGTACAACGAAGACGACGCGTACAGCTGGCTCGGCACAGGTATTCTCGGCTCCCCGTGCGCAGTGCTCGGTGTTATTTAGTGTGAAAGCCAAATGGATACAGGGAGAACCGCGCCACGAGGCAGAAATGAAATACATACCCGAACACGTGGATATATACGAGAGCCCTTCGGGCTAGATGAAGTTACGAATGTACTGGAGGTTTGCCATCTTTCTGAGCTTGTGGCTTTTCAGTTCATTTCTCTCGCTGCCATTGCGTATTTATTATTTCTTTCAATTCTTCCAATTCCAATAGCTAAAGACAGTATATGATTTAGGCGAGATAATTTTTTCCCATCTGCAAGAACTCCGAATACTATCTAACGCGTACTAAAAAGATAACAAGGATGCCATTTCGTAACTGTTGCTCATAAATATACTTTTCTCCGTGTCCTTGATCAGTCATCGTTTGCCGTACCACGCAGTGCACTTGGCACCTCGTATCTAAAATTTCTTTGCGCATTTCTCGTATTTCGTTCAGTAATGTTTTCTTTTATACCTGCAGTTCTTTGTTGTGATAGAGAGAAATCTAAAACGATAAAGCCAGTCAGGATCAACTTACCTGCCGGGCACATTAATACGTAAGCTCAGCCAGACGTCGCTATCATTTACGAACTCGGGACAAGCCTACATCATGTTTTGGTTTTCGTCCTCCCAAGAAAAAAAAATTACGAGAGCTCTGTGTAATCTACACTGCAGAAATGTGAAAGCCTAAGAGTTGCTGGTGCACACGGTGCATCACGTTTTTTCACATTATTATTATCAACTAATTGCACCGTCATTATTATTACTGATATCATCACTGTCATTATCACTAATTGCAGCGTGATTTTCATCGCTACTATCATCCTCACGATGGACAAGGAGAATTATGATGTGCGTTTCACGAAGACTGCAGCGAAGAAGAAGCGCGAAAGATGCTGGTTGACTGGGCTGAAGCGGTCGCTGCCAGGCACGGCCTGACAGACACCAGCTGGGATCAGGAACCACCTCAACCCTTGTAATGTACCCTGGTTCCCAAAATAAATATTTTACCACCACCACCATCCACTCAAACGATATTTAACGACAGTGGTACCAGAAACATTCTAGTTCTACGGTGAACTATTAGCTAATCCAAGACTCTGCCCTTTTGACTTTTATGAAAAGCTTGGCGCCATCTGTTATCTTCTCGGGGGAAACGTGAAGACCACTGTCGACTGTTTCCAGTAAAAAGGCTTGCCTTGCAAAACCGCCCTAGCAAATTTACGCGTCTATTTTCGAAGGAAATGATTGCAAAGTTGGCCGCCATAAGCGAATGGATTTGGAAGCTTCATAATATTTTATTACGGTTGACAAGCAACGCTCACATTACTGAACTTCTATAATTGCAGATGTTTTCACAGATATCTGCTGCCTGGCTTGAGCAGCAGCATCCTCGCAAAACTCGACAGGGACTCGTGCTAAAACTGAAGATGATTTTTCCTATCCCAGTAAAGCGTGTTACACTAGCATTTTTACTAGACTTATGAAACCATCCTTGTTTACATCCGCCTGTTAAGTTAAGCGTCGCACTATCATGCGTGTCATCACAACGTGCACCTTCTATAAGAGATTTATTATCGCCTTGTGCTTTTTATTTAGGAATAAAACGAAACGTATAGGCAAAAATAAACAAAATCAAATGCACTTCGTACTCTTTACTTTTTAAGCACTTTAGGTGAGAATGGGCTCCAAGAAGCTCACCATAAGGGGTTTGTTTTCTCATGGCCCTTATTTGAATTTCAAGCGCAATTGTTATCCCTGAAGGAAGACGAGCTGGCGGTGGAAAGAAAACAAAACTTAAACAAAGCTAGCTTGGTGATCGGTTCAAGGACGACGACAAGAAAACAAACACTCGCGACCAAGGAAGAAAAAAACCGCTGCGATGGAACCAGAACGATTTCTCTTTCAGCGACAAAATCGCTCCATTATCGCCTTAGTCTAATGCGATCCCACAAACGATACTCGGCTAAGCCTCAGGCTTCGAGACGTTTATTTCTTAGGCTGCAGATGATGATCTCAATTTATCCTGAACTGTTGAACCGACATTTTTTTTTTATTATTCCAGAGATGTGCACGCCACAAACAAGCCTATATAAAGATATATAAGACAAAGGAAAAAAGGGTTTCTTTCTCAGCTCTCTTGATGGTTTTATTCTGCTTTCTGCTGTGCGGCCCCTCGCGAATTCTGCTTCTTGCTATAACAGCGGGGAAGATTTGTTGTCGTAAGAAGTAGCGGAATTAGGTGTCACTTCAGATCTTGGCGAGTGACATACGCCGGCTGACTACACGACGAATAAACAAGCGCATAAAGGAACAAACGTACGACCACATTAACGCAGTAACACCCGCACCGCCCATCCAGAAGAAAATATGAAATGAATTTCGTGACGGAAAGTCCAGTCACATAAAAGGGAACGATAGAGAGAAGTGAAAGAAGTAATAAAAACGTCAAGGAAGTAAGATAAACAGAATAAAATTAACTGGGGCTTAGCTTTTTCTTCCGAAGTAGCTACTTCTGCGGCGCGGCGTGGCTACCTACCGGGTTTACCCGACTGCTTGAAGACAGGCCCCATCTGCGGTCGCTCTAAAGGTCAAACGTGGCTACCGGCCTGGTTTACGCGACGGGCTGAAACCTGGCGTAAAAGGGGAGGAAGGGATAGGAAATAGGGATGAAAGATAAACCACAAGAAGGGAAGGAAAGAAAAACCTACACAAAAGCAAACAAGGAATGACAGTGGGAGGGAGGGAGTTTGGAAAGCGAAGAAGGGAGGACAGAAAGGAATGAAATGACGTAATCGAAGAGAAGGAAGGAAGGAAACGAATGATGAAAGAGGGAAAGGCAGAAATGATGAAACGGAAAGAATGCTGAAACAAGAAAGCCGGCAAGAAAGGGAACTTTGCTGTAAATATAAGACGAAACGGCTCCTTCAACGGATTCGTGCAGCATATTTGGAGTGCAAAGGCGTACGAAGTGCATTACTTCCTCGATCAATCACGGGAAAACTCGACGACGCGTGTGGAGCTCCGGTGTCCGGCTCGCGTGTCACCTTGAGATGAGACGCTCCAGCGACAGTCAACCGATGGGAAAGGGGAAATGAAGAAATAAAAAGAAACACAAAGCAAAAAGAGAGGGGAAGGGGAGACAGTTAAAATCGAGATATAAGTTTCCAAAGATAGATAGATAGATAGATAGATAGATAGATAGATAGATAGATAGATAGATAGATAGATAGATAGATAGATAGATAGATAGATAGATAGACAGACAGACAGACAGACAGACAGACAGACAGACAGACAGACAGACAGACAGACAGACAGACAGACAGACAGACAGACAGACAGACAGACAGATAGATAGATAGATAGATAGATAGATAGATAGATAGATAGATAGACAGACAGACAGACAGACAGATAGATAGATAGATAGATAGATAGATAGATAGATAGATAGATAGATAGATAGATAGATAGATAGATAGATAGATAGATAGATAGATAGATAGATAGATAGATAGATAGATAGATAGATAGATAGATAGATAGATAGATAGATAGATAGATAGATAGATAGATAGATAGATAGATAGATAGATAGATAGATAGATAGATAGATAGATAGATAGATAGATAGATAGATAGATAGATAGATAGATAGATAGATAGATAGATAGATAGATAGATAGATAGATAGATAGATAGATAGATAGATAGATAGATAGATAGATAGATAGATAGATAGATAGATAGATAGATAGATAGATAGATAGATAGATAGATAGATAGATAGATAGATAGATAGATAGATAGATAGATAGATAGATAGATAGATAGATAGATAGATAGATAGATAGATAGATAGATAGATAGATAGATAGATAGATAGATAGATAGATAGATAGATAGATAGATAGATAGATAGATAGATAGATAGATAGATAGATAGATAGATAGATAGATAGATAGATAGATAGATAGATAGATAGATAGATAGATAGATAGATAGATAGATAGATAGATAGATAGATAGATAGATAGATAGATAGATAGTGTTTATTTGAGTGTGCCTCAACAGCCAAGTGGCCTAAAGGAGCGCACACTAGGTCAGATACATCAGAACACTTATTAACATTTAAAACCAGGCATGAAAACAACAATTAGGCAAATATGTCCGTGTCAATAAACTTTTTGTTATACAAGCTTTGTATACGAGTCATTGGACAGTTGGCGTTCAAATCTGGATAAAATGTGTCAGAACATTTTGCAGCCTTTGCATGCGGCACACGAAAATTCAGTGACATCAGTAAGGTCTCACAGTTAATGAAACCACGCACAATTTTTTGCAAAAACTGCATGTCACGTATGAGTCGCCTGTCGCCAAGAGTACACATTTTGAGGTCTGCCAAGAGAGAATCGTAGTCGTAGAAACGGCGGCGTCCAATATATCTGTCATAAAAGATGCGTATGAACTTACGCTGTACATTTTCAATTTTTGCGCAATAGGTGGCAGATAAGTTATTCCAGGCCACTGACGCGAACTCAAGACGCGGTCTCACAAGGGCACAGTATAGAGTGCGTACACATTCGTGCCGTTGAAATTTTTTTGTTAGTCTAGAGATAAGACCGATATGTCTCAATGCGCGTAACACAATTGAATTTACATGCAATCTAAAATCAATCCTTGAATCAACAACAACACCAAGGTCTCGTACATGGGCCACACGAGAAATATGATCCGCCAAAAGTGAATAATCAAACACAACTGCGTCGCGTTTCCTATAGTTAGAGACAAAACGGAAGTCTTCTTAATATTCAACTTTAAGCGATTCAACAAACACCATTTCTCGACGTTGTTAATGTCAGCTTGCAATTGGCGGCAGTCCTCAATATCTCCAATATTACGGAATAATTTGAAATCATCTGCGAAGAGCAAAATTCTCGAGTCCTTGACATGTAACGGCAAATCATTAACAAACACTAAAAACAACAAAGGTCCTAAGTTGGAGCCTTGAGGCACTCCCGAAGATGATAGAAATTCGTTGGACACACAGCCGGAAAATCGAACCATGTTACGGCGGCTGCCAAGGTAGCTTTAGAGCCACCTACAGTACATGGGACAAAGTCCGTATCTTTCCATCTTCATCAGAAGTACCTCATGGGAAACCGTATCGAAAGCTTTAGTCATGTCAAAGTAGACTGCGTCTACCTGACCGCGATTAAATACATGTGGGCCAGTATAATCAAGAAAGCTGCATAAATTCGTTTCCACAGATCGACCTTTTAAAAACCCGTGCTGCAGAATTGAGATCTTCTGCTTGAAGTATGAGCCCATGCGTTCGTACATAATCATTTCAAAAACTTTCGCAAAAGAACAAATCAGTCACGAGCCACCACGTCATCTGGCTATTTGCGATTTGTTTTGAAGAAAGCCATACACAGCCTGCGAAGATCAAACAAAAAGAAATACGGAAGAAGGTTGTTTGCAGCCTATAATATTGCCACGTGGCTATAGTGCCGCGTGGCCACCGTGCTTGGTGCCGGCGTCGATGAAGCGGTTGTTGGCTCGACAGGCGCGCCGAGGCTGGACTCTGTTATCGGAGCTAGAAGCCGACCTTATTCTCGGGTCCTCGTCTACGTGTACCTTCACGGCTCCCTGTGGCTTGATTCGTGACAATATTTCCCATCTTTCACAGACATTGGACTTCCAGATCTCTCCGCCTTTTAATTCAAATACCGTAAATAAATCTGGACATGCTCATCGATGACTATCTATCTACTGCACATAAGGGACCCTTTACATGATTTCATGGGAAATAATAAGAGAAGAAAAAACTTCCCTAACATATTTTTGGTCCGGTGTTAAAATTACAATTTCCTTTTACGCTGAGATTTGCACCGTTCTTAGCTGGCCTATGTCGTTTGCAATTTTAGTAACACGTTTATCATTTATAGTCCCTCTTTATAGGCATAATATATGTTTGTCTTATATTTGCAACGCCCAAACTGGGCTGTCTAATCTATATATATATATATATATATATATATATATATATATATATATATATATATATATATATATATATATATATATATAGCACAAAGATGTATATCTATGAATATTTCAATCACCAGATTTGCTAAGGCTTAGTATATTTATCCTTGTATCCTACGAGGAGTTGTTGTAGGTCTAATTGTCTCATTGTAGGTCAAGTTTTATCTTTGTCCTTTCAAGGGCTCCACTAATTGCAAAAGTTCGCGATAACAAACTCCCCTTTTAAGGTATGACACGATATATATATATATATATATATATATATATATATATATATATATATATATATATATATATATATATATAAACATTTCGTATAAATTGAGTACATTCTTGATAAAAGCCGCCATTAATATATTTTTGCACAGTATGCACTTTTATCCTTCAAGGAGTTGCAAAAGTTAAGGGTAGCAAACTCCGCATTTAGGGTATGACGCGATAGAGGCCAGTAGCCTCCTTGGGTGCTTCGGCATTGAGAAATCGACGTAGATGGTTTGCACTGAGGAAGCTGCATTCATACTTCGAAAGTGGAGGCTTCATCTTTCGGGCCAACGACTCATCAGGTCGCGGTGAAGTTCCTGTGGCCGCCGCAGGCTGGCGCCACAGAATTTTTCCGACAATTATTTTTACGCGATATTTTAAAGGACTATAGACACCTGATCTTTAGGTTCGTGTTTTAGCATTTCTTATGAAGCTTAAGACATTACTGTACACGGATAACCATGTCATATTTGCCTACTATTGCTGAATGATTTATACTCGAATTTGTTTTCTCACCTGTTTCGGTTTCAAACGCCGAGCGATGGCTGCGACGTCACAGTCAAGTGAAGACCACGCGAGAGATGAAAATACAACGATATAATTATTGCTGCGTAATTTTAATTCACTACAATGATAAATATAGTCTGCCTCAAGAACAGGAGTCACTACAAGTGAAGAATCAGCGATTATATCGCTGTTTTTTTATGCCGCGCATCGAGACATGATTGTGACGTCACTGCCATCTATCGGCTGCTGAAACCGCAACTGACGAGAAAAGAAAATTCAATTTTAAATTATTCAGTGGTCGTAGCGAAAACTGCGTGCGGATCAACATACAGAAATGTCTGATCCATCATTAACAAGAAGAAAAATGCCACCGAATTTTGGTGTCTATACTTCTTTAAGTATTGGGTACGGTGAGGGGGTTTCGGCCAAATGAGTCTTATATGATTTCGCGTGGTAGTGTTAAAACTGCAATCTCCAAAAGATACATAATAGGCGTCAACCAATCTTCCTACACAACGGCCTGGAGTCCTTAGACCATGTGGCGTGTTCGGTTAGTCGGGTTACTCCTATCTGGGTTTCAGGGTCTCAGCTCAATAGCAGAGTTTCGCAAAATTCTTCTGTTTTTGTCTCTTGAGCTATATTTTCGATTTCTGAACCCGCCCATATCATATGTATCAAATCCGTCTAATCCTGACGTAATAAACTTGTTGTTGGATGCGAACGCATCTATTCGCGAGAAGATGAAGTAGATAAGAAAATACAGGCTTCGTCCTCAAGGCAAATACAATAATATTTGTTGTGAACGGCATCCAAATTTTTATTCTTATTTGTTCATGATGCCGGGCACTTTCAAATACATTCAGTTTTATCTATCAGAGGCAGCGGTTACCTACTCCCTGTGTTTTTCATGACCGTGATGATCTACATGAAAAAAAAAAAAAAAGAAACGTTAAATTAAGCGGCTGTCTGCTTGTGTCGATGTGAATTGGGATCCCTATCAGTAAGCATTGTTCTGGTCTAAACATCTTATATGCGTCTTTTGTATTAAAGTTATCTGGTCACTGACAAGTACGTCTAGTTATTTTAAGCATTCTTGCACTGCAGTGAACCAAATGTGTTCGCACCAGTTAGTGTTGCGTATTTAGTTAACTGCGGCCAAGGAAAACATTTCAACACACCAAATGTTTCAGGGAAACCCCCTCCCCCCCCCCCCCCCCCAATTTGTAAAAGTGGACTGTTTGAGGTCAAAGTTGTTTTCTTTTTTCCAAGAGGTAATACCAGTATTTGCGGTCGTCAGAAAACAGGGAATCACGTTAACTGCTAAAGTGAATTATCGGGTTTGTTTATTTACCTTTTTAACAATTGCGTGTTAACCTCCCTGCCTTCCCTCTTCATCTTCCTCCTCCTTAACAATCACAGATTGACACATAGTTGCCATAAGAGATTTGCAGCAGACGATTAGTAATACTCATATATGTTAAGTTCAGCGTCACGGTTAGGCAAATTTCGGTCATATCTCGAACAGTTCGAAAGCCATGCGCCCATGGTTATCAGTGTGCGCGCCACGTAACCTTCTTGACTCCAGCATTGCACCGAAAAGTGTCCGAACAAATCTTGGTTGAAGAGGTGGTACCCTGTTCCTTCGAAGAGTTGCCACGTGCTTTGGTTTCGGAAATCACTGCTTCTGTGAAAGGGGACACACATGCTGTGAGCTTTACCTGTGTAACTACGCGGCGCTGCAGTCGTCGGAAGGATTCTGTAGACTTACAGGGGGAACCTTGATTGCAATGTCATACCGCGTTCATCTTACGATGCGCCAGTGAAAGATGGGATACCCTGTCTACTCTATAAGGCAACCAAACCCACCCAAGCTTCCGGCGTTGCTTAAAACTTAGCTTGGGGTAACTGTTACCACGAGCACACTGCAGCTTGTTTTGAAGCCGCGCCCATTGTATTTTGCCTGTTTTACTTTATCACGTGTTTGCTGCCGAGAAAAAGCTAAAACGGCAAATGGGCTTCGCTAGATAACCTTCGTCTGAACAACTAGATTTATAAAACAGCGACGCTTCGATGGCGGATCAACTCATGGGCGGCAAAAAAAAATCTGCGTAGCCGCATCAATGGGGATCGAGTGAAAGAAGGGTTGCAAAACATGGCCTTCGCTCAAGTTCGCCATGGATTCCGCCCTGAGGTCGTTCGCTCCACTCTTGTCCTTAAATTATGCGGGAACTAAGGCAGTAAAAGCGGGAAGCGTCGCGTCTAACCTCTACATGGACGACCTCAGATGGCGGTAGCGCAGCACGCATTGTCAAGGACTGCTTATCTCGAGCCGGACGTTTTGCCGTCTCGCTGGAGATGTGAAGCGAAGCATGATTTAAAAGCTTGTATATAAGCGGGACTGGTAGCATAGGGTACAGAGTGCATAAAGGGTTTGTTAAGATAGTTCACATAACTATGGCGATACGGGCTTATGGCGTTCTTTCTAAAGTGATACACACTGCCCGATGTGTGATGTCGAAAAATATCGCAGAATAAAAACTTTGGTAGGCTTGGCTTGAACCTAGTGATAGAGCGAAAGCTGTGAGTGTTGCAGCGATAGATTATTGTGTAACCCGGGTATTCCGGAACAGTTCTACGGTATCTCAACCATTGCGCCACCATGACAGGGTGTGTGGGACATATTAAGCTAGGTTGGGAAAAGGAAGGCACAGCATACTTTTGGAAGGACACCACGAAATTGTGGACACCCACGCTAAATTATGTGAAGGTCACTTGAAGGTCAAATTTAGTTCCACGCGAAGGTCTACTCTACCTTTCGTAGTGAAGCAACGCTTCAATTATTGGTTTATAAGAAAGGAAATGAGCGGTATCTATTAAGGTCACTTGAAGGTCAAATTATCAGACGCTAAGTGCGGTTTTACCTAGCGTAGTGAAGCTTTCGCCTCCAAAGTTTTAGGGCTAAAAAATAGCATAGTGTGCATCGAATGCCTGGCATACTGCTTAATATATTCTTAACGCAAATGTGTTAAATTCCACGTTCTGCAGAAAACCTGGCGTTGTAATCGCTGTGAGCAAAACAAAATAATAACGGACCTTCCTCTAGCAGGTAGTAGTTAGCAGGGAACGTAACCAGGCGCTGATCGCCCAGAGGGTTGCGTAACGTCCTGAAACCGAAAAGCATTGCTGAGTTGGCAGTAGCTGCCAATTCCTGCTCCTTTGAAAGTGAAATGGGAGTCGAACTCTCCAGGACTCATGGATCCTCAGTCAGGAACGCTACTCTTAGGCCATGCAGGCACGTTCGTACCAATTGGTTAAGACGCGATTTTATGTCTATTTGGGTGATCTTTTACATAATATGGCAGTTTACGACTGTATGATAGTGAGTTTGCGTTAGGTTACGGAGGCATATATTAAGAGAATAGGGATGAAGCGAGTAGCAAAGTGCTTGCAAGCGAAGGAGGATCCGCAAGGAGGAGCTGACGACGGAAGCCACTAAATTGGTCACGTCATGCCATGAAGGGCGGAACTAAGTGCCGCCAGATTTTTTATGAGTTTATGCACCGACTGTAATGGGTTCAATATTTAGAAAATGTTATTACTCGCGTGCTTCAATTGCCCAAATGGAATATTTATTCCGTGCTTACGAGCAATTCAGCGCTCACTTGAACAACATTAGTTTCTGAGACAATTATTTTTCGTTCTTCTTGAACCCATAATATCTTCATTACTTCGGTATGAAATTCGCGGAAGAAAAAAAGAAGAAGAAAAAGAATAAAAGAGTCTCTAGTATGCCCAGGCTGGCAAGTGCCACGGAGACGATATGAAAATGTGATTTTTTTTTTTTTTTTTTTTACTACGTAGCAACCACATTAGCATCCAAGATGAGGAAGTGGCGTGCTTGCATAAAAAGGTACGATGGCATCGAGCTACGCCTAGAGTGCTTATTCTCACAAAGATTAAGACATTTTTTCTTATCTTCGTGAGGAATAACAGAAGAACCAGAGAGGAGAAAGGACGAAGAAGACGAGCTTGTACTAGCGATGTTAATTGTCAGCGCGCTTCGCAGCGGACGCTGCATGCCCGCGGTAGCGCGCCGATTCTTTGTTGTAATTACGTGCGCTATATTTGTCTTATCTGCTTCACAGTGCCACGTCATGTGTCTCTGGCGTAGCTGTCCCTAGCAAGCAAATGAAAGAACCAGAATATCAGTCTGTGTTATTAATTATGCTGCTTAATTAATCCGGCCTTGTGCGCATTATACGGTAATTATAAACGCCGACCGAAGACGTCTCTGCGTGCTGCTAGTAAAATGGTGAGCAACCCGTTTACGACTCTGAAGAACGTGAAATGAAAACAAAGAGAAAAAGCTGGATTGATGAATACTTGTATGATAAACACAATTAAATAAATTGCTGACATTTTCCCTACGGTTCTCTCTCGAAGGAAGTATATATTAATAACCGAGAACATAACAGTTCCTTATTCTGATGGCTTGGAAATGAAGCATCAGTACGCGCAGAGGGCGTGGGCAGCAGGGCGGATATATTTAGTAGCACACGCCGAGAAAATCCTCAAGATATGACGAAAACGTCCGGAAACGACCCAATGACATAAATAGAAGCGCTGAAAAAGAGCTGCACAGTTAAATGTCCGGGCGCTGTGTTCGCTAGCAGATAGCAGGAAAAGGATTCGATTTTTAAATCAAGTTCACTTAATGAAGTTAATTAAATACCTAAAATCGCGTGTAAGTTTAAATGTCATCCATAGACGCACACGTGTATCGACCGAAATTATGTAGTATTATCAAAAAGTTCGTTCTCTGTTAAGCGCATAACGAGCGAGTTTTAATTATCCTGACCTTTTCAAAGTCCTGCTCCTTTGTGCCCCGACCGCATGCCTATACTGGTTCGTTTACTGTACAAATTTCGACAAACCCTCACCCTCTCCCTTACTCATTTTAATGCATTTAAAAGGCGATGGCTGGCCGCAACAGTTACGTCTATTCAAGCATACATGCACTGTACAATCCGCCCAACTTTCTTCCGGCGGAATCTCAACTTTGCAAGAGGTTTTTAGGGATACTGAAACGTAAGAAACGTGAGTTCTCCAACTTACCGAACAAACCCCTTGTGCAGAGGCGACGCTGTCTGTTGCTTTGTCGCGACGCATTCGGGGATCCAATCGACTCACGTTGGGCAACAACTTTCTCCTTCTGTTCGCGGCCAGCGCCGGTGGGGAGCGCCGCGCGCAGTAGTCAACAGCCCGGCCGGAGAATGCACACGTGACCTGCGGTCGCGCGCACTCCCCAGCCCTCACCCTACGCCTTCATAGGCCACGCATGCGCAGAGCAATCCACAGTCTCTCCCTCTCACATTTCTTTTTGCGAGTGGCATCGTCTCTCTATATTTCCCTCTTCGGGTTCCCTTTTCTCCTTTGCGTCGAGTCGAGAGTCATTCCCTCGGGCGCCTATTCTTTCAGATCTGACGTTCTCCGGGTACCGTTGTTTAGCTTCAAATGACCTTTATTCAGAAATGATGTTCTAGAGTAATTCATTTGGTATAATTGTGCTAGGACGTCTTATGCGTGAGCGGGACTGTAATCTATATAGTCTGAAAATGCGAATAATACTTGGTGCAACAACATAACGCAGATTATGTTGAATGGTGCATTGCATAATTTTTTTCTGAGCCATCTCATCAGACACATTCATCCCGAAAGAATACGATGTACACCCTTCCAAATTTTTAATGACCTCAAGTGCCGCATCGCTAAATGTAACGTATATATAATGGGTTCCTCGGCTACATCTCTTGCTAATTCATGCTGTAATTTAACACATGAAGTCCTACTTAGAGCTCCCTGTTTATATTATCACACGCTACTTGCCTGATTCAGTCAGAAGTAACCTAAATTCCACACCGTCTGTTGCCATCTAAAGCCAAACAAGCAACATACATCGCAATGGTTCTTGAGGCTCATCTGCCCTAAACTAACTTGCCCAAAAAAAAAAATTCGCTGGCACTTCCAGGTTTAGATAGATTCTTTACCAAAATGAAGCGAAATCAATGACAACTGCTGCTGCATATGCTGCTTGAGTTGACTCTTTGTTGCAGCAAAGGATGGTGATTTTTTAGTTAATTTTGACGGAATCAAGCAAACCTCTCATCCTAGCATGTTGTTATAGTAAAGGGCGCCATTCATTGCTACGCCATGAGTTAGAGGTCTGTTCGAATGAGGAAGCTGAAACGGTGAGAGAAGCATTTTACTTGTTGCAGTTAGAGAGGCAACAGTTGATATTGTTAACAATTGGGCGGGTGTGCATATGTCAATTAACGGCAGATGCGACTCATCCCCCCCCCCCCTCTCCCTCTGTTTTCTTTTTTTTTTTTTTTTTTTTGTTGATGATCGCATTAAGTTTATAGGCACCTTCAGGAACAGAGTCTCTGACATTGTTCTCAATTTACCCTCTCAACACCACAAGTCCGCCTACTGAATGAAAACAATTCGAGTACCCTTTTCTTTTACGCCTATATATGAGCACATCACTCATCACATTTAGCGTACTAGCGACACATGGGACGTAAGCCATACCCGCTCTCCTGACCGTGTTGTTTTCAGTAATATATAAATCTCAATTCGATGGCTTTAAAATTTGTTATGTTCTGTCTACAAAATTGGTGCCGCGAATAAATACATGTTAGTGCAAGAATAAAGGAGGTTCCCACAGGTGACAATTCGAGTTGTATTATTGGATCCAGTCAGGCTTATAGTGTGTGTTATAGCACTCGTGATGTTTTACTCTAAGGATCATGTTTCAAAATCTTCCCCTTCCCTAACATTTAATGTTCTTAATAGTCGAGTTCACTCTAGCAAATGCGTTTTCATCAGTTCCAATAGTATCGAAGAAAAAAGGATTTTGCATGGCGGAGTAAGACATTCCTTTTCAGGACTAAGAACAGGGTTCCGTACAATAGTTAATAGACATGCCTGATAGTTCACTGAAAATTTAAAGAAATATTTTGTACGCTATTTCAGGCTCTGCGAAACGGCTATACTTCCTATCAGCGACGCATCCCGGCATGGCCCGCAGCGTGGAATGATGGTCGCTGAAACCCACGAACAGGTAAACTATTCGCACCGATGCCAGCTTTCTCGGGGGAGATATGTAACCGAAGGAAAGTAATTCAGCTGAAAAATAAAGTTGATTAATTTGGGCAGGATGGCAAGCGAACCCAGGACCTTCGGTTTGCCTAAAGGGAACGCTACCTCTAGGTTACGAACGTCTTTTGGCCCAAGCTGCACAAAGGTGCACCGAATGAAAGCGTGTCGAAGTGAATAGTAAGGATAGTTGCTGACAGTGATCGTTCTAGACAGTGACGTAAGATGGCAGTGGCGTTATTGACTATGGTCCATTTCATTCGCCAGAAGGGTGCGGTAAGACGACGTTAGTAGAAAAGCAGCGCAGTGTGATAAAGAAAGGACATTAGTTCTTTCGCATTTGCAGTGCGTAACCATGCCCTAAATGTCCTCCGTATTTTTTTTTTATTAGCATCCATGGTACATATGCGTCCAGATATCGCTATTAGGGTGAGCGAGATCTTCCTCTATAGGCTTGAGTGACAACCTTCCCCTGTGCACATGAGAGTGTGAAGATTCTGCTTATATTTCGGAGGAAATGATAATCTACGCAGTATTGCATGAAAAATGCACCGCGAAGAATGAAACACGGTCGTGCAGTACGTTTGTGGATGGCATCCTCAGGCCGTTCATCCTCGGCATCACAGTAAGCATGGTTTTGGCTCTCTAAGCGGAGCAATAGAGGCTTTACAAAAGTTAGCGCCATCTAGTGAAAGAGACAGAAACTGTACGCGGCGGCCATGTTTTGTTCAGTCCGCCCGCGCCTCCCATCGAGTACGCTGTCAACGTGCTAGCTCACAGAACGTGTTATCACCTAAAACAGCAAGGTTGTTTTGCGTGCTATGCAGCCTTGTTAACTTGAAGGATAAGCTTATGCTTCGATGGAGGACACGGGATAAGGAGCAATACACGTATACCGAACGCTATAGTTCAAGTACGTTCTTTGAAACCTTGTGTACGTAGGTTGCATTTACCATTGTGTATTTGATTTAAGACAAGGGCACGATTACCGAAACTACTTTTCACAGTCTTACGAAATTGTATTGCTTGGTGCAAATAGCAATACGGCTGTCTAGTGCGCCCGAGGTGCGTGTTTCACGCTGCAAAAGCGGCTGCCAAACCTGCGGCGTCTAGTAAAGCAGGAGAAGATGACATCCCACTAGTGTGTTGCAATATGCTTACGTCCAGCCGGTTTCGAAAGATGTTATCACGTGATAATGCGTGCGAAGTCGGGTCCGCGTCCAGAGCGCGCAGCTCAGGTTTGCATTGCGTGCCTTCATACCTGCTAGTGCGGCCGACAAAATAACGAAGTTTGCTTTTCAGTGTTGTGCGTTTTATCGAGTCGCCCGATGGTTCGCTAATTGACAGCCACCTGAAATTCAGTTGATTTTGTAAATATGCCGACTTCTTGTTTATTCCTTCTGTCAGATAGTAGACATTTGAAGCCTTAACCTCATATGAAAGTGCTGTCATGGGAAGCTTCGAGGAACTCGGTGGAAGAGGAACTCGGCTGAAACGAAAAGAAATTTGAAAAGTCAACTCACATTACTGCGAAGTGTCAGTGCTTGGTACAACTGGCTGTGTCCATAAAGTCAGATTTATATTATATAATACTGTTATAAAACATTAGGGGGACACTTAAGCTCCGCCGTTAAGGGTATGACGCGATAGCGTCTCTCTCTCTCACACACACACGTTTTCTTTCTTCCCTTTTTGAATTTTAGCTTTCATTTATTTTATATTTCGATTATTTGTTTCTTTATTTTATTTAATGTTTTATATTTTTATACACCAATACTCAGGGTCAGCAACAATCACCTTTCCATTCTGAGCAATTTGACACCTTTGAACACATTCAATTATTTCAATTCATCAATTACACATTCTAAATTTTCCTCATTAGCATCACCAAGTACTGATTTTTCCTTCTGAACATTTTGTCACCTTTAAACCCCCAATTTCCATTTTTGTCATTTGTTGTTGCTTTATTTCGTCAATTGGTCAATTAATTACAAATATTTTATTATCTCATCATCGCCTATTGCACACCAATCAATCTTCACTCACTGGAAGCAGAAATTACCATGACACATTTTTCTTTTTTTTTTTTTTTTTTTACGCAGCCCCCGATTATTTCTGAGACCCGTGCTAATAACTGCGTCGACGGCACAGGCAGGAAAGTGCTAAGCGCCATTCTGACTTAGTCAAATTACGCACGATTCTTTCATCTCAAAACAAATTGCATCCTCGCTCATTTCACCAACAAGTATCCCACTGTAGCAGTGAGATGAGCGACGGTGATGCACAAACCAAGCAAACTCGCGATCGTATCTCATAGTTGTTAAAGTAAATAGCAAAGGCACACAGACAAAAAAAGATCTGCACATTACAAAACTCTAGATATTGTACCTGGATACGGATGACACTGCGCGGATCGACGAGGGGCCCATGCACGACTCGTAGAGCAGTTTGTAACCGCTACGCCTCGGTTGTCAAAATACGCTTCTCGGCTTTGCTAACAGACACCGCCAGGGAGAAGAGAGGTCCAAGCACAGCACACTAGGTTACAACATGAAAAGCGCGGACAGAACGGTGGGCGCTGACGGACGGACACGAAGCGAACCAAAGCGAACGGATGGAGCGAACAAAATATGGCTGCCAGCGCCGGATCAGTGTGCCGCTCACGGTTGCCAGACTTACTTTTGTAAACCCTCTATAGTACAGACTCTAATACCGTCAGCCCCTCTTTATTTCGAGAATAAGTGCACTGCACCATTTGTATTCTATAATTAATTACCGCTAACTAGTTAATTGTGATGAATGTTAAATTTTAACCTATTGAGTCAAGTAAGTTGTTGTTGAAAAGGTCTCGACAAGTCCAAAAGCGAGTGCCAAATAAAGTTAAAACGATGCAAAACCAAGTCTTCCCTGCACTTGTTTGCTGATTATGCTCTACTTGTCAGCTTAAGGCCGCAGCGGTCGCTGCTGAACATGCGCACCGGGTGCTGCCCAATCGAGTAATTACAGGATGGCTTCATTAAAGACGGTTCAGTGCGTTCAGAGGGGTGTTTGCTTTTAACGCCTTCTCTAGCGGACGAAAACCAAGGAACAAGCGTTCACGTGTTCACGAGATGGCCATGTGAACGCGAAAGATCTATCGTCACAACTGCCTCTAGGACGCGGCGCTGGAATCGTAAATACTAACAGTTCGCGCTGTAGAAATAAATGTTAGGTTGGGAGCTGTAATGTCCAGGGGTACTCATAGAAACTAAGCATACTTGAAGAGCTGGTTGCTAATTTTCCCGGTTAAATATTCGAGCTCGGCGGTTATCACACCGAAATTTGGTTGTTAGTTTCCCGGTGAGAACGCGAGGACTTATAAGTGACACTTTCGACAGCTCTCCAATTAATGCAGCAAATCCTAGAGACAGGCGGCGCAAATTAATTAACCGCCCAGTGGGCTCTCGCTTGGCCGCCTGGACGGCGCATACATGCCACGCGATTATGCAAATACCGGAACGTTCTTTCTACCCGAAGTAAACAAATTTTGTAATGACGAAGCTCTGCCCCCTGTGTAGTCTGTGTGCGGTCGGAGTGGCATGTTCTCTCTCTCTCTCTCTCTCTCTCTCTCTCTCTACTTTTTTAAGAACTTCTAAACAAACTTATTCTAATCGTATTCGGGACACTGGTATACAAATATCTGGTTCAATTAATTCCTTGCGTTGCGACGCTAGTTCCTAGTTTATAGGCGCCGACATCACGAACAACGTTGCATTGCGCAAGATGCTAAGCACTAGGCTCCAAGTAGGGTGTTTGTGACATCAGGTGGGTTTCGCAAAAAGGTGTGCTACATAAAAACGTGGTGCAGTTTTTCAATTGTCGCTCAATTCTGCCTGCCCTTGAATTTGCCTAACTGTCTTGCAGTGGCTCTTGTCATAAGCGAAGATTCCGAGGGTTCAAGACGATATAACAAACATTTTTCGCAAATCAGCCATGTGACAGGTCACCTCTGGTGAAAGCGAATGACAAGATTCACGTACAGTCTTTACCTTACACCGTACGGGTGCGCTCTCTGCATAGTTTTACCATTGATGCGAAAAGCCTGCCGTCTCATGCCAGAAAAGGGCGTGGCACACCTGCCACCTTGTCCGGCCGGCCAACATCACAGGGCAACTTTATTCAGGTGGTAAGTACAAAACGTTGGGAGTTGTCGGCTTTAATGTCTCTACGCAACACATTGGGCTAATGCCGCAGTGGAGAGCTCCATAATGTTTTGATCATCCGGGATTCTTTAGCGGGCTAATGCATTGGACATCATGCAGATAATTTTGTATTTCGGCTCAGTCGAAACAGAGTCGCGACGCCATGCGGGGATCGAACCGACGTCCTTGGGATGACAGAGGAATACCAGAGCCGCTGAGTCACCGCAGCAGGTGTTAAGCAGGGAAAGATTGTGGGTCATCTACACGGAGGAACTATAGTATTAATCATGCTTAGAGCAATATCGAACAGTGTCACGAATAAGGAACGACTTAGTGAACAGGTAGAAATAGGAGTAGAGCGGGTCTTTTTTGAAAAAGCTGTCACAACAGATTAGGATTTGAAAGGCGAGTTTGCAGGCGAGTAACGATGTCGGCGGAGACGTATTTGGCAACAGGTCAGGAGCGGTGTATATCTTTTTTTTTTTTTTGCTAGTATCCTCTGAAAGGAAAGGATAAGACTAACACCTGTGTTTAGTAGTGATCCTGACAGGCAACCTCGGAGGTCTGACGAAAAGCTTGCACTAAAACCACTTAGGTACTTTATATACGCAGCGCTAGCAGCTGAAAACTGCAGAAGTGAATCAGGGTGGAATGTCAGCCGTTCTGCAGTGACCCAGAAGAATTGGAGTGGATTTCGATGCAAAATGTTGTGAATAGAACAGAGATAACTGTAAAAATGATAAGGGGTCGCAGAATGACTAAGCGGACATCGAGGGAAGTGAAATAGAACTGCACGAAGGTACGGGGTCATATATGGAAGTCTTAACTGCATGTTTATTACTATCACAACTCTCATCGGCAAATCTCTGGAGGCATTATAGACCATCCTAACCGCAAAAAAGGTTTATACGTACCGAGACAATCGCTTAATGGACTCGGAATAGTTAAGATAACTGAAAGCAACCGTTTTCTGGTTTCTGTAAGTGAGCCTTTCCGCTCAAGTGGCTTTCCGTCAAAGAAGCTTTCGTTCCAGCTTTTCGTTGGTACTGGCACAGGAAGAGCACTGTTTACTTTTTGCTAGCCCATTATACACTTAAGTGCTCACTTGGTGGGTCGTGTTTGCCTACTATGACTTGCAGTAAGCTCCATTCACTGTTAAGTTTTTTTTCTTTCTGAACAATTCCTTATGTTCCTGCTCTCACAGCCGATATCTTTCGGGGTATCAGTTAAAACCCTGCCCCACAGGGGTAATGGCATGAACTAAGACGAGCGAAAAAACTTTCCTGGTGTTCACGTTTATTGCGTCGATTATTTTGACTAAATGTAATAACCGAGTGATGTGTGCTATATCTGACTGCCTTCATATGCGAAATTTGCCAGACTAATCTTTAGCGTTATTTATTAGTCACCGAAACACATGCTATAAAGATATTCGTATTCGCGAAGTTCAATAAATGTGTCGGTCTGAGATTACTCGAATGCGAACCTTTCACTCAAGTTGTCTCGGCCTGTGCTCAGTGTTCTACGCCGCGATAGAAAACATCCTGAAGTAAACCCAAACTATGCTGTTTCTGAATTTTACCCCTGTTGCGTTTTCAAAGAAAGATAAAATTTTGACTCTCCAAATGTTCTCTGAACCTCAAAAATTACATTGTTGCCAAATTATCCCCATAAACTTTTCTAAAAGAGGAAGGTTTCTGCAGATAGAACTTTGCAATACCAATTGAAGAGTATTTCCAGGCCAATGTTTTGCGTCGCCACCTCGTTACGCGTATCTTTCTTCGTGTTCGCAAAGCTTATTAATCAAGGCTTCTGAAAGTTGCATCCGCAGCGTTTTACAACCTCTATCCGTACGTACGGTTTTATTTTCCCTTATTTCTTTTCCTGATCGCTAATGCACTCTTGCTTTCTCGCGAAGTTGGCCACCAGCACCCTTGTAAAGAAACGACCGAGCCCGTCGTCGCTGACTGTCGTTTTCTTATGTTACCGCCTAAACGGGGAAGACGGAAAGTCTGAGCCGTGTTTCGTTCAGGATTGAGACAGAAGCCCTTGCTGCTTGTTCAATTGGGTCGACGTCAGCGCTCGCTCATTTTACTTTCCGATTTATGACAAACCGCAGACTGATAACTTAAAGTGCTATCGTGCAACTAATGACAGTTATTTTCCTATCTTTTTTGGGTAGAAGAAATCTCATCGCTTAGTTGCTTGTTTCCGAATTTCTTTTCTGCTCTCGGGGCGCACTTCTTAAGTGGTTCACAAAATGTTGTTCAGCATACTTTTAGTGCCCATGCGCGGATTAATGAACGCTGTAGTTGGTTATTGGGAAGCTCGTGTTGGCGGCACTCTCCTCTCGATTCGAAGAAAAAAATTTGGCAGACACATTTAAAACAGTTTTGAAGTATGGATGCGAAAACATTACAGGACCGCGGGCTAAATGTTTTCAGGTGACGCTCTCGACATGCATTATTTTTTTTTTCTGCTAGTATTAAATTAGATGCGTGCGTTTACATACTACATGCATACTAGCTGCAATGATTGACTCGGTGTCCAGGAGCCGTTTTCAGCGAAACTTCTATTCCAAAGCATGCAATTGGAAGTAAACATGTCGATGGTTCGAATACCTGTCTCAAGCTAGCGTTCATCATGATTAGCGCATGTATGCTACATGCAGCAAGAAATCATACATCTTCCGGAGCTCTGTACGATAGATGGTTGCGTCACAATATCTATATAAATTTCAGGATAACTGGTGCCACATGAAGATCGGCCAGTGGCTAGTTATATAGATTTACGACATGTGCGGAGAATATTGCCTGAGTGCTACATTTCTACGCTGACAACTCACTCCGTCCAGGACATTACCCGTCAGCTCACGCTTACACAACACCTTCCCTCGTCATGTCTAGGCAAGCTACTCTCCTCTTTGCGGTGGAACAAAATCACAGCACAAGAAAGACGTCGACACAAGCGTCAGCAACAAACAAGAGAAGACGAGGGCTACACTGCCAATTGATTTGCCCGATGATGACGAGGAAGAAGAACGCGATGTGCAAAATCAAGCATGTATAACTAAGTTCACTAGATGCGTGACCAAAGTAATCTACAGAATTTTTTTAACGTGCTAAAGAGTGTAAATCGTCCAAACTGGCCGCTATTTCACTGAAAGAGCGCTTGAAAGCTCAAAATTAATTAAGGACGAAATAAGTGGGCGTCTTGCTGTCCGCTGCCAGAAACGAAAACCCCGTGATTGGGAAAACGCAGTTTCTTGCTCATGTAAAACATAAATTTGAGCACGAAATAATAGAAGCTTTTCGCATCAAAGGCTGGTGACAATTGCGTCAGCACGCCGCCTTTATCTCTGCTTAAGAATTAAATGGCTTTCTTGGAGAACTGCGATTTGAGTTCCCTCCACTAGCGTTGTTTGTATTTAAGAGTCAAACATTTTCAAACAAAGTTCAGTTAGAAGTGTATCATCCGTCCTGTCTTTTTGGTTCTTTACGCTTGTGTTCACGCCTCTTTTGTGTTGCGAAATTTTGTTCCAGAATAGATAGTAACCAGCTAGCCAAAAGCACCATGCCTTTCCTCTTTGTGACCTGCTCCACCACTTCAGAGCTGGCGGCCATCCGCTTGAAGACAGACATACTGGAGGAGGGCCATATGAAACGACCCCCGCCCTCCAGCTCTTTCGGAGGTGAGGTGGCGCCACTCCGACGATTTACATCCTGGCTGCTCGGCTTTACGCTACCAGTTGAATGACAACCTCCATAATTAACCCTCTGCTTGGCCCCAGAGCATGTCGGCGCAGAAGGGAACGAGGTAGCCGACTCCTTTGCCAAAGCAGCACATGGCCCTGGTCTTTCACTTACCACGGCGGTGAGGTCTCTGGGTTTGGCACGGAATGTCATTCGCCGCCTGCACCTCCTGGACCACCCAGACCCCAGGGTGGCAAGCGGGAACTCTCACAAACCACTCCCCAACAAGGCTGCTCCCAGCCGGCTCCGCCCGAACCGTTTTCCTCTTACGTCGGTTCAGCCTCCCCGTATCCCGGATGCCTGTGGCGTAGACACCGCAGCAATACCCTGGAGAACTTTCTCTGTGAATGTCCATCCTTGTCACCGCAGCGTGCCGCCCTCAGGGCTGGCTACCGAGCTCTGGGGACAGCATCCAGTACCTTATAAGGCGTTGCCTTTCCCTCAGGCGCCTTCAAGCCTGTTCAGGTCCTCCACACCTTCCTGGTGGACAGTGGCCCCTGTATTTCCCCAAACCGCAGTAAGACGGGCGTAGCGCGGCGCGCTACTACACTTCGTTATTCTTAACTATGTCCCCCTCCACTCTTACTTCTATCAGCACGATGGAATTGGGTGCGTCGGCTTCGTCGACAGTAGACAAGCCCATTCTTCCCCACTCCTTACCCTTCCTTCATCCACGCAAGCCAAGGTCAAGCCATGTGCAGGACAGTGAGATGTGGCGGCCGTGGGTCTCTATTATTCAGTTACGCACTCTGGATTATCGGCTTCCAGTGCGCGTCATACGGACGCCTGATGATGCCTGCTTATCTTTCGTCCCATTGCTTGATCTCTATCTCGTAAGCTAGAATGAACGACGCCGCTCGCTTGTCACATAACTAAACCGAGAGGTGGTGGTTTCGCATTAAAACCCGTGGTCTAATGCCATATACAAATAGAGATTAAAAGACCGGCAAAAGATGAAGCAGATGGCCATGTTCACATTTATGAACCCGGCTTACTTTCTGAACTGACCGAACTTCGATGGATGAGTAGGCACTGTAGCGTTCCCCCAGCGCGGTAAAGCAAATCGAGTGAAGTATAGAGATGCACCAGAGCCTCAATAGCTGGTCCAATCTTATTGCCCAATTTCACGAAAGTCTGCGAGCGGGAAAACCTTTATTTTTTTCGCCCACTGGGCTTTTTATTTTTTTCCAAAAGTTTGCCACAAGGCATACGTTGAGAAAGGGGGAACGAGATGCAGGAGATAGAAAGTTAAAAGAAGGAGTGAAGTCCAGTTGCGCTTATGTACTCGCAGAGGTTGGCAGTGTAGCGATTGTCCATTGTCAACTTCTCATAATCACAACTGCGATTCCACCGCAGGCCCACCTTCATGAGTATCCGTTGTCTAATGTGAGTCGTTGAAGGACACGTCCACAACAAGTGACGCACATCGCAGACGTCAGGTGCAGTGTCACAGTGAGGGCACCTGTCAATCCCGCCATCGATGTCGTGCAGATGGGGTCAGAGCCGCCCCTGCCCGAATCCGGCGCACCGTTACCTCCTCCTGCCGAGTAAGACTACGGGGGAGAGGGTGTGAACACGGAGGAATGAGAGCGCGTGTTCGCTGGCGCAGAACTTGAGAATCGGAAACGTGGGACAGGAACAGATCTGGGGGAAGAGGGGAAGGTGATGTATCGCCTGATGTGTTTATGTGCGTCATAGCATCCGCTTGAATATTATGTGGATCGCGAGCATGGCCGCGAATCCAGTGTATGCGCACAGGACATGGGTACTTTGAACAGAGCAAATGAATGGACTGTTATTTGGAATGTGCGTCGAACGGCCTTAAGCTATTTAAGGGCAGTGAGAGAGTCTGTGTAAAGATGAACTGCATTGAATGTAGGAACTGGCGGAAGGGAATATATGGCATTGTAAATGGCTTGAAGTTCCAGTGCCAGAGGGGTGCACGTATCCGCGGTATATGTCACGAGAGTGTTGAGATGCGGATGAGAGGGACTATACACAGAAGTAACTCCTCGCTCTGAAGTATGTGATGCATCGGTATATAATATGCACCCTTCAGGCAGATGTGCGGATGATACCGACGGGGAAGCAAGGGGGCGATTGTCCGTGAGCTGGCAGTACGACCATGGAGGTAGTGTCTTTAAACGATGGAGGGTTAAAGACTGTTTGCGAGCTCTGTTTGCCATCCGCTGATCAATGAGTTCACTGAGCGTATTTAGCTGGGCGTATTCCTGAAGTACTCTTGAAGCGGGGATAGCCGGTGAGTCATCGGGGTTACGAGCAGCATAATGATCCGCCTGGCGACGCAGAGCCCAAAGATTCAGGAGGTGGATGTCCTGGTTTGGCTCGTCTTCAATTGCAGTGGTGGTAATCGTGTGGGACGCAAGAACAGCAGTGAGAGTAGACAATGTTGATGATGGGGTGAAATCAGATAAGCGATTGTCTGCGCGTACAGAGTCCCATGATGTTATTCGTACGCTACGGCGTGTTTTACGTATGCGCGAAGGAGTGAGAGAGATAAAGATAGGACTGGGCTTGTTGCCCACTGGGCTTGTTGTAGTTAACTCGACCATCTCTCTGTGCGACGCTTTTTTTAACATGCGAGTGCATTCATCCTTGTTACCAGCTCGGTTCTTACATCGTTCCACACGCATTCAGCAGTGGACCGAGTTATTGTGAAGAGAGGAATCGCTGGAGAAAGATTTGATGTTGGGAAAGGTTGAGGGTCACTGGGGAAGGGGTAGGCAGCGAACGCGATGGTTAGATGGCATCCTCGAGGCGCTGCAGATGAAGTTATGTGACGTTAGGAAGATAGTGAGAGACCGGAAAGCGTGGCGTGATATGGTCCATAGGGTCAGGAAGAGTCGGACACGACTGAACGACTGAACTGAACTGAACTGAACTGAACTGTGCTTTGTTAAACAAACAAAATTTTAGACCTCATGTTACTCGGTGCTGCTGGAAGAATAATATGTGCAATTTTCTTGAAAGTGAAAACACAGAGTACGAGTTTCGGTTATTCCTAAACACAGAAGAGTTTAGCCGCGGCAGTTACTGTATTTAAGTTTTTTTTTTTTCTCTCAAGTGCATCGACGGGTATTACAAAGGCATGCGTTTTTGAGAAGCTTGACGAGGCCTAGAAATTTATCTACATGGCAAACGGAAATAAAACAGAAAATTCACGAAGCATAATCGAAATCAGTACAGTCATTCCCATATGATGGCACATACCCACAACAAAATGAACTACTTGCACCAGTACTGTACGTACTGTATAAACCTTCACAATTGTTTGAAGCGAACCAACAAAAAAGCAACTGTCATTACGCATTGCATTTCTGCAATAACCTGCCGGAGTGGCGCAGCAAGTTTTGCGTTCGCCTACCGATTCTTAGTTTGGGTAAGGATCGCGGCCGCTATGACTTTATTTATTACTAACTGGCTTTATTTTAACTTTATTTTAACTGAGGCTATACAAAAATCGCGTAAGCTGTGCGATGTCAGTGCATGTTAAAGATACTTAGACGGTCTACTACAGCGTCTGTCAAAGCATATGTATCTCATTGCGATTCTAAAAGCCCGAACTTCAGGCTTCGAATTGGTGTAAAACGTTTCAAGAACAAAATATTTATACAATACTTTGAAGAAACGGAAAGTTGCGAGCAAAATGACCCGTGTCCTAATGGAGAACGACAAATTATTGCGAGAAACCTCCTATCTTTCACCAGAAATTTGAAGAAATCGAGAGTTATTAAAGAAAATGAAAATAGAAGATTAGCATTCACATAAAAAGTATACCTGCATGATGTAACGAGGTATCGCATGACACCAGAGATAAGTTTGCTGCCGTTGCCACATCTTTCCTTCATTGTATATAGTGCGTAAGGCTTTTTTACAACAATACATTGAAGGAAAACAGTTACCCATTGTTTCGGCAATGCACTTCTTTATTCTATCCGAGGTTTCACTATTTCGAGGAACGTTTAGGGTATGCTCCTTTCCAATACCCGTCACTTAGGCACTGAATTTTTCGAATTAGCGGCAAAGAACGAAAGTTTCATATATTTTCTCACTTTTTTTGGTGGCAGAGCAACTAATAGGTCTTTTCGTATTACAGTCAGCTCTCTCTCTTTTTTTTTTCTTTACAGAGACCACCGCACCAGATGCCAGTGGTCAGCGCATGCATTTTTGTTCCTGGAAGTATCGATAGTTCTGCTTCCGGCAGCTCTAACATAAGCCTGGGCATTCTGCCTGGAGCGAAGGCGACGTGCACTCCACGGGCATTTTTTTCTGCCGTCGTTTCATGCTTCCAGAGCGCACGGGCCGGTAATTCCCTCTCACGTGTCTCCTCTTTTGTTTCGAGCTGTCGATAGCACTCAGCCTCAACCACTGCGCGGGAGGAGTGGCGAAGGCAGTTTTTCCGCTCCTGCGACCTCTTCTCCGTCGATATATCGAACAGCTGCGGAAGGCACGAGAGTCCTGTCCCACAACGTATGCTCTCGGCAAACATATCAAGACCAGCGGTGACCGGATTAGGGCCACTCTTTTGCGCACGCTATGAGACCGCGAAGGCTGGTATGTCAGGGGTGAACCGACTGTCCGGCCGACATGTCACCGGCGACAAGCCTTGCTTCTGTATCTTGGTTCACAGCTATATGTGCCAACGCTGCTATGTTCTATGATGTAGGAGGGTGGCCGCTCGCCCTTCAACTAGAAGCGTATACAGCTCATTCGTTCAAAAAAGGGTCGCCGTAACTCACAATTGAGAAAAGTGCGTTGAAAAAATATGCATCTTATTTCGCATCAACTGGGACGTCATGCTGTGATGTCAGGGCGGGGTCATAGCATTTCACTTCCCATTTAGCATCCATAAGCTAGTCAAATTGGAGGCCAGCTCGTTATAACACACGATACATATACCTCCAACTACATCGTTCATTGCAAGTGTATAGGCGTCCACCTAGAAGTGAGACAGATACTGCGCCCTCCTTCATCCTCCTCCAAAACAATCCTATCTAAAGGCGTTGCCCGCCGCGGTGGCTCAGTGGTTAAGACGCTCAACTACTGAACCGGAGTTCTCGGGTAAGAATCCGACAGCAGCGGGTTCGAAGCAGCGAACTGTCG
>NC_139345.1:41428345-41485845 GCF_055883805.1 Amblyomma maculatum | reverse complement strand
GCATTAAAAGCGCATGTCTCCAGCGTACTTCTGCATCCCGTCAGCTGCTTGTTGTAACCATGTCACCGGTTTTAATCAGCTTCGAATTGATTTTTGTTGCGGTTATAATCACTATTCTGTAGCTGAGAAAGTCTCTGCCGTATAAATGATCTGTCTTCCGCTGTTAGTTCTTTCTAATTTCTGTACTATTTGTGATAACCAGAATGTACAGCATCGCCTAATGCTGGAATGGCTCTGGTCAGCCTATTTGTAGCTCCCTTAATTTGTAATAGCCCGTCGTGGTGACTGCGATTGACCTGCAGAACTACGTCCACTAGATATTAAGCCATGGTTACAGCTTAAAGACGTCGAGAATGCTCAGAATAAACGTTTTAATGTGCTGACTTGAGCTTGTAAAGAACTATGCAACCAGACAGCGACGCTAGCGACAAACGTACTCTACGGTCGTCGCTAAACATGAATGCCTGCCGATGTCGGCAACACCCTGTTTAAAGCTCTTAGGAGATCATCTAGCTACTGCCAAAGGCACTATACCATGACATGAAACAATTTGGAAGCAGCAACGCGTGTCTGCCGTCGCTCGAGATAAAATCTATGTGCATCTTGCATTACAAAGAAACAGACATACCCAGAGGTTTAACAAACAGAGTACAATGCTTCGCGCCAATATGCGTTGTGTTGATAAGTGTGCTCGGAATTTAAACGTCAGGCCTGGAAGCATGTCGCATTCCTTCATAATTTTTTGCACTCTCTCCAGGACTGCGTGCTCCTTTGGCTTTGGCACGCATTACGCTAGCGAAATGGGTCTAGGTTCCAACCCATGGTTAATTCCGGGGCTTTGGTATGAACATGATATTTCCATCCTAACATACACGCGAGACTGCACCTTCATGGCAGCTTTTATCAATCTTTGCGATGAGCTCGAATTTTGATCGGCTATCACGACTGGTTATCGGCTATCACAACTTTTTGTTATACTGTCGCTTATTGAGGTCGTATTTTCCCCGGCGCGCTGAGCTATATGGGCCGCCCTGACTTCCCCTTTCGCAATTTCAGAGTTCAATTCCACATTTTATCTTCTGCTGTACGACAAAGTCTCTTGCCTCTTTGCTCTGATTTTCTTTAAATTATTTAAATAGTTCGTCGTCTCTTACCTTATAATACTCTATGAGTGGCTCTCTATTGTTTTGTGACATTCGCATCGGCTGTAATGTGGCTCTATAATTCATTTGGAGAGATGCCATGTTCTAGACTTGGTAAGCGTGCCTGGCATGCTGCCGCTTACCCGGTAAAAGCTTTACTTCAAACCGGGGGCACAGTCCTCTGCCTACTTGGTAAGCTTCACAATTCTGGTTTTTAGCTGCGTTCCTCGCCCCCCGCAGGTGCAGCGGTTGTGCATCAACCGCCGGTCTTTTCGTGTTTGTCTGCAGCTCAGATGTGAATTACTCTGTTTTCATTTTCATTATACAATTACTCTAATTCGCTGAATTCCTCGCTCTCCCTACTCATTTTGGCCGCTCCTGCGTATTTTTTTCTTTCTATTGTAAGATAATAGTTTGTATTCCTTGTTGCGTTATTTTGCTCTCCCTGTCAACCTCGCAGGGTAGGCGATTGCTGTAAGGCATTTCCTGGGTACACTAGCCCGTGTTTCCTTACTCTTTTCATTCTTGCACTTAATAGGCTGGCAGGGTTAAATCCCCTTGGATTAAACCTTATTGCCTTCAGCCTTATATTGCCGGTCTTACCGTGTCTCTGATCCTTAGCCCCTTCTCCTTTGGTTTGCAATACAGGTTAAGCATCTACTATGTGGTCTTGATTTTTTTCGTTTAGAGGGCATATTTCGGTTAGCACGTAAATTTCTGTTTTCTGAATTTGGTGCTGCAAGCCGATGTCTTTCCAGGACCAGTGCGCTTATACTCTTTTACCGTACTTGTTTGCTTGCGTGTAGTGCATGATGGTAGCATATGGCTATATCATTTGCTTCCTGAAGTGAAAGTATATCGGACTTATTTAGTATCATATTGGTCCTTGATTCTGCTTGCTACCTTCTTGATTTGCTTCACTTTGTGCGAACTCCCATACGGTTTCTCTTTCTAATTGCCTTAGAAGAGGTCTGTGTCAGTTAACTTGTGATTTGATGCTAGACCCCTGTAGAACGGTAAGTTGGGTTTAAATCGGCAGTGCTTGGAGCCCTGCGATAGCTTGCAAACATTCGCTTCTATGCTCCGCTACATGACTGCCGACCTCTTGGCGATTATTTCCATATTTTAATCTCCAGCGCCAGCTGCATCAGTAGTGTACGGAAGTCCTTCCCGACGTGGCTGTTTATGGCTTGTTCGCCAAGCCGTTCTCTGTTTCACTCGCTTTAGTAACTTTTTCTTTAGCACGCTACCTAACTCCGCTACGTATACTGCATAGGCGGCATCGTAATTTACTTTCGGAGTTGTTTTAACTGCGTTGGTTTGGTTTCTTTTAATTTAAAGAATTCAACGTCCTAATGCAACTGCGGCTATTTGGAAAGCTGTAATGGACGGCCCTGGAAATTTTTACCACCTAAGGTTCTTCAAAGAAGCACGAGCTGACGTCGCACAGTATACGGTCACCGTGCTTATATCTTCCATAGATAGAAAGGAGGCCGCCGTGACCGGTATTGAATCCGTGTCTTTGCGTTCAGCAGCCGAGCGCCCTAAACCTTTAGGTGAGAGCTTTCACTGCTACGTTTTTTTTGTTTTTTTTCGTACGTGTCGATTTTATTTCTCCCACATTCCTGGCTCAACTTTTGCCTTTCGGCCTTGTAAACAGTCCGACTGAGCAGCGCCAGTTTTAAGATGACCTGCTCAGCTGGCCTGGTTGTTGCTTTTTCCGCTTCTTTGCTTTGTTCTCCTTTTCAGTGTCTGTCTGTTATCCATTCATTTGGACCGTCCACTGTTTACCCTGACTCCCGCATCGTGGAGTGTCGGGTAGGAATTTGATCTTGACCTGCCTCGCTGTGTTTGTCTTCCTCCCTAGTTCCGGCGCGTCCCCGCTATTCGTCGCCTGCTTCGTCTTGATTCCCTGTTTTTGGTTTTAGTACTGTTTGATTATATACGGTAGGATAAAATCTCTGTACTCCCTTGACGCCATCTAGAGTTCCTCCTTGTAATATCTCATATTTGGATTCCCACTCGTGTCCTCTGTTGGATTGCTCAAAACGCAGGTACCAAACGCGCAGACTTTTGGCGTCGTACGCACATATGCCCTCCATCCTTCTGCCCGGAAGATGTACCACGTGTGTACAGGCTTCTTGTATAGAGAACACCAGATTTTCATGCAGTAGTAGAACACGAAGAAGGCGACTGAACTCATGAATATACTTGTTGCAGTTGCTGAGAACCCCTGCTTTCTTGCTGCAAATATTTGGTGTCCTCTTTGCTTTACGGTATTTTTTGTTATGCCTTGATCTGATTATTCTTTAAACAGTACGTGCATGACTCCTTTGACTTGTTTTGCGGCGTCTTTATGTACACGCAGGCTTCGTACTCCGTTCCACTGATCGATAAGCTTACCATCTTTCGTGATTCTTTTCGCATCTTCTTGGCTCGCCGTGGTAAACACCATTGATTTTTCGCTTTTTATCCAGTCTAATGAGAAATTCTTCTCTGAGCTTTGCCTAGACTGCTGATTTTATTCCCTCCTCATCTCTAGCGTTCCCGTTTTTCTCCACGCTGAAGCCTTTCTTCGCTCTTAAGATCGCTTTGTAATTGTTCACGTGTAAGTGCGGCGGCTTGGTGCGGAAAAGAGAAAGTTACCGGAATTAAAACAGCAGGTTATTTTGACATGCGTTTTGCCCTATTCGTTGCGTCCCCATTTAGCTTTGTTAATAAGTGATTGGGTTATTTGCCGCAGGTAGGTTTGGCGGGTAGGCTTTGTGAATATGTTACAAAAACCATTGGCCGATATCATATCAACGAATTCATTCACAGAATGTGACTGTTCTAGCATGTTAATATTGAAATCGCCCATTATTACCACAGGTTTACTTTGCAAGGCAAAATCATCCAATACAGTGACAAAAAAATAAAAAGAAACTCTTGAAGGGACGAAGAAGGTGGCCGATTAATTAAGCCAAAAATGAATGCACCTGTCTGAATAAAAAGAGACTCGTACGCGGGACTCAAAACTGTGCATTGCGGGAGCAGTTCATAAGGAATACTGTTTTTCATGTAGAAACCTACACCACCCCCCTTTTTTTATTTTTCCTGAACAGTGCTTCACATCTGTAATCCGGAAAGCAGACAACATCGTTCAAATCAGTGTACCACGTTTCAGTGAAAGAAAGCATGTCAAAATCATGATCTAATGTCGACAAAAAAGTACCCACTTCTACTTTGCTCTTTAAGCTACATGCATTCAGATGATAAAAAGAAAAGCATCCAGATTTAGTTTTTGCAATCTTGATACATCTAAAAGAGTTGGCATCGTGATAACGGCTACTCTTCATTGCGACTGTCCTTCACAGTAGAAATTCACCACCGATGCAGCCCATCATGTCATCTTATCAAAGTCACTTTCATCACGGATGCGGATTGCACTGACGCCCTCGGTTCTCTGCACAAAACTTTGACCATTTTTTTGCCATACAAAGCGATAGTTCTTTTCTTTGCCTTTTTCATTCACTAACCAAAGAAGGCGGTTATTGAAAGGGGTGAGGCTGTCCAAAAATTTCACCTCAGGTGCATCATCCTCAAGGCGTGAGCGGTTCCTCATCCGCTCTTCTTTCAGTCGGACAGATGCAAACTGCGCAAGAACGATTGACTTTTTTCCCTTTCGTGCTGATAGCCTATGAAGTGCATCCAGGTAACTGTTTTCAAGCAGGGGTAGCTGAAGTTTGCAAGCCAGGTCATTCATTTTTCTTAGTAGGTCTTCATTTGCTTCCCCTGAGAGTCCGTGTACCTCCATGTTTTGCCTGCGACTGAACTGTTACAGTTCATTTAGCTTTAGCTTGACTTCGTTCGTGCTCGGTGACGTTCCGCACTCTATGCTCTTAAGGCTGCAATGTCAAAGTCCTGCTTGTCTAACTTTCTCAAAATCGTGTCGTATTTGTCAGAAAGCATATAAATCGATGTTTCAATGTCACTGACTGTTTTCAATAGTTGTGTCAAATTGTCAACTTTGGACACGAGGGGGAGGATAAGGGTAACCTTTTCATCTAACTGGGTAGCAAACCGGAAGCTTTCCTGGTTAACCTCTCTGCCTTCTCTCTCTTTCTCTCTCTCTCTCTTTTAACCTCTTCAAAATATTTGAGTCTTCAGTGGGCGTTAGGACGGTGCTAAATCTTTTCTGTCCAAGTTCACAGGTTGAACAGATCCAACTAGACGTCAGTGAAGCACCCTTGGTACGGAAGTTAGTGGTCTTCACCCCAGAGCATTTGCCTAGATGGTAAGAGTATTTACAACCAGTGCACGTAATATACATGCCATCTTCAGGCAACGGGCCATGATATGACAAACACTCTGCATCTTCATTCGGTATCGTCAAGAAATCTGTGAACAAGTGTAGAAAACTTAAAGACGCGTTCTGGTTTCTGTCTACTGCTGCCGCGTGAATGACAGCAGGCCTGTAGTGCCGGTCCTTTTTGTAGCCAACTTGTGGTCACGTGGCTTGTCCGTGGCTATCAATGCGAAGATCGACACGACGGTCTTTCGACTGACAGCCGGACGTATAGGCGCAGGTCAGACGATAGCGCAGCAGGGTTCCACGATATCCCTGCGGCTTCCTGTGAACAAATGTAGAAAACTTAAAGACGCGTTCTAGTTGCTGTCCACTACTGCCGAGTGAATGATTTGTGAGTGTACCGGTATCCTCTCTAACTATCCTACCGCCTGCTTCTACCGCGGACCCAGCAATGATATCTCTGAAGCCATTGTTCGTTGCTTCTGTGCTAATGTCATGATCATCGGTTAAAGCTGAATGTTTATTCTGTAGCAAGATACTGAATTCTTCTGCGTTCCCTCTCAATGCTAATTCTTTGATGGACTTGTTTCTTGCCAATCTGTTCCGTTCCGTTCCTCTTCAGGTCTAGACTAATTCGAGACCTTACCATCCTTGGTCACTGCATCACACCTTCAGGTTACCTCTACGCCCTGCATAATTCCGGGGTTAGAACACAGTGTGAAGTAAATTTCACTTTTAGTCTCCCCGTTAGGGCTCTTCATATGCATGTCCACTTACGCTTCTTACACTTGCTGAAGAAGGTATTCATGATTCTTAAGCCATCGGGCTCTGCAAACTCAACTAGTAACCCCACCCCCCCCCCTGCTATTCCTAAAACCAATGCTAAGCCGTCCACTGCTTGATCTCCAGCCTGCTTTTTGCCTACCTTGGCATTGAAGTTACCTATTAGTAAAGTGTACTTCGTCTTTACATTCATTTCCCACTGCCAATTCTAACTCTTCGTAGAAGCTTTCGACTGCCATGATCATCATGACTACAAGTAGGTGCGTAGGCCCGTGCAATCTACAGTTTATGCCGCTTAATACGCTTAATTACAATGCCTGCCACCCTCTCATTAATGCTATAGAGTGGTAAAAACAATTATATGCCTTTATTTGTGTGCGTGGGCGTGCGTGCAATTTTCCACCCGAAAATCGAGACGTGCCGAGCCACGTTGGCGCTGTCACGAGAAAAGACTACATACTTGAAATTCGGAGCTAAATGTCCGGGGTATTTAAAGGTTGCCGCAAAACGCACATGATAGCCAGACACAGCCTAGTTGGTTGGCAGTTCCTGGTTTGGTTTGCAGCGAATATTATGTTGGGACTTCTGAATGAATGAAAAATAAAGTGCACCGGGAAAAACTATCTGCCCAACCTAAACGCTCATTGAGCTTAAGATGCGCTTTTCGCTTAGCTTTGTGTTTCGCCAGGCATCTCATTTTCCCTTTCCGTCCGCGTGCATCTGAGTTAAGAACGGTCTGGAGGTGCAGTAAAACTCTCGAGCCAGATCACTGCTAGCGGTGACTACATGCCGATCAAGCCCTTTGAACGCAAAACTGCCCGGTAGTTGCCTCGAAGCGACATAGAAACAAGAACAACAAAAACGGAACGAGGATCCCAAATCTTTTCACGCTGAGGAAACGTAATGCTAGGCTTTTCATCAGATTGTTCGAAATCTCCTTCGACACTAACAAATTCTTCCTGTCGACACGGAGCCATTCGGCAATAAATCATTCGCGAGTTTGGTAGAATTATGGGTTCAAAACCTAGTGCTTGAAACCTAAAGAATGGAATGTGCGTTGACAGCTATCAATGAGCACTGGAGAATGAAGAAGGCAAAGGACGCTTCGCGGCGTCTCTCGTATTTAAAGAGGAATTCTTATCGACTTGGGCTTTCTCGTCAGTAAACAGCCGCGCTTGCACAAAGCAGTGGTACTGAGGAACGCGGAACCAAGGCGGGCGTCTTGACCATTAAATGTTTTTATCGCCCGTTGTCGACGTGCCACCGGAGAAAGCAGAACACGGAGGAGAACCGAAAAGAGAACACGAAGGCGAAGCTATACAAAGTTTCGTTTAACACCCCTTGGTGTCTCTGGAGTACTGCAGCTGAAGCAGCGCTTCCGTCAACAAGTGTCTTCCTTCCCTCCAGGCGAGTTTCATGGCGTAAAACTATCTCGTTTCTCTGTGGACACTGCTAACGCGCCGTAAGAGGAGAAGCGTACGCAAGTAAACATTTCATTTCATTTATTTACTCTCAGGGCCATTCGACGTTAAAGAGAGGAATGGATGGTATAAAAAACAAACACACAAACAAGCAAACAGAAAAGATACACGCCTACTGGAAAGTTAATGAAGATTAAATAAAGCAGAGTGAAGACTTCTTGTACGCTGATGGACAGGGTGGAGGCGGGAAGGTGGTTTCAGTTTGTACTAGTCATTGGAACAAAGAAGAAGAAGAAACTTTGTTTATTCATAAAAACAGGTATTACATAAATAATACAGAAGGAGATCCCAGAGATCAAGGCTGTATCGGGACCTCCAATGGATGGATGTATAAACTTATGAGCAATATTATTGGTACAGCAAACGCAGTCAAAAGAGGTAAAACCGGCGAACACAATATGGAAAAAGGAAAAATGTAAGAATACAATACAAGGTCAAAGATTTCATACGCGGCCGGTATTGTTAAAGTACTTGAAAATTATATGCAATTTTTTACATCTTCCCAACAGACATATGAAAACACTCATGAATTGATTGAATATTAAGATTAGTTCTGCATTTTGGCACGTCAGCTTTGAATTTATGGTCTATGCGGGACGAAACATAAGTAGGAGTAGTAAAGACTGATTGCTTCAGCTTTTCATTGGTAAAATAAATTTTCTTACAAAGACATAACTGTGAAATTCGACGTCATAAATAAAAAGGGTTGCATTGGCAAAGTGAGGACATTTAGACAGAATAAAACGAGCAGAGTGATTTTAGATGGATTCGAGGGCTCGTAAGAGTGATTTCAAAGGGCATGGCGCGAGAATCATCATCACCATCAGTGACGTAAATTGGGGGACGGGTGAGTCAAGAGGGGTCCTGAATCTTATTGCTTAGGATGCGGGCCACAGTAAACGACAATTAACCCCCCCCCCCCCCCCCCCCCTCCTCCTCGTTCATCCTAGCATTATACTCAATAGGCTTCGACCGATAATATCAGCATATGCATGAAACACGGGGAAGCGGTGGTAGTAAGGCCGCCTCTTCCCTTCGACAGATTGGCCCAGCGGAACCTGATGTTAAAAAAACAACAACAGGATACTGTCGTAATTACAATCTGCCTACAATCAAAAAGCATATCTCGTGGCTATATGTGAATGCATTTAACTTTAAGCTTCTCCTTTTGTGGCATCGACAGAATCTATGATTCAGGCATAGATTAAAGAGCAGTATTGCGGCGTTGTAGGGTCACCCCAAATAAGCTCTCGCAGTCTTCTTGGGGTCTTTCTTTTTTTCGACCACGGCGAGCGCTTCAAAGCAGTGCGCGTGCGTGCTGCCCTTGCCTTGGTTACATGTTCATCTCAGCTGGTAAGATTGAAATAAAGAAAGGAAAAAAGAGAAGACACACTAAGTAATGTGCAGCGCCGTCACGTTACGTTAAAGAAGAAAAAAAAACATTTACAGGTCCATTAAACAATTCCGAATGTGCCCTCAAGCATATCGGGCCCACGTTTTCCATGAGACAAAAATGAAGGCACTTGTAGGCTGTGAACGTAGAGCGAGAAGGCGAGGCTGCTTAAATATTTTATAAAATAGCACAACCCCTGAACTCAAATGTTTAACCAATACAAGACCCGCTTTAAATTCGAGGAAAACTACAGAACGTAAATTTATACTCGTTGCTAGAAGTCTGCATGTGCCGCTATCTAGACTTGACGCGGCCCTACTCGTGGCCTTTTCAGTTCAGACTCGACCGCGGCCAGCAATAATTTTCTAAAGAGACGCCCACCCCGTGCTCACCCCTTCGAGCACGTGCAGGCCCGTTTGCTTTCCATGATGAAACTTGTCTGTTTAGAAAACAACGAACAGTAAATAAAAAAGAAGCATCTCTCTGGCAGTTGAGAAGTTTCAGGAAGCAAGAAGTGCAACCGCTAGTTCGTATCAGAAGCAGCCCGTACTCAAGCTGGCCCAAGCAAAAAAAAAAAAAAAAAAAAAAAAAAAAAAATCAAATTGGTTTGTGGTAGAATTCCTTGAAAACAATGGCTTTAGCGCCGGAGTAACCTGTTTCCTTCATAAACACACCATGAGCGCGTTGTTGCGGACTCAGGTTCTGATTCACATAGCGAGTCAGTGGAGCAGCCGGTAAACAGGGGTTTAGGTTTTGATGTGTACACAGCTTAACTTAAATGGCAAGTACACTTTGTCTATTGTTTTCAAATAAGAAAAGAGCATCCTTTCGAGGTCTGCAGGGGGTTTTCTTTCTTTACGAAGTCCAAACGTTCTCTGGAACCCATGGTAGGGACTCTGCGGCACACCTTCAGTGTTTATATTTTTGTTTTTAATTTATTTTTGTGGCCTTGCCAGGCATCGAAAGACGGTTTGGCCTCGACTCAGAAGGCATTGTGATATACCAAGGACTGGAATGCTTTTGAAGAAGGAGCTATCGGAAGCGGACATAGAGGTGATCCGCCTCTATAGCGAAGTCGATCCCGGCAAGGTAATACCTTGCGCTCGCTTATTTACTGCACGAAGGACACCCCAGCTTGTAGGCTGTAGAAGACGTAGTGGAAATATTTCGAAAAACGCGCGAATCAATCCCTCAATGATGTAGGCAAGTAGAGACTCTTGTTAGGGTTCTGGTGGTGATGCCGATTTCCACGTGCGAAGCAGTGCAAGATTTCTGTGGCCAGGGAGATCTAAGATATGGCTTCGAAGTACAATAGGGAATGAACGCTTATCCAGTACGACGATGGTGCATGTTCATCAAGACGTTATAGACAATATTAACTTCACGGAAGTGATGAAAAGATTTGTCAGTGCTTCCTCAGCCGTGCTTTGGTTTTCGGTTCACCTGACAGGTTATAAATTACAAGGAAGTTAAGCGAAGTTATACGAGACGAATGTGTCGTTGCACGTATCTCTACTGGGTCTCATGTTGAATAAAAACACATTGGCCCCACGTGCTATCGCGGACGCCTAGCTGCCGATTCTATCTTTAGTTCATCCAGCATATATCTGTGAATAAGCCTATCCCATCTGTAACGGTAGATTGTTAATTTCAAGAACAAATGAGACGCTAATATTCAAACTAGATGCCACGGCAAGCTCCGTTGAAATATGCAGAGATTTACGCCAGTGGGCTACATGATACATCACTGGTCGGTGGCCTTGTGACGTCATAAGGCTGCGTGACATGGACGCATGCGCTGGTCACGTGACACTGTTGAGAACGATGGCGTTAGCTTGGACCCACAGCCTCTTGCTAAGCTAAACTTAAAACAAAACAATAAAACAGCGAAAAACTTACTCGTGACTTGCAATAAAATGAACATGTATCAGCGGAATTGCTTCAAGTGCAGCCGCACTGACGACAACTACGAATAGCTGGAGCCGGCGGCAGATCGGTCACAAAAGACAGGAAGCCTAGTCGGAAGCATATGTAGCCAGGCTGGCTTTTCACCTAGTGTCTTGTTTTTCTAGTAACCTTCCCGTCAATTTATATTTTCATTTACACCCTTCTAATGTATACATACTCGTAATATATATTTTAAATTCGGTCTCCTCATCAGTAGCCTCCTTCCAATCATCAGTCATTCCGTGACAGAACACAACTTAGATCCTGGAACACGGACGTCCTTTACAGCTTTGCGAAAAGAGGTTGGACTGGCGTTGAACCTAAAATTGCGACCGTGAAAACAGGGCTCATACGAGCCCTTGAATGTACTTTCACCTTGAAGAATAAGAAGGAAGTCGAGGAAAGCAAACAGAGGATGCAGTGACACTGGAGTGCCACTCTAATTCGCCAAGCTTTCGGCTTTCTAGCAAAGAAGAGCTGGCACACAGCATACGAATAGCGTGCGGCAACTAGCAATAAATATCAGCAGGAGGCGCAATGAGTCGGAGACAGCGCGCACCACTCGAGATAAGGGCTACCTTGCTGAAGGATCTGCTCTTTGAAACGCCGCCAAACGGACAAAGTGGGAAGGAGCACAGCGCTGCAAACTGCATTTTTAGTTGGAAAGAATGTATATATTATACGTACACGTGCATGAGCCGGTGGCTATTGCACGGGCAGCATAAAACTAAACAAAAACTATTTAAATTTTTAATAAATTCAGCCTAGTGCCATTCATCACGGTTACCGTTGGACCTTGACTAAGAGAAGGACGGAATAAACAGAGCCCCGCTAGCGAGACCCGCCTCGGGCGCATCAGCGCAGCCCAATCACAACTATACTTTTCCTTATCCCTGTGCGCCCCAGTCACACCAAGTACTCCCTCGGGCAAATGGGGTGCGAGATTTTCATTTGAAATCGCGTAACCCGGAAAAGAGCTGCTGAGCAGGCAGCGAAATACGACTGAAGGTAGTGAAAGTTTTCGGTCGTCGGCTAAAGGGCAGCGTGTACACCAGCTTAAATTGTGTGGAAACTAGAATTTTGTAAGGTACTGTTATGAAAGTATTGAATGGAGTGGTCCGATCTAATGCTGCGCGGAAAACAATAATAATATAAATAATAATTGGTTCGCAGAAAGGGAAAGGCGCAGTATCTGTCACATTTGTTTCTGTGGACACCTTTATCGCGCCGTTAGGGAAAGGAGTAAGGTGGGAGTAAAAGCGGAAAGAGAGAAAGAGGAGCCGTAATGGATGGATGGAGACGGAGTAATTTAACCACTTGGGGATCTTTAACGTGCACTGACATCGCACATCAGTGACTTGCATGAGCGAAGGCGAAAACGCGCCATTGCACTTCCGACCTGCCCCGCCGGGGTGGTGCAGTGTAAGGCGCCCGACTACTGTGCCGGAGTTCCCGGGTTCGAACCCGACCTCGGCGGCTGCGTTTCGATGGAGGCGAAACGAAGTGGCGTCCGTGTGCTGTGCGATGTCAGCGCACGTTAAAGATCTCCAGGTGGTCGAAATTACTCCGTAGCCCTCCACTACGGCTCCCCTTTCTCTCTTTCCACTTTCACTCCCACCTTCCTTCCTTCCCTTACGGCGCAGTTCAGGTGTCCACATAGCAAGTGTGACAGATACTGCGCCTTTCCCTCCCTGTGAACCAACCAACCAACCAACTTCCGTCCTATCAGGGCTTAGCCATGTCACCTTCCAAATACGACCTTCCACAGGCATGCTAGTAACTTTCGAGACTGTGATACTTAGGTGGGAAGTGCAAGGGTCTGGGTGTTTAGAGGGATGCTCACGATATTTACAGGCTGGGGGCTTGAAACAATCAACGCAGCAAGAACGGACACCACCAACATCGAATGACAATATTTTTCGTCATTGACATAATAACGCTGTCGCGTTTTAGAACTACGAGCCCCTGAGAGGGAATCTGAGGATAGAGTTCGTGATATCCGAATTTTACGATATGCGAAAATATTTTGTTGATAAATAACGTTTAAATATGGCTTTTTGTTGCTGTTTCTGGCTAAGAATAAACTCCGATTGATTGCCCGTAAATTTAATAGCAGGATTTGGGCAGTAACGAGATAGTAATGCCAGTCACAGGTCATTAAGTGATCATTTGCCAGCACAGAATGCAATAACATCCCCCTATACCGTGCACCATGTTGCTTCCTTTGAACAGTGAAGACGGACAGATCATGGACTGCAGTAGAGTTGAAATCTGGGTAAGCTGGTAGTCCAGTTGGTAGTCCAGTCTTTGTGTGTGCCTCTACTATTCTCTGTGCTCCGTCTTTTGGCTGTTGTTGTTTTTTCAAGATCATGAATGATGGCACAGACACAAGGTAACAGGCTCTCTACAGATGGTCCTGGTAATGAAGGTAATGAATCTAACGACCTGTTTCACTTGATGAAACATGTTCACAGACATAAAGGTTGAGCAGCCTTATTCGACCGAAGGTGTGCGTCTTCGTACCCTCTATTGACCTTCTTGAAGATTTCACCCATTGATCCAAACCTGAGGACAGCCTACTCTTTGTTGTTAATCTGTAGCGGCCAGGGAGATCTTGAACAAGTTTTATACGTGGATAAACCTAGTACAACGTGTGAAAGCGATCGGTGTAGTTTATGTTGATTATCTTTAACAAACACAAATGCAATTACCTTTAAGATAAAAGGTGGGGGTCAAAGAACAAAGCTGAAGTGTCGAGTATTCTCACGTTCCTCGAGGATTTCCACGCACCCCATGAAGCATGCAGTGCTTTTGCACTAAAAGGTGCCGTCCTGATATTTAATACGTGGCGCTGATTTGCCATAAAGAGTCTGCCACGTTCGTTTCTGCCGGTTACAGCCACAGCCCCTGGTGAGAATCACGAGGAGGCTTGGAATACCTTAGAGTGGATTGAAGTGGATGTAAGCAGTTGGTAGAAAGACGGCAATGAGTGAGATACTTGTACGCGCCGACGAAGCCTTTGACCACCAATGTTTGTTTATAAACAGCAGAGAGATTTCGCGTCAATGAAATTTGGGTTACGGATAAAAGAAAAATAAATTGAGATTAATAGACCAGAATTCTTGGCCAGAATTATACCCATTATTTAACGTGTTTCAAAATGAGGCAACTGTGCAGTGTAACCACTAATTAGAAGCCAGCCGCTCAGAAGGGTTTTGCTCTTTCCTTCTGAAGATTGGGCGCTGTTAAGAGGGAAATGTATAAGGGCTCTTGCATCATTACACTTTCGTAAGCTATAGCTTATCAACGAACACCAGGTAACAGCTTAGCCAAACTAACTAAACTAAATGGGCAGAGATCACTTTGTCATTTGCCAGATATTCTGGTTTCCTGTGGACGCAAGCCAGGGCTTTTATGTTCCGAAGCTTAGAGGATTACGAAAGCTACAGCGAAAGCTTTTGCGCAGGAAGGTCTACAACCAGCTCGTTAACAACGAATCAGCGCCCCGTTTTCATGCCTGGATGCAGACAACTCGTGGCTTAGACACCAGTGTCAGAACCGTCTAGGTAAACGCGTCTAAGCAGTCCCAATGACGATATCCGCACACATGTAGCTTGTCATAAATGTGTTGATCCACGACACTAGTAGTACAGAATAAAGCGTAAGGACGCCCTGCTAACAGTACTGGCACAGAGAGAAGCAGCCGTCTTACTGCCGTAGGCCCCGTATTTTTTTTTTTTTTTTTTTTTTGTGCGCACGTCTTTGTTGAAAATTGATAGGCGCTTAAAAAAACATACAGTTGCGAAATATAATAATATATAATATATAAATATATATTATAAAAAATGTCAGGAAAAAAAAAGACCTGAATTCTCAGAATCTATATCCTTTCGAACTTTGTAAAGTCGACGAATGTGTGTTTCTTATAAACAGTGAAAGGTAATGGGGTTTCATCGTGGTGTTTTCTTCACGTGATATTTCTATTTGAGCAGTAGGGGTCACTTCCACGAATCTGAAGGATATGTCACTTCGAAAGGAGATCAAATTATTGATAATAAATAACAGCCAGAAACTGAATATATAAGGAAGCGTCCATGTAAATACATAGACCAAACGAACTGAAACGAAACGATAACGGCAATCACGTCTCCATGTGCACTTTGCCTAATATATAACTAGGCATAGGGAATTCAGATCTTATTTAAGAAATATTTCAAGGCTATTCTAAAGAACTGGAATTTTGCACCTTTTTCCAAACTGCTGAATATATATTATTACGAAGCGGTTTCTGTTGGCATCCGTATTAAAGAATTGAAGAGAGTAGGCAGTTTTTAGACGTATTTCTTGCCTGCCGAAACGGCAACCAATAAATGTGTGTATAAGAATTATATAAATATAGTTAAGGGAGCTGACAGTCAACGAGTATAAGGCGAACATTGGGGATTTTTTTTTTCTTTTTTATTGTTGGTATCTGACAAGAATTAGTATTATGGTGATTATTAGGATATAGAATATTAAACGCCAAGCGGAAGGAAAAACAACACGCCGACGTAGTTCAGTTGGAAGAGCACTGGACGCGACATTCGGAGGTCGTGGGTTCGACTCCTACCATCGGCATATTGTTTTTCCATCCGCTTGTCGTTTAATATTCTTTACCCCTATAATCCCCATAAGGTACCAACAATAAAAAAAAAAAAAACTAAACGTTTACCTTAGACTAGTTGACTGTCAGCTCATTTAACTCTGCAATAACGAGCCCCTCAATTCCCTTTCATTTATCTGCGTATATATATATATATATATATATATATAGCATGCACACACAGCTTATAACGACATGTCGTGTACTACGCTCTTGTATGAAGCAGTTAGGAAGAAAAACAAAAGAGCCTATAAAATTGCGCCAAGTGTATTTATTATTTCCAAACTTTGCTCATAAATATGTTAGCCAAGTTCGAGAATAAAGACACTAATCATCATGTTAGCAAATACGCTAACATGATTTAAATCAGTTCGAGACATTACTAACCACTGAGTTCGTTGGTCACAAATTTCTTCCTTCGCCTCTCAAAATTATTACTCAGCTTAAGCAATACGCACCCTCGCCTAATCTCTGACATTCTGCGCCTAATATTGAAAATGATTCGTTCTTGCTTATTGCGCAGTAATGAAATGGTGACACCTGCGTTCCTTCTGTAAACTGGTTGAGTCAAGTCTCAAATTTCACGAATATAGGTAAAACAAAAAGCGCAAAAAAAAAGTCTTTCTCCAAGCCCGATTGCAAAGCGCCCAGCTATCGCTTACTTCGCTGGCTGCACTGCAATGGCGTAAAGGGTTTCGTGAAGTTTCAGGAGCGCCAGTTTGCAGGACGATAGTCCGTTTTTTTCGTGCAAAGAAAAAACTCAGATTTAAAGTATTGTTCTCTTATTTCTTATTCTCAATCTTCTTCCTTACCAGCATAGGGCCACGTGTGGATCCATGCGTGTTGTCTGGGAAGGAATTGGGAAAGCGAGCTTGCTATAAATGCCATTTGGATTTCAAGTTGCAGCTCCTCCAAGGAGCAAAAGTAAGTTTACATCCTCCCTAAGGAGATTAGAAGCCAGCGTCCAGCCGCCACGAAGACTGAACCGCGGAATATGTTCGGGCATAGCGGCCGCCTTCACGAACTCGCGTATTATCGTGCCCTATCTCTCCAGGGAGGACATCGGCTCAGATGGTCGTCCCCCTTTCATCCGCGATCGATGCGTCGCGCGTGACTTCGTGGGCACCATGTAAGAGCCGCGAAAGCAATGCTTAAAGCACAAAACTCATGTCCACGCATGCGCTGTCTCTCCTACCTTACTAAGCTTTTCCATATAGCATACACGTTCTGGTAAGACGGAACGAAAGAGGAAAGGAAAAGAAAGTAGCAGGATGCGTTTCTAATTAGGAGACAGGTGTGGCAAAATTTATCACCCTTAGGAAGCTATGGTGAATAGAAAAAAATTAATTCGGAACAGGAGGTGAAGTGACAAAGAAGGAGACAAAAATGCGAGAATTTCATGTGTACAAGGAAACGACTGAATAAAACGCAAGTTGGGGGTAATTAACCAGGTACAATGTCAAGTGAACTATCCCACTCATGAAGTAGAGTATAATGGGATACTATTTCATTCATGGAGGGATAACAGAGGTGTTCAGTCAGCCGTATTCGCTGAACGTGACCATGTCCGTGAGGGTGTCGTGGCTAACGAAGGAATTCAAATAACCACTGCAGCACGGTAGGTGATTGATCAAGTCTGTAGCTTTTATAAATTTGAGTAGCGTTTTGATTTCTTTTACTGCTGTTGAGGAAATCATGTTCAAGTACTTGTCACTTTGAGAGGGACGGGAGATGGGAGATCTGTATAGGTGAATGTGAACATCGAATGCGGATCCTTGGCTACCGTGAGGAACGAGGTCACTCCTCTTATGTTACAATGCAGAAAACTCTTCCTCTGTGTCCGTTGCAGTGGATATTTCAATTCTTTAAAAAAAGACGTTCTAAAAACTTTCATCGGAACTGGAAGAAGAAAACAGTGAAGGGCATTCGATCATAGCCGACGCCGAAGTTATGGCCTCCGAGAATATGTGACATTTGCTGAGAATTGATAAGCACTGAGAATCAACATCGATTTAGAAGACGCACATGAGTTCTAAAAATAAAGTTCAGTTGTGCGCTTCTTGTCTGGGCCACCATATAACCCAGTGCAGCGGTGAATAAAGCCACAGATGGCTGCGGCGTTAATAGATAAGTGATGAGTAGGTGCAATAAAAACACTGCCGCGAGAAGTTACGTATGTTATTTCGCAAAAACAAAAACAAATGATGCTGGGCAACGTCCGACAGAGTTCACTTAGTTATAAAACTAAGTGAGCTACTTTACCAACAGACGAGTATTTGGGACAGCTCACAAACGGTGGCAAAGGTAGGCCGCTTTTGTACAGTTGGCCGCTAATAATGAGTGTTTTGGGACGGAAGTTGGGGAAAATTGATACCTAGATTCATAGCTAAGATTGCTCACGCCACCTTCCCCTGTGTGCATCTAGCATGCGCAATTTGAGTCGCACACCGTTAATTACCAACGCGTATCTCACGTCTAATTCTATGGTGGCCTTTAGTGAGCAGCTGTTTTGTAACTTACGACATAACGAAGCCGAGTACATATTGGCTGTGCACTCACTGACACGCATCCGGACTCATATGAGGTGCGTTACGACACACTTGAGCCTTACGTACACTACCATACCATACCATACCATGCCATACCATACCATACCATACCATACCATACCATACCATACCATACCATACCATACCATACCATACCATACCATACCATACCATACCATACCATACCATACCATACCATACCATACTATACCATACCATACCATACCATACCGTACCGTACCGTACCGTACCATACCATACCATACCATACCATACCATACCATACCATACCATACCATACCATACCATACCGTACCGTACCGTACCGTACCGTAACATTCCCTATCATACCATACCGTTTCATATCACATCGTTGCATACCATACTATACCATACGAGACCATTCTATACCGTGCCATGCCTACCACCCCACGTCATACCATTCTATACTATGCCATACGAAGCATGGTAGTGGTTGGCTGTAAAACAAAAATACCGTAATAAAGACGACAACGACAGAAACAAAACAACAAGAATTGATCCTTAATTATAATTTACATCGATAGAGAACACCATTACTATACTCAAGAGAGGCTCTAATTGCGAGATAAGAAAGAAAAGAAAGCACCTAGAATATAATGTGAAAGAACATGATAAAAAAATAGTCCACTGTTAGATCCACCGTGCCTAAGAATGTGATGCTAGAGCAATAGTAGATTTGCTGATGTCTAAGCAGCGGTTTTTGATGATTTGATATGATTCAATCATATGTCGCGTTATCTTATCCCAATGGGCTGGAGAGGACCAGATTGACGGGAGCGGTCATTCTAAACGCACCTGATTCATATAAACCAAGCAGCACGCACAGACGAGGAGAAAGCCGGACAAATGCCTTTCTAGCACATTTAACTGATAACCTTTCGCTACATTATTTCATTGAAACTGCTGGCATATCAGAAAACTCGCAAATTAACTAAATAGGATATGTTGTCACACGCCATCAAGCAACCCAGAATGAAATCCACAGTCATTCAGCTTGTTCAGCAGCTCTTGAATGACCTGTCCAGCAGCTGTTCAGCAGATCTCAAAAGAATGTTGAGCGCACCAAGGGCGTCGTACACCATATCGACTTGTCACGCAGCGCACATTATACACAGGAAAAGTTGGACGATGTCTCAACACACACTGCCGAGAGAGCGGAGACAACGACAGTGATTTACGGGTTGCAGCTCACTCGCTCAACGTGAAGAGGGTGCTCGCCAAAATTGATTTGATTGTAATTTGTTTTCGGAAGAAGGAAATTATTTTACAGGAAAAAAATGAATTACCTGTCTGTGATGGCATGCCCAAATAGTTCCCTGTGAACATGTCCGACATGAGTAAGGAAATTTATGCACGCGACAGAAAATATGTTCATCGTATCGAAAAAGAGAATGTTATGACTAGCGCAAATCGTCTCTGGATGTGCTATGAAATTCGAAAAGGCGCGAACATGAACAGCTTGTTTCCCAATTCTGATCAACATTCAGGTGTCATACGATATACCGCACGGCGGTGCAAAAGAGTAGTATAGAAGTGCACCGCGCTGGAAATAAAGATAAAAGCGGATTCAAAGCAGAACTTTAATGTTGTACGATGATGTGAACAACAGCAACAACACCACCAACAGTAATAATAATAATAATAATAATAATAATAATAATAATAATAATAATAATAATAATAATAATAATAATAATAATAATAATAATAATAATAATAATAATAATAATAATAATAATAATAATAATAATAATAATAATAATAATAATAATAATAATAATAATAACGTAATAAAAGGGTAATGTCAAGCGATGCCACAAAAAGGATCATGTGAAAAACCTGCATGTGGGATGCTCTAAACGGCCTAACACGAGTTTTAGACTTTATTAGGCGATGCATGTTTTCTCGACGCCTGTTCTTGTGACGGTGTCCGCGGCCTCAATTTTCTTCATAAAATACTCAAGGAAATGACAAAGCAAACATCAAGGTGTTGTCCGCGCGTAGTTTGTTATCGCTTGGACCGACCAAGAGCCAAGCATCGACCACTCATGATCACCTGCAATAAATTTTTTTCATTCGAGATAGGCTTTTTTTGTTCGAGACAGGTTCGGTCTTATCCGATAGACAACTTTTTATTAAAATAATGAAATCCCGCATTAACGGTGTTATTCAACTTTAGTCAATAAAGTTCTATGAATTGTGGCATTGAATGCCTTTATAAAAGTGCGCAAAGACAAACGCGGCAAATTTACCCCTGTCAATTGCTGATCTCGTTTTGTCGGTAAAGCATGCTTGAATACCTAAAAGGAAACAAAGGTTGTTTGAAGCCCTCAGGAAAGAGAGCGCTTCAATTCAATTACTTTGCGCAAGGAACAGCCACGTTCGAACTACTTGTCAAAAAATACAGTTACAATAGCAGGATGAAATAAAAACACTTTATTTATTCAAGTTCACCAAGTAAGACGAAACAGTTTCTAGAAAGGCAAAACAAAAACAAGAATAAAATAAAGAAGCTTGCCATTGGAGTGCATCATTTATAATTCACGCTGCTTTCATGGGGTAACAAGGTTTGCATGCATCATTTGGGCATCAGGGGGCGCATTCGTGGTATACAGCAAATGCAACGTATATGCACCGTCCTCTGTTTTGTGGTCGTTTCGCGTGTGCACAGGGTTTTACTTCTCCCTGGGGCATTAACGATCCGTAGTATATGTGTTCCGGCGTAAAGGGTCCAGTTCTGTCGAAAGAAACAGGCACACTGGAGCGCGGTTTTCGCAGGTTAATCTCTTGGAGGTGTCAGGAAGTAATAAGCACCTCTTTAATAAGTCCGAGACTGTTCCGTAAGTATACCACGAAAAAAAAAATAAGAGCAAGAGATAAGAACCAGCTTTAATATGCTAAATAAAATGCGCGTGATCACGCCTGCATAGAACGTTATAAAGCGAGGCTCAAATTTTAAATGGTTCGAACTACCTTTGAAGTCCACCTCTCGCTACGTATTTACCTTCACGGTGTTCTCCACATCGAAAGCGGCACACGATAGCAACAGTTAGGTGAACAGAGAATCCGTTACTTCTCGCGTACATTGTTGCCATCTAGCACATCAACGAGCAAACGGTGTAAGATCAAGAACGAGAAAACCTATAAAGTCGAGGGATGATTTTGCAATGCCGCTATATAATCTACGCCGATATAATAAAACCTCTCAAATTGGGTTCCGACAGTGCACGATAAAAATCCATTTTGGAGCCACACCTTTGTGAAGTCGAAAACATGGCAGTGTTATGATTAAATCACGGGACACGGGTATGGTGGTTTTGCAAAATAAATTAGCCTATTTTCGCATAGTTTTAAAATCAGTTCCTTAACAACAAAGCATATGTGCTACATACGCTGAATAATATCACAGTTAATTCTCTACAACTCAACAAATGCATACTCGCCAACTGATCAGGTCTACGCATATCAAAACGAACAGAGAGAATTTATTTCCACGCATACATATGCAAGAGTATGGAGACGCATGAGCAGTTGTTACGGCAGTACGTCATTTTGTACTAAATTACAGCTGAAACATTCGGGCATTTAGAAAATGGAAGCATTTGAACCGCCTAATTTAGGCCTCGTGCCTATATGCCTTGTGAATATGTGCGAGACGATGTTTCAATAAGACGAAGTTTACTTTTATTTAGCGAGCTAGAACAGCCCTCCCGAATTAAGATAGAGCATTACACTGCTATCGTGGAGGCGCTCGAAGAGAACGCCATGTACATTTGTTACTTTGGTGCACACAAGCACAGTTCAACTCTCGTCTCGCTTTTCTTTCCATAGAAATATAAAGGTGCCATCCCTCCTTCCGTTCTTAATTTTGTTTCCTTTCTTTTTCAATAGCATTTGCCCTCACTTTCGCATTCCTGTCATTTTTATTCGGTTTCCGGCTTGACCTTTTCCGTGTGGTATTTTGGGGATCCAGCTGCGGCGCCGGGCCGGAGGGCGTTTCTTAATAGATGAAATTGCATTCCTTTTCGTCTGCTCCTTCACAAAACAATTGAAACACCTCAATCTTTGGAATGCGCGAAACAGGAAGCGCAAAGAACGGTCTCCTTGCTGACCCCCCCCCCCCCCCCCCCCCCCTCTTATCTCCCCGACTGCATCGCTTCTTACACTGAATTCTAGTTGAACCCGAAAAGTCGCGTAATATCTTCGCTGTAAACCATCGCCTTTCATATAGTGTATAAGTGCGCATCTTTCGGACTCTCTTAGCCTGTGATATTGGCCGACTTATTACCTTCTCCTGGGCGCAAGCCTCACTAATAAGTTTGCCACACGTTTTTAATATGTCGGGCAAGCGCAACAACTAGGACCTATTTTATTTCTGTCGATTATGATTTCTTTTTTTCTGTCATGATGAAATCGACCAGAGCAGGGTCTCTACCTTAAAGCCACTTCGTCGTAAACTCCTGAGTGAGTGGCACAAGAACCCAGTCTCCATAAGGCACATTTCGGCATCCTTTTAAAGTTCTGTGAAGTTCCTACTTCAGTCCCCCCCCTCCCATTTTTTTTTTATTTTTATTGCAAAAGAAGATGTTGATTCCTGGCAATGAAGGTTCCACACCTGCGAGCGCAATGGCAGGAAGAAATGAGGAACCTCGCACGATTGTAAAAGTGTGCAAAGAGGACAAACATATTTTCTAAGAATATACCTGTCACTATACTATGTCGAGCCTCCGTGGGCCGGTTCGTAAAATTTTGCTCCCTATAGAAAGAAAGCAGCTAGCTTTCAGAATATCACGTGTCGGGCCTCCAAAACAGAATAACACTGCACCAAAGGGCAAGGCAAGACAGTTAGCGAGAAAGCTTGAATAATTTGTCGTCGTCCTTTATGAGTGCACAGCAGCCGTCCATGCATCTTTGTGGTATCGGTAACTGTGTCGATTGTGTCATGGCTAAGATTACTAACCTGTTTTTTCCAGCCATGCAGTGAAATAAAACTCGCGAGCTTTATGAAAATATATTGGCGAATTACTACCTGTTGCATCTGGCAATTCCATGGGGCTGCGTCGCGGTATCCGTGGAAGTAATTATGCATGTCACACGCTAGTTGCTAACCTTATCAATTATTAATGCGAAGGCATATCTTAGTTCCCGAGTAGTGAGGACAGGATTCTTGGACAGGATCTGCGGACAGGGCGTGTCCGCACGAAAAAGAAAAAATATCGCCGTCGCTAGGTTTGGAATCTGCGCCAGAACGAAGAGACCTGCTTCGCCGGCCCACGCTCGAGAGCACTATAGTATTGCTGCAATCGGCCACGTCTTGTGTAAAACTGCAACACACACTTTCACTTTTCCGTACACATGGTCGTCTACATCAAGGTTTCACTGCAACATACTGTCGCATTGTGCAGTGAACATCGTCGTCTTCGTGGAGTTCCATCTGCGCCGCTCCTTCATTTAACCTATGTAACTACGCCATAAACATAACCTATGTAACTACGCCATAAACAAGTTCCCTAGCTTAGTGTCGGACGAATCCACCAAGCAATGTGACAGAACTCGCAATGCTTTCGCATTACTTCACCTAAGACGACTTAAGCACACTTCTCAAATTTCTGTCGTAATTAACCCAGGTCCTTCCGGCTTGAATATAGTTCTGGCCAAATTTTAAAGAAGTGAGAGAAGCAAAACTGACAGTGACTGCTGCAAATTTGTTCTTCACTTCAGACATGGTCAGACGATTATAAAATATTGACTTGGTTTTGTTTGTGGGGTTTAACATCCCAAAGCGACTATGGCTATAAGCGACTCCGTAGGGGAGGGCTTTGGAAATTTCGACCACTGACCATTTGGGGTTCTTTAACGTGCACTGACATCGTACAGCAGACGGGCGCCTCGCTTCTCGCCCCCATAAAAAAGTGCCCGCCGAGGCCGCGATACGATCCCGCATTCTTGGCCACAAAATATGGATTTCATGGCAGTCAATATAGAGTGAAGCAATTAGGTAAAAGATGTTCCTGACTGACTGACCACCACATCTAACTATCATGACGACCGTGCAAGATCACGGCACGTTCATAGCATGCAGCCGCCCCGTAAGTAAAACGGAGACTCGTGAAATGGGCAGATTGCGGACCGGCACGTTATAGCAGCAGATGCGCCCCAGAAAACGGCGGTCCGGGCGGCACATATTCGGCGGACGCTCCCATCAATTTTGACGAAGCGTAACTTATCGGGCCAGTTGTAGCATGTTAGGGGAAGAACCGAAGAAATATGCGTTGGCAAATGGGCGTACACAGGACAATGCTGTAAACAGAACCGAATTTTTTAATCGGTGAACATTGCTTTAATAGGGTTGGTTGTACATGCGCGTAAGCAACAGCAAAGTGAAAAAAGAAATAACAACAAAAATATTTGATTCTGCAGGCGCTGATAACTTGTAACTTGTGACATGCTTGCTGTGTACTTTTCATAAATAGTATTCTTTTATTGTGGAACCGACGGTGCGGCCGCTGACGCAGTGGGGGTTTCTGGATTTTAAAAACTTCTAGATTATAATCTCTCTTTAAGCGTGTGTGTGTTTTTTCTTTCGCTTCTGATGACGCGGACATTATTGTGAAAATCATAGCCCGGTTTCAATGATCGAGCGCGGACGCCAGATGTTACAACCCACAGAGACGCGAAGTGAAATATTGACCAGGCGACAGAGTCTAGATTTGGACTCCCGTTTGGTGTCGAGGGTTGAAGGAAGCTTTTGTGCCGCTACCGTGGTGCTTCAAAGCAGTGCGCGAAGAAATGTTGTAGAAAAACAGCGAAGCACTTCAATTGCAGAGAGGGCCTTCTAATCGACGAAGTAAAAAACTGGCCATTTAAAAGATATGCGCAATTTTTGTCAATATGAGAGACCATATTCCTCACACATAAAGACAATCTGCTCTCTCAGTCAAGCATCTGTACTGAAAATTTCTGCTTTCCCTTTAATTTAGGTATTCAGTTTGCCCAAACTCATGACTGCAGATACTTCGAACGACTGCCGCGTTTCACTAACCCTTTCACGATCCCCAAGGACGTTCGTACAGACCAGACTGAAAGTGGCACTGCCTTACGAAGTGGACAGTTCAACGCCCTCAGCAATAAACATTAATGGCGCAGGTGCGCCTAGCCGGCTGTCTATTACTAACAGTTAACGGTGTCACTAAACTGGACCTGAGAAGGAAGGACCAGGTAAAAACGAGTCTCTTTCACTGCTTACTTTTAGTCACTTTTCAATTGTTCTCGTACAACTCGTGGCTTTGTCGGCGACATTCAGAATCTAATAATTTAGAACCGCACGGTCTTGCAGAAAGAACAATAGAAAGTAAGGTCAAGTGAACTAGCTTAAGTGGATTAAATGCTCACGTTGGATTAACTCCATACTATGAAATTGAACCTAATCTGTTTTACTTTGCGAGGATAAGGTAGATCAGGCGAGTGTCAAAATAATCTTACGCATCTGTCGCTGATGGCAACATTAAAACCAGTCAGTACGCTTGATTTCGACAAGTAGAAAACGGAAATAATAATCTGAGCTTAGCAGCCGACACGTTGCTAACTGCTTTTCGATCTTTGAAAGTGCTTATTTACCAGGCACGGCCGATATGGCAAGATAAAATTTAATGAGACAAAATTATCCAGAATCATAAAACATAAATATGAAATTCTTGTGCAACTCTTTTTTTAACTAAATGAAATCTTTTGTTAAAACAGGATAGAAAAATCGATTATTTGCGCAAGCTGCCTGTCGAGCGTCCGCTCTCTGCACAAAGGCGTGCGGCAGTGGGCACTTGCCGGAGCACGACCAATTTTCATACCATGAGCCCACCACAAACAGGCCTTTTATTTCTTTTTCACGAAACATGTTTTTTTTCTTCCTCCTATTTCCAGCTTGAAAGTTGTATAGCTTAAAAGCCGAGACATTTTTCGTGACAGAGAGTAGAGATATTTTCAGGGAGGCCTCAGTCAGCTTGTCTGCTGTCTCCAACGTTTTCGACGTAACATAACAACATTTGTACAGCTATAAAAGGCTGTCAGGTTATACCTTTAGACAAGGATATGTTTCTGCGCAGTACAAGTAGCGAGAGCTGACCGCATTTATCCTACTTTTTGCAGCTCGCTTCTAAGCGCAACGTACGTCTGAAATTCCTCGCATTGCATTTGTGGATTATGCTGAACAACTGTAGAAGGTTGTCCTTTGCAACCGCAATATATGCGGTTTAGAACAGACTTAGTTCAGGGTCCTATCTCTTTAAAGGCCGGTACCTAAGAAAGTTTGAAACCTAGCCTGCTTGATTGGGTAGTACTTGACGCAAGAAAGAAGTAAAAAAAAATGGGGCAGGGGGCGGGTGAGAAGCTGCACCTCTCCCACTTTTCGTGGTTCCACTCGATGTTCTTGTAAAACTCCAACTGATATTTAGACCGTAAGAATCTTAAACTCCGCTTCCGTACCTCTCCAAAAAGGTGCCACTTTGGACCGAGTGGTGCGGAGCGCAATCCTGCATTCAAATTATCACTCGCGATAAGCTGTTTTCTGTCGAAAGCCTCCTGCATCTCCCGAACCGGAATCGACGCATTCGGGCATCGCTTTGGCTCGTCTGAAAGCGTTCTTAAATATTCAGTGATGTTCCTAAATCCTTCGGGTCTGCTTTTTACGCTTCCAAAAGGAGGACGTCCTAGTTTCAACGCACCTAGGTCATAACGTGTACAGGGCTAAATCTTTCCCCGTTGCACCTGCTTACTTCAGCGAGTGCACGTGTCTACACCCTACTGATATTTTTTGTCTTCCTGTATTTCTAATCCTCCAATTTTAATGTCTACTCCGCCCCTGAATGAAGCTTCAATTCATGCCTGGTCGACGTTTTCAGGACGAAATCTGGCCCGTCTGCTTTGGCTGTCCGCGCCTCTCTTTTGCACCCGCTTCTTCTTTTGCATAACAAAGAACGAAAGAACAGCTCCTTCTTATGCGTTCTTTTCTCTTGCGTCTCCTGCAGTTCCAGATTTTGCATTTCCAATGCTGTTATATAGAACCAAGGGACGTGGCTTAATGCCTACTGTTGAGATAATCGCGTTGCGTCATTTTTTAACTTCAACTCCACATCGACATGTTAATGACCGCTTACAAGTGGTAATAATAATAATGATAATAATAATAATAATAATAATAATAATAATAATAATAATAATAATAATAATAATAATAATAATAATAATAATAATAATAATAATAATAATAATAATAATAATAATAATAATAATAATAATAACCAATTAATCTTTATTTAATGTGCGCAGGAACAACCATGTGGTCTTTGTGCTGCAGCACAAATAAAAAAAAAAGAAACAAAAATGGAAAAGCACAAACATGTTTACACACACTGAGAGAACACAGAAAAAAAGAAATAAATACATGAAATGAAACTGAGACAAAAAGTATCACGGAAAGTAGGGAATCAATGAGTAGCATCACTTATATACACAGTGAGAGAATTTTTGAGCACACTAGGAAATAAAGAAAAAAAAGAAAAGAACGGTAGATAGAAGAGAAAAAAAAACAACAACAAATAACTGACATTGAATATAGTGATATAGAAATATGCATAAAATAAACAACCATTACAGGCGCAACAAGTGCATGGTACTTTAAACACAGGCTAGAAATACAGAATAATACAATAAAGAAGTAAAATTGAACAAGGGATAGTGAGATTCTAATATAAAGTTGAAAGTTGAAATATAAGTAAGAAACGGATAAAAAGTAGTTCAAGATACAGACAGCATTGAACAGGAGAAAAAGCAAAAAGTGAAGTAAATACAATATTAAGGCTAGAAAGTGGGAGTTGTATGTGATAAAGTACTATTTACAATACAACGCTACGAACATCCAATGTAAATGAACAGAGCGAGTTTTGGAAGATGTCAAGGTGAGGACAAAAAGAGTTAAATAACCACTGCATCCTGTCCAAAGGGGAGTGGGAATGAAGGGGAGAAACCTGGAATGGCCTGAATTCCCTCATGCTCTTTCGCGGAACGCGCAGTAGGATGTACTCTAAGAGATGAGGGCCCATAATGTGGCCATGAAGGACTTTGTACAGAAATATGATATCAAGTCTGATACGACGGCAGTGAAGAGAAGGAAGATTCAGTTGGGCGCTCCTGGTGGAGCGAGAGGGGGCAGTTGCGCAAGGAAAGCGATAATGAAATATCCGTAAAAAACTTTTGTACTCTGTCATCCAAGTTCGATTTGCAAGTGCCATTCCAAACAACCGACGCATACTCCAAGACCGGCAAGCATATGGACAGGTACAGTTTTAGGAACGGAAGTGGAGTATGGAACTCTCTCGAAAGTCTGCAAACGAATCCGAGTGTGCGCATAGCCCGCTGAGCAATGCGTTTAGTGTGAGAGGAGAAACTGGGGGTGTGGTCAAAAAGTACACCAAGGTCATTAATTTCATCAACCCTGTCCAACAGCACAGAATTCACAGAATAATGGTAGAGAAAGCTATGTGTTTTACGAGTAAAGGACACAACCCTAGTTTTGGAAGAATTGAGGGTAAGTCGATTCTTCGCACACCAATCAGAAAAACCACATATGTCCGATTGCAACAACAAGCAATCTTGAAAAGAATGTATTACCTTGAATATTTTTATATCATCAGCATAAAGAAGAAACGAGGAGTTATTTATCGCCGAGGAAACATCATTAATAAAAACGGAGAAAAGAATCGGGCCTAGTACTGAACCTTGAGGAACTCCACTCGTTGCAGGGTAAACGAAAGAAGTCTGTCCATTGACACTGACAAAGCAGAAGCGATCAAGGAGATAGTTGCGTAGGAGGGCTACGAGTGAGACTTCAACGCCAGAGAGTAGAAGTTTTTCAAGAAGTAGTGAGCGAGTAACAACGTCGAAAGCTTTGCTCATATCACAGTACACAGTGTCAACCTGACCCCTCTGAAGGACTGCTGCAGAGGCATACGTCATAAACGTGACTAGGTTGGTAGAAGTAGAGCGACCCGACATGAAGCCATGTTTATTCGGTACTATGATATGTTTGAGATGAAGGAAAGTACGCTGTGCAAAGCTAATTCGAAAAGCTTAGAGGTTGCACATAGAAGAGAAATCGGACGATAATTGGAAACATCAGATTTGTTTCCAGACTTGAAGACAGGAAACATGCGTGCCATTTTCCACACGCGAGGAAAGACAGCATTTTTAAAACAGTTATTAAATATGGCAGTCAGTACTTGTACAAAGATATACCTGAAGGCTTTTATTATGGCAGCTGGAATGCCATCAGGTCCAGGAGACAAAGATCGTCTCAAACGCTTAAGACTCTCAGTTATCAACTCCTCGTCCAAGAGAATGGAATTAGATAGTGCGCCAGATGGGAGGCAAACGGAATCACAATGTGGATGTTTGTAAACGGAGGAAAAATATTGGGCAAAACTGTTGGCAACATCCCGAATTTCCGAACCCTGAGAGTCAACTAAGCTGATACTTAAATCTGATTTAATGGAACACTTGCGAACGTAACGCCAGAACTGACTAGGACGATTTGAGGCACTCCTCTCTAAAGACTCAAGATAGGAGTCGTAGTCCCGCTTGTATAAGCGTTTGCGAAGAGAACGCACACGGCGAAACTCATCTGCCGAATTGTGAAACCCAGGGCGTTTCGCTTTACGATGGGCTCGTTCCTTCAGTTTTAACGCCGTTATTAGTTCCCTTGAAAACCAGGAAGGGAACTTCCTGCGCATAGGAGTATGCAAAGGTATGTACCGACGCATACCATCAAGAACTATTTCTATAAAGCGAATGACTTGTCCATCTGAATCATTAATGTCATTTAAAAGGGACCAGTCGACGGAAGAGAAGAAATTGAAAAGACCGACATAATCACCACGTGCATACGCGAAACGGGGTGAATTCCTCACCCGATCTGAATTAGTAGAAGGTGAGGCAGAGACAGCAGTAGTAACTAGAAGCGGAGGGTGAAATTTGAAGGTGAAGGGTGAAGGGCTTAAAGAGCAGCCCTTCACAGAAGAAAAAAACAGCGAAGGTATAAAAAACATTTGCTAAACTGCATTTTGAATCACAAGAGGGAAAAAGGAAAAACAAGAGAAGGCGATCCTACAGCACGACGGAAAATAGCGCACTATGCTAGGCGCTGCAGTCGCCCTAGTCGGATTCAGCTGCACAAAAATGAAAGCAATTAAAAATAAACATAACAGTAAACACGAGCAACAATATTATTTTGAAACGATCGACACAACCAGAAATAATAACTTGCAAATTCGCATAAGAAGCAATGTTAGAGTCGCACATATTGCAAGAATTTACTGGGTATTTTTTTTAGTCGATATTTATTGCCTCAGGGCATCAGTAGGTTATGAGATGAAGGATGAATAAATGATTAAATGAATGGAAAAAGGTTGGCTGATTTTATGAAGTCCAGAAGTGAGCGACGATGAGGTCCCTGCGTCCAAGTGACGTATGAGGCAGGATTGGTTGCTGAAAGGCCAGCTATGCTCAGGTGCCGGATTCGTGTTGGCTTGAGTGCTGGGCAGTCCCACAGCAAGTGGTGGATGTCGGCCTCGACATCTTCGTTGTTACAGATCGGGCATCCTGGGCGAGGATATAAGTGTTGGAAGTGTGACCACGTCCTAGTTACAGCTGGTGTAAGGGCAACACCGACCCGAATCCTCCTAAGCGCAACCTCCTCTGCACGGGTGAGACCACCGCGGGGAAGGGATATCGCACACGGAGGGATAAGTGCACGTGTGCGGCGCCGGAGGTGCTCCTTTCTTGACAAAAGCAGGGTAGCGTCGTCGACTTCGAGAAGCCGTGCGATTGATGCGTCTTGGTTCACGAGGCGGGTTGCAAAATCAGCTTGACTTTGGGAAGGCAGCAGATCCCGTGGGACCCACTCAATGCGTATTGATTGTGGGATGCGCGCCGCAAGCTGGTGGATGTCCTGGCAAATTTTAGGACAGCGGCTGACACGTCGGAGCAGACGTACTGCTTGAAGTGCCTCAGTGCGGATGACAACGTGGGCTGTAGGGAGTATGGTTATAGAAGTCACTGAGCAGAGTGCCTCCTGAACTGCCACAAGCTCAGCGCAGAAAGATGTAAGTGGTTCCGAAAGCTGAAACGTAGTTGTCTGATTCAGGCTAGGTCTCCGTGGACAGTAGATTGCCGTTTTGGCTTCACAGCCTTGCAGGCTTCCATCTACGTACACTACTATGGAATCTTGAGGCAGGTTAGTATCTTGCTCTTCAAATCTCTGGCGTAGTAACGATGCAGAGTTGGCAGACGTTGGTCTGCGGTTGTCAGTTGGCTTGTTGTCTCCTAACTGTATAAATTTCCAGGGAGGGAGAACTGGCGCAGGTGTCTGAAGAATAATGTGTGACGTTGCATACGCCCTCAGTGCTTGCGTGGAATGTGACAAAGTGGCCTTGAGTCTGCGAGCATCACGACGCTGCTGCACCAGTTCATCGATGGTGTTGAGCTGCGCATTCTCCTGTAACGCTACGACCGGTGTGATTCGTGGGAGGCATGTTATGGTCCTCATAGCTTCTCGATTTACGGTTTTAAGGCGATCCCATTGTGCCCTTGTAAGATGCTGGAACTGGGCCTGATAAACAATACGGGGCTGCAGAACCGCCCTCACTAACTGGCGTGCAACAGACGAGCCCGCGCCACCCGTTTTAGGTGCAATTCTTCTTATTAAACTTATAGTTTGAAGTGCTTGCTTTTTTGCCTGAGAGAGCCAAGCAGTCGCTGATCCTGATTGATGAATTGTTAAGCCCAGAATTTTCAGGCTCGAACTTTCTTGTATTGGGGTGCCTGATAGAGAGAGACGAATTGGATTTGAGGCAAGTTTACGGCGTCCCCAGCGATTGGCGACTGACGTGTATGAAGTTTTACACACGCAAAGTTGAAGGCCAATGGAGGATGCGTAATCAGAGGTTACGTCTAATGCTGACTGAAGGGCGGCCTCTTGAGTGAGAAGATCATGGTGAGTGCTCCATACCGTGATATCATCTGCGTACTGCAAAAACTTGATTTCAGGGATATCATGTAAGAGCCACGCCAATGGGATGAAAGTAATATTGAACAACGTCGGAGACAATACTGATTCCTGGGGCACGCCACGTAGTGAAACGAATGAACCAGCAGTGTCACCGCTGAGGCGTATTGCAAATTTTCTTCCGTCCAAAAATGATGCGCAATCTTTTACTCGTATCCTGTCAAAACGGCTTCTGAGATCGACTGCCCTGCGACACGCCAACAAGAGGTCGATACATGACGGAAACGGAGGCCCCTAGCTGCGGCAATCCCTTTTTACTCATCGTGCATGCAGAAGTTCACGTCCGGTAGGAAGCAAATGCCCTGGGAGAGTGGACAGTTGCGCTTGCTCCCATCCTGTCCCGGATGTCCGCCCTGATCAGGAAATTCCGGTCCGAGCTGGCAGATTTCGGAAATGGTAAAATGTTTGCAGCTTCTTCCTGGGTTTGACATAACATATAGACGGCGTAATAGCTGACTTCATTTCTCACTTCGTGACATTCGTGCTGAATAAAAAGCACGTTAATTCTTTCTTTTTCGTCAATGCCTTGAAATACTATAGATGGTAAAGTAGAGCTATTAGATCTAGTTTTTCCTGAAGCTAGCAACTACATTTATTATGGCAAGGTATAATTTAAAGCAATACATGTTCTCGAAAAAAAAAATACGCAGTCAAGTAGCGGCAACCGAATCCCGTCCAGTTCTGACCAATCTACCTGCTTTCTCAATCGATGCATACTTGGAGCGCTGCCTGGATTGATGCCGCGTGGTCAGCGTTTTTATATTTGTGCAGCGTGGATTTTGCTGAATATTTTCGATTTAGAAACGGTTTCATATAAATATGCGGCAGCCAAATGACCACTGGACCTCATGGAGGATATCTTACAAAGAAAGCTTACCACCCTGCATTCAATGATAAAGTAAATAAGAGAAGCCTTGATCCCTGTCAAATATATGGTAAGCAAATACTTCGCGGGTACATAATCCCAACGTCTCATTTCTCTATCCGACAGTTCTGTGTTGTCAGTTTTAGACTTGTCGTGCCCTTCACTCCTGTTTCCTTTTCCTCTTGCATTAGTTTTTGTTTCACTTCTCTTTCCTTTTCTTTTGCATTCAGTTTAATATTTAGCACTGCAGTACTCTGCTAACATGGCGGGCTCCAGACTAAATAAAGCTAAAACTCTGCTAATAGCCATTATTTTCTCCCTGCTAAACAACCCTAATGCTCTGCTAAGCCATGACTTATTCCCGGCTAAACAAGATGAATGCTCGCTAATAGCCCTTATTTGATCGCGGGTCCACGCTCGCGAGATCGGTGTGTGTGTGTGTGTGTGTGTGTGTGTGTGTGTGTGTGTGTGTGTGTGTGTGTGTGTGTGTGTGTGTGTGTGTGTGTGTGTGTGTGTGTGTGTGTGTGTGTGTGTGTGTGTGTGTGTGTGTGTGTGTGTGTGTGTGTGTGTGTGTGTGTGTGTGTGTGTGTGTGTGTGTGTGTGTGTGTGTGTGTGTGTGTGTGTGTGTGTGTGTGTGTGTGTGTGTATGCGTGCTGGCGTGCGTGCATGCGTGCGTGCGTGCGTGCGTGCGTGCATGCTTGCACGCGCGGCTCTCCCCACCAACGGCGAAACTGGAGTGCTACCAGCAATGCATCTATGGGCGCCGTGCAGAATTAATTCGAACCGCCCCTCGCGGCAGAAAGGGCAAACTGCTCGGGAGACACACGCCTGACCATGCCGCACAGACGCTGAGAATCTACGCTGACGTGGATAGCATTCCTCTGCTGTTCTTTATATTGATGGCATTATTTGGTCCAGTATGAGTTGCTGCGTTGCAGTTTGCTACAGCACATATTTTCACTCACCAGGTACAATGAATTTCACGCCCCCAAACAAGCTCTACGAAGGAAAGGGACGCGAGCATTGGATCCTTGTCGTCCCAGCGAACACTGAGCCGGCAGTCCCTCTCCGGATTTGTCGCAACACTTCCTTCCCAAAAGAGAGCGCGCTACAATTCCCTGAATTGGTTTTTTTTTTTTCTGAACGTAAGAAAAAAAAGTTTGGCCAACTATATAATCAACGAGCCTTCTGTATTACCTGGTACCAGTTATAGTATGCCCGACAAAAGTAAAGTGCGAGCACTAGAACCACAGTGCGTGTCCAGTAGAGTACCGTGGTCGAAGCTCATTATTGCCTAAGCTTTATTGAACTTGTGCTGTAGTCCATACAGTTACCAAACTGGTCATTGTACACAATAACATGCTTGAGCACTGCTAGTGCAATGCAGATAGAATTAACGGGCCCCTACAGCTATACAGCACTTTTCATTGCTCATTTACTTCTCTTTCTTGCGTAGAATAGTTTCATGAAATTCTATCGCGGATTTTTATCGTGCCTTTCACTACTTTTGCTTTCTCAGTTTATTCCTTTCTTCTATCACTTCCTTTCTTCCATGCTCTGCCGTCATTTGCGTTCCTCTCATGAAGAACGTCCTCGACCTTTCATTTTCTCACCAGCCTTCGCTTCTCTGCTCCTTCCTTTCTAGAATAGACACGTCTATAATTGGAAGCTTTGCCCACTCACTCGACAGTGCAGCGTTACTGCCCGTACAATGTGGAGAGAGCGTCCTTTAGAATATCTTTATCGTTGAGAAAAACAGCGAATGCCTTAATATAACATTCCTACCTACCCTTCTTCCATACCCTTTCCTGCCTTCTCCGCCACCAACTCCCTCGCAGCGGTCCTGTTCTTTTTTCTTTTTTTTTTATATACTAATGATTCCTCACCTAGTTCTGCTTGGTCGAAGCGTTCGAGGATGGCTTTGGGTGAAGTTGCACCACATGTGTCGAGGGGGCCCAGGTGTTCCCCACAGATGTACCTTTTCTACTTCTTTATTTCATTGTATTTATTTTTATCCTGCCCCCCCCCCCCCCCCTGCTTCTCTACTCGCCCTGTCTCTTGCGCATCCTTCTCCTAGCTGTTGCTTTTCAGTTTTTTTGTGCTTGCAGCCGTGAAATAAACTGTCCGCCGACAGCCAGGGCTCGTCTTCGTCTCTACAGCGTGTGGCATTGCGGCTCCTGGATCGTTTATCCAATGCTACACCATTCGAGTTAGCCCAAACCGCCGCCATTTTGCTGCACCGACCATGATTACTTTCTCATGGCAACCTAATTCAAGCGCACGCCCTGCCCAGGCGGAAAATCTTCGGCGCCCACTCGTGCCGGTGCCTGTTCACCGCGAGTGCTGCTCCGCGGGTTTCTGCACGATGCCCATATCTACCTCCAAACTGCTCTACCCTCCAGGATCTCCACTTACTTCAGCAATCCAGAATACCTAGAGCTCCACCTGCCAGAAATCCACGATAAAATGAAATACAGAGGAGCAATAGCAAGGCAATCAGTGCTGGGCGGTAAGAACAACCAGTTATTACTAGCATAGATTTTTTGCCTTCCATCGTATGGTCGCGTCTGCCACTCTTTTGTGTCTTCCGTTCTTTCTCTTATCTTTCATTGCCTGCGTTCTTTCAATTTCTTGTTTTTCTTGATCTTTATGCTTTATTTTATTATCTTGCCCTACTTCGGTCATCACAAAGACAAATATGGCGACAATTGGGGAAATAAACAGCAGAGGAGCGCGAAGAATGTGATTTGTTCAGTAAAGTATGGCGATTTTACAATTAGTATATCGAAGCTCGGAAGCTTCGGGCAGCCTGCAACTTGAGCTGCTCGCTTGCTTTCAATTTTTAGCACGAGTTCAAACTTTTGCAGCAATAAGGCTGGAATTTCTTGTCGCATAAACAGAGGCGTTCGTAGGTATAGTAAGGATTTGCGGATGAATTTTAGATGCAGCCATCAACGCTGTATCACTAGGCACACTCTAGTTAACCTTGTTTCTTAACAGCACAACATTTCTACTTCTACGCTTCTTACCTTCTTTCTGACTGGATATTTTCCTGATTGGCCGCCGACCAGTGCGCAGTCGCCCAGCAGTGATTAATCGCAATATTTCAGCAGACAGAAACGCGCCACGTGCCGCGGGATGCGAAAGTATGCGATCTCTTTGGGCGACACTTGAGCACGGGCTAGTCTCGCGGGAGCGCACAGTGCTGGCTACCCTGTGCATCGGTGCAGGACTACAAAGCAGAAGTCACTTAAATTAAACGGAGGAACTTTTATAATGCGTTGCCCATTCCATCAACCGCAAGGCGAGGCTGCAGCATTTAAACTGCAACTTCCGCGTGGCAGATCATTTTGAAAGTCAATAAATCTTTTACGGCGCGGTATGTACAGCAATCCTGATTTCTTAATAGCATAGCGCAAGCGTCGACGAAACGGCTGGTCGGCACCTTATAACGGCGATAAGCGCGCAACACGGCGAGAGGTCGCTCACGTATACACGAAGGTAGAGCGTCGTCTGCTACGCTTTTCCAATACCGAGGACAACTGCCCTGCCGCAAAGTCTGTTAGCAAAAAAAAAAAAAAAAAAAAGAAGAAGACAACCGGTGGGCAGTGGAGCACACGTGCTTTGCTTTGTGCCTCTTTTGTGGTGTTCCCACCTCAGAGAGGGCTGCCCAAGTGAAAAAGTTTGCATTCCAGGCAATGATTTCCACATGCTGCGGTATTTCCTCTCTTTTATGTTTTTTGTTTTTAGATTTACTCTATTTCGCCAGCCTCCCGCAATCGCAAAAAAGAAAAGGAGGGAAATCACGCCTTAGTGTCGCACATTATTCATGCGCATGTGCTCTGCTGCCCGTCGGGTTTTTACGAACAGATATTGTGGCACGGCGTGTGTCCTCGTGATCGAAACAGCGCAGTAGACGACGCTCTCTCTTCGTGCGCGTGCGCGAACTCTCGCCGCGTTGCACGCTTATCGCCGTTATAAGACGCTAGCCAGCCAGTGTGGTCGACGCTCCGAGCTATATTACTAAAAATAAAGAGAGCTGCACTGGTCTACACAATATACCATAAAAAAAAAAACAAGTTGGTATCACATATTTGAAGATAGGATAGTATACATTAAAAGAGGGATTTTCACTTTATTTTTTCTATTCAAATGGTGGCGATTCCTTTGTTGTTCTCTCAGCAGAGATGTGCAAATAAAGATAAACACGATTTTGCTGGCCGAACTAAGGACTTCCCATTATGCGGCTTGTTTTACATATTTCTATACCGACCAAGTAACGCACCCCACTGCTGCCTCGTACAAGAGCTAGCACATTCACCTCATCTATCCTCATGTGTCCGATTGCCCCACTGTCTTTTGGACGTCACTGGTTCCCTGCCCACATGAATGTTCGCTCTGTTCTTCAAGCCGCTACAATTTATATCCAAATAATGAGTTCAGGCCTGCCTCTTAGCCCACTCCCCGAAGAGGGCTATTTACGTCTTTCAGCGTGAACTGCTTCGGAAAATGAAAAAGAAATGGCAGCAGCTCGGTAGGCGGTCAGCCTTATAGAAATACCACTCTGGCAAGAATACCGTTGTTTTCGGCGGCCGCTTTTCTATCACACAAATAAATGTATGGTGAAGAGAAAGAAACGCCTTTCCCGCCGAGTATATAATTCTAGCGGGGCTTTCCACCCGAACTGACGTATAGCCCAAGGAAACCTTCAGTGTACAGATGCGAAACATGTAGCCTCTTGCCCATTTTGTAGTACCTAGAAAAACGCGGTAGCTGCGGCGCCAGATTTTTAGCGATCGAGCTATAGTTTCCTTTAAGCGACCGCTATATAAATTTCTCGTAATGGAAACATGCAAGGCTTTCTCGCCAATAGGTTCAAACCATAAAGACGGCTATACTCTCAACTCGTTACTCGATCCAAAGCTTAAATTACCATGCAGTCCGCTATAAACGAAGGAGTAGCTTTGCGCTGATTTATGCGGCAGCCCATGTTGCTTCAAATTTAACAAACATTTCTATTTACTCTCTTAAGAATGGACTTTAAAAACTATAACTACATGCTACTGAGAAATAAAGTAAACACGAGCAAAGTATTGCAAACGTGCAGAGTTTCGCAACCTTCGCTTGATGGCTTCACAATATTGTGTACCAAATGCTAATAAAGTAAAGACTAAATATGAAACCTTCTATCACAGCTGGCTTGGGGAGTTGTTGGAAGCGTTGAGCGAGACTTCTGCTTCTATTACAAACCTGAAAAATTACTTCGTTTGCTCGACGTTTACTAAAAGCACAATATTTATGTATATAACCCTGTAGCCAACGTTGATTAACCTTGGAGCTCGGAAATTCATGAGAAAACAGCTCCGTCTAAGCAAACAACTTGTTTCCCCCACTCTCAGCCTTTTTCTCAGACTGTTCCTTTAACTCAACGCTGCGCATTAAAGCCAAGATTCTCTCTTGCCACGACTTAAACAAATATCCGGTGACATTCTGGACATCCGCCGCCATCTTCTCGCGCGAGATTAGTTAGACCTCTCCAACTTCGTCTCTTAATTAGAAGTCTCAGTCTCTCGAGGCATCAGGCCTTCCTATTTAAGAATTCATGTTTCCAGCGCTGAGTGCCAGGCAAGTCTTTCAGAAGGGCGTTCGCCATACGCTTCCGGCATGTAATTAATTGTTGCCAATCTTAGCGCAGTTCACTGCTGTCGAGTGCGTCTTAACAGTGACGTCTCTTGTTATTCAGACGGTTACAGAAATAGCAGGAGCGCGCTTAATGCCTACAGCCAGCGGAAAAAAAAAAATAAACGAAGCTTTATTTCTATTTTGTCGAGGTTCTTTGACATTCTGTACTACAGAAAATTATTAGCGTGACCGTTTTTCTTCACAGCCCAGTGTCATGTATGTATTTGTTTTATATAAAACGTCCATCCTTCTCGAACATTCGTAAAAGATACTCTGCGTTGCCTAAATGGGCAGAACTTTAAAATTGCGTTTAGAAGCTATTAATTTAGCTTCGTTTTACCGGGGAATTTGTCTGTTCATTTACACATTAACAAGGATCACATATATTACTTTTATCCTTCCCTGCCCCCCCCCCCCCCCCTACTCCCAAAAAAAGGAGAAAGACGGACCAGCCTCGTCTTCCAGAATAAGACTTTAAATGTTTCATTGTAAAATCCAACCAAAAAGACCCAATGTGAGAAAAGAAGCACACCAGACAGAGCTCTTGTCTTGTGTGCTTCTGGTCTCATGCTTAATCTTTTTTACTTGTTTTTCCGATAACTTAGTGCAAACTCACCCGCTCATCGGCCTTGCTGAAGTTCATCCCTAATGTACCTGCCACTCCTTTCAATTCCTCTACTTTTTTTTTTTTCAGTTTTATTGATCAGCTGAGTGGGGGAAAAATGATATACACAGCGTAGTTAGGGTATGCATGGACGTTTATCAAGCGCGTCTCAGTTTCACTGCTAAAATCATACAGTCGTTTCAAATCACTGCGGATGTTTATTTCTCTTACCTGCTACCTCGTCTTCGAAGTAAAACCTTGACAAAACGTTCTTACTGAAAATAACTCTCACTTGCCTCAGATTTTGTTTGGCGTTGGTCGACTGCGCTAATTTGTCTTTAAGAGCACGGTCACATAGGGCAACAAACCAATCGTCATGCATTCGAACTTCAAGGCCATCTCATCGCCAAGCAACTCCCTGCGGCGTCCACGTTGGTCAAACAAGAACGTCTGATGACGTCTGAAAATCAAGAGCATCCGTGTGAAAACTCGCAGTTTCTTTGACTACCGTGGGCCCTATTCGTTTTATTCAGTGTTGGCATAATTGTTTTTTTTTTTCTTTTTTTTTTTCTCAGATAGCTTTTTCGCGTGGTCGTGGCACTCAAGTCACCCATAGCGCGTGACAATGGAATGAAAAGTTGAGTGCTTTTTTTGGGAGAAGCGAAAATAAATCACTATCATAGGATGGATCATATTGCGAGAGGCATATAAACACGATTTGACAAGAATGTATCCTTCATTCGTTAGTCTAATGAAATCTAACTTTGTTAATGTATTAACACGTAACCTGATGACTTCCACACACTCCCACTATAAGATTCACCTTAAAAACGTTAACTGCTGAGCTAGTTGGTTGTCACACATAATTACTGGAAATTCGGCACAACACAAGCACACATAAGAAAGGGGACACCATGGGCGCTTACTCCAACTGTTTAATCAATTGAAAGTAACGTACTTATATAGCCTTCTCGGCTTAGCGCACGTATACAAGGTGCAGGCCCGTGGTGTCCCCTTTCTTGTGTGTCGTGTTGCGCTGAATTTCCTGTATTAAAATATATATATATATATATATATATAACTTGACCCCGCATAAATTTACACCCTCAGGGTTGCGACAAGCGCATTTCATTCAAAAGTTTGCAAAAGTAAAACAAGCCAAGAAATGAAGCTAAAAATCCAGCTCTGCTTTTTTCTTACTTAAATGTAGTAAAAGCTAGAAGCGCGGGAATTCTAATATCTTGTGCTGGGTCAAACTGCACGAGTTCATTATCCGCAATTAATTATCATAGGAAGCTACTCCCCAGCTGTTTAAAAAGCGCAAGCTTTAGTTTTTGTTCCTTAAGACTTTATTCCTATAGAGGCCCCTTTTTGACTGCTATTGTTACCTCAAAGCTGCTGTGTACGGCAAAAAAGCCCCTAAAGAATAAAAAAGGGAAAGTAAGAGAGTCCCAGATTTTTTTTTGTCATGGTTCCTGCTACCTACGCCTGTTATCCTAATTTTAATGTAAACGCCAACACGATGACATGTTAAGGCGAAAGCCTTCAATGGCTCATGCTGTCGTAGACAAAATGTGTCCCGCTTTTGCGGCGGCTCTGATTAGCCGAGGCGGGATGACGTCAAAGAGGTCTCGACCAATCTCAGAGCACCCCCACAGAGTGCGCGAATGCGTTCCTTACATGGCCATATGTCAATTAATGATCAATTACTAATAATGAATTAATAATTATTAATACTTGATCACTAGTTAGGTAATTCCGTAATTAATTGTTTAATTATAAATCATAATTTACCTACTTAATGTCTACATAATAAAATAAATAACTAATCACGACCTAATTAATTATTATTTACTAATTAGTGCCAGTTGCATAGCAGAATGCGGCACTCAGGCTTTCGCCTTTCACTACTTTAGTCTCTAAATTCCCTCGCAATTTTAACAGTTTTGTAACAATATCCTTCGGCTTGCATGTCCATATATGACTCGCTGGCTCCCTGCTTTGCGACCTCCCAATTTTCCAGCATTCCCTGACATGCACTGACTTCTTCTGAGGATCTCTCTTTGCATGTTCCTTCTGCTTCCTTTGGTACTTTCTACTTTGGTCATCGATCTCTATCTATCTGTAATGTCCTTCAACCGACATGTTCCTAATCCCCTCTCCTGTTATGAACTCAACCTTGCCTCGGCTCCCTTTGCATTTTGTTTTGCCTGCAGGTATTATTTAGTGGTTAAGGCGTTATAATGCTGAACCTAAGGTCATAATATCGAAACCCGATTGCGGCGACCGCAGTTTTGAAGGAGACGAAACGCAGAACAGCCCTGTACGTTGTAGCTTGTGAAATGTCAGCGCTTGCATTAAATATTACTAGAAGATTACCATTTATCAGGAGTCTTCTATTATTTTTATAATTCTATAATTTCCAGACTTGGCAGTGTGGTACAATTAAACAGCTCATATGAACCTTAGGAAATACGAACGAGAGATCAGTATCCCACTACTCGCCCCCGCGCCACAAAAATGTTCACCAACGAAGATATCCGCGACTAAGAAAGATATTGTCCGTTTACCCTCAATACATACATTTTGACTTGCGCAAATAAATAAAAGAAGCAGGTCGGGGCAGTCACCCAACCCTGGCCACTTCACTTGGTTACGCGCAATTAGAAAGCTCTCTCAGATTCCTAGCTCTAAGTCAGAGGGAAAGGGCGGATAACTCTGACTTGCCAAAAATGCTAATACACAACCCTAAAAAATTCTGGCACGTAGTAAACCCGAAGGATACACGTACAATTGTTCTTACTAACGATATGGGTCAAACCATCAGCGATTGTGAATGTGCTGACATTTTTCAATAGAGCCTTTTCAACTGTTTTTGCGAAAGAGTGTGATTTACCTGCTAACGCCTTCATAAGTTCCTTCACAGCGTCAACCACGGATCCAGTTTCTTTCTTCGCAGATGGTATATCATCTCGTATCGAAAACATCAAGCTAACGTCATCAGCCGGGATCGATGAAATTAACTCGAAATTTCTGAAAAATACTAAGCACATTTCCGCGGCCTACTTATCACTATTGTACTCTCAGTCTCTCTCTTCAGGTAACATACCGCATGACTGGAAAGTGGGAAAGGTCGTCCCAATCTTCAAGTCCGGTAACAAAAACTCGCCCTTAAATTATCGACCCATTTCCCTAACAAGCATTCCTTGTAAAATCATGGAGCATGTAATTTATTCTCAAGTCATGAACTTTCTCGATTCCAACAATTTCTTTCATTCATCACAACATGGCTTCCGTAAAAACCTTTCCTGTGAGACACAACTGGCTACATTTGTCCATGACTTACATGCCAACCTTGACTGCAACCAACAGATTGATGCTATTTTTTTTAGATTACGCAAAAGCCTTTGACAAAGTACCACACCAGAGATTACTACTTAAGCTCTCGTACCTAAATATTCACCCTAGCATTCTAAACTGGATTAAGGAATTTTTAACAAATCGAACCCAATTAGTCATAGTTAATAACGAATTTTCTGATTACATTCCAGTAACCTCAGGCGTCCCCCAAGGATCAGTGCTCGGACCGTTATTATTCTTAATATACATTAATGACTTGCCCCTTCACGTATCATGTCACATTCGTATGTTCGCAGATGATTGCGTCATTTATCGTACTATTAATAACTCTTCCCACCAAGAAGCCCTCCAGACTGACCTAACTAACGTTCAGAAATGGAGCGACCTGTGGATGATGACACTTAACCCTCAGAAATGCAAGATTGTATCCTTCACCCGTCGCACTAAACCATTTATTTTTTCGTACAATATAGCTCAAATCCCAATAGAAGCAGTTAACTCAGTTAAGTACTTAGGAGTCACGCTATCTCATGATTTATCCTGGCGCACACATATTTCTAATGTAATATCATCCGCGAATAAAACACTAGGCTTTTTGAAACGCCACTTACGTCACGCTCCCCAACAAGTTAAACTCCTGGCTTACCAATCGCTAATCAGACCGAACCCCTTTATGGATCACTGCCTTGTCGTGGCGGAGGGGCTTGCGAAACTCGATGAAGTCGTGAGCTCTGCTGTGTAGGGCCACCCAAGATAGACAGGTCACGGCAGAGAGTTCTGACAAAATGTGATTCACTGGAGAAGGTAATGGCAACCCACTCCAGTATTTCCTGCCAAGAAAACCCTATGGCCAGTCACAATACCATTATCGATATGGCGCCGGAAAATGAGCCCCCCAGGTTGGAAGGCGTCCCACATGTTACAGGGGATGAACAAAGGGCGATTCCTAGTAGCTCCAGGACGAATGAAGCGGCTGGGCTAAAGCCAAAAGGACGCTCAGTTGTGGATGTGTCGGGAAGCGACCGGAAAGTCCGATGTTGCAAGGAGATATATCACATAGCAACATGGAATGTAAGATCTATGACGCAAGGTAAACTGGATATCGTCAAGCGAGAAATGGACAGATTGAACATTGATATCTTGGGTATCAGCGAGCTCAAGTGGACCGGAATGGGAGAATTTAACTCCGGCGACCATTATGTCTTTTATTGTGGGCACGAATCCAAGAGAAGGAATGGGGTCGCTCTCATAGTAAACAGAAGAATGGGCAAGGCAGTGCTAGGGTACAACCCCAAAAACGACCGAATGATTTCACTTCGGATCCAAGGTCACCCTTTCAACATAACAGTTATCCAAGTCTATGCACCGACCACTGCTGCTGAAGAAGCTGACGTTGAGAGATTTTATGCGGACCTACAATGCCTTTTAGACCGCACCCCATCATCAGACGTCGTTTTTCTCATAGGAGACTGGAATGCTAAGGTCGGGAGTGAAGAAATATCCGGAATTACAGGCAAGTTCGGTCTTGGTGAGCCAAATGAAGCTGGGCAGAGGCTAGTAGAGTTCTGTCAAGAAAACAACCTGACCATAGCGAATACTCATTTTCAACAGCACAAGAGGCGCCTGTACACATGGATTTCACCGGACGGTCTGTACAGGAATCAAATCGATTATATTATTTGCCGGCAGAGATGGAGAAGCGCTAACAAGCAGTAAAAACAAGGCCTGGGGCCGATTGTGGCACCGATCATCAGCTTCTTGTTGCCAAAATTAAGCTTCGATTGAGGAAAACGCAGAAAACTAGAAGGCCTTTCAGGTATGATCTGGATCAGATTCCATTAGAATATGCTGTGGAAGTGAGCAATCGATTTCAAGAATTAGATCTAGAAGACAAAGAGCCCGAAGAGATGTGGACTGATGTTCGTGATATAATACAAGAAGTTGCTACAAAGGTAGTTCCAAAGCAAAAGAAATGCAAAAAAGCAAACTGGTTATCTGAAGAGGCTTTGCAAATAGCTGAGGAAAGGAGGATGGCAAAAGGTATGGGGGAAAGAGAAAGATACAAGGTTCTCAATGCGGATTTTCAGAAAATAGCAAGGAGAGATAAGAATGCCTTCTTGAACATACGGTGTCAAGCAGTTGAGGACAACAGCCAATTAAGGAACACAAGAGCTCTGTATAAGACAATCAAAGATATCAAAGGAAGCTTCTGTGCTAAGCTGGGCGTGATAAAGGACAAACGAGGCAGGGACCTCACTGAAGCCTCAGAGATAAAGAAGAGGTGGCAGGAATACACAGAAGAACTGTACAAGAAGGACCCGGATGTGCAAACCCAACATAGGACGGTTGTGATTACTGATCTCGAGCCGGGCATCCTGAAGAGTGAAGTTGAATGGGCCTTAGCCAGCCTTGCTAAGAACAAAGCTAGCGGAATTGATGGTATTCCAGCTGAGTTGCTTCAAAACCTCAACCACGACGCTGTTAACACACTGCATACATTATGTCAAAAGATTTGGACAACCCTGCAGTGGCCACAGGATTGGAGGAGGTCAGTTTACATCCCCATTCCAAAGAAAGGCAGTGTCAAAGATTGTTCCAACTACCGCACGATCGCGCTTATTTCGCATGCTAGCAAGGTGATGTTAAAAATGCTGCAAGGTAGGCTGCAGCAGTATGTGGATCGGGAGCTTCCGGACGTGCAAGCTGGGTTTCGCAAGGGCAGAGGAACTAGAGACCAAATTGCCAACCTTCGCTGGATCATGGAAAAAGCAAGAGAGTTCCAGAAACCCATTTACTTCTGCTTTATTGATTATGCGAAAGCGTTTGACTGCGTAGATCACAGCAGATTGTGGCAAGCTCTCCAAGAGATGGGAGTTCCAATTCACCTCATCTGTCTCCTCAGGAACCTTTATGAAGGGCAAGAGGCCACAGTCAGAACTGGGCATGGTCTTACTGATTGGTTTCCGATTGAGAAAGGGGTGAGGCAAGGCTGTATACTGTCGCCCTGCCTATTTAACCTATATGCAGAGTGCATCATGAGGAAGGCCGGTCTGGACGAGTCTTCAGCTGGAGTGAAGATCGCTGGAAAACGCTTCAACAACCTTAGATATGCGGATGATACCACTTTAATGGCAGAAAGTGAATTGGATCTCAAGAGACTTCTGATGCGCGTACAAGAAGAGAGTGAGAAGTTTGGGCTTAAACTGAACATTAAAAAGACGAAGATCATGGCGTCTTGCCCTATCAAGTCCTGGAGCATCAATGGACAAGAAGTGGAAGCTGTGATAGATTTTCTGTTCTTGGGCGCCAAGATTACCTCGGAAGGAGACTGCAGCCATGAAATTAGGAGACGCCTGCTTCTGGGAAAGAGAGCAATGGTTAGCCTTGACCGCCTAGTAAAGAGCAGAGACATTAGTCTGCCAACCAAGATCCGTATAACCCGTGCTATGGTCTTTCCAGTTGTGATGTATGGATGCGAGAGTTGGACTGTGAAAAAGGCTGACCGCCGAAGAATTGACGCGTTTGAATTGTGGTGCTGGCGAAGACTCTTAAGAGTTCCTTGGACTGCCAGAAGATCAAATCAGTCGATATTGTCGACCATAAACCCTGACTGCTCATTGGAGGGTCAAATTCTAAATTTAAAGCTCAGCTACTTTGGTCATCTGATGAGAAGAGAGGAGTCGCTGGAGAAAGATTTGATGTTGGGAAATTTTGAGGGTCGCCGGAGAAGGGGTAGGCAGCGAACGCGATGGTTAGATGGCATTCTCGAGGCATTGCAGATGAAGCTATGTGATGTTAAGAAGATAGTGAGAGACCGGAAAGCGTGGCGTGACATGGTCCATAGGGTCACGAAGAGTCGGACACGACTGAACGCCTGAACTGAACTGAATCAGACCGAAACTAGAATATGCATCCCCCATATGGAATCCACATCAAATATACCTCATAAATGCCCTCGAATCCGTCCAGAACCGTGCCACTAGATTCATTCACAATACCTATTCATACCAAGTCAGCGTGTTGTCTTTAAAAGCAGAATCCGCCTTATCAACCCTTGTTATTCGTCGCCGCATTGCCAGCCTAAACCTGTTTCATAAGTTCTTTCACAGCACCCACGGTTACGCAGGCTATATCACATCACCAGCTCGCATATCGCATCGCACTGGTCACATTCTTCAAGTTGCCCGGCCTCGGACCCATACGACCACGTTCGCTGCCTCCTGCTTCCCCCGAGCAGCATTAGATTGGAACGGCCTTTCCCACAGCATCGCCGCTATCACCAGCCCATCCAACTTTTTCAAATCACTAAGAGATCATATTGTATGTTGAACCCACATGGCTACCATTGTACTTATTTTTTTTTTGTATAATCCACCCCTTATGTAATACCCCCACGGGGGTCCTTAAGGTAATAAACTGAACTGAACTGAAGAACATGCGATGAGGTATCGTCCTAATCGTTTCTTTTTAATTATATTAGTAGATTTACCTATAGGGTCTACTCACGCTTTTAAATTTTACACGACTTGTCACAAAGAACGCCCCTGCAGATGTGCTGGTTACAATACGAACATCAAATTTATTTTAGGGCCCCTTCAACTCACAAAGGACTGGCGTGTGCGTCGGTCAATAAATGGTCATGTGTTAGGAAATTTATTGAGAGGAACTTGACAGTGCAATATGCACGGTGCAGTATACTGCACAGGGGAAGACTAAGTAATTTCAAAAAATGGGCTTTCAGAGGTACAAATGTTTTTATTGCCCGAAGTGACCGGAGGCTGTCGTGGGTGCCATAGAACGGAATAAATGTGCTATTTAGTGGAATAATTACATAGAATTTGTGACTTACCTATTTAATCGTTGTAATTAGGTGCATGATTGTAATTTGAAAATTGTGAAGGATCATGAGTCAACCCGATGTCCATCGTTAGTTTTACGAAAAGTTAATTGTGAGAAGAACTGCAGCGCTCACAACCTCAGCGCTCCAGACGCGCGTAACGGACTCAGTGCGGCAGCTGAGCGCCGCAAAGTTACGCCCCCATGCTGACGTCACTCACAGTTGTTCACGTCACACGCACGCCGCGCTTTGCTTTTGGCCCGACCAGCGGCAAGAGACGTCGTGGTCATCAACCGCTAAAGCCTCCTCTCCCGCACAAATGTGACTTGTCATCACGACCGCCGAATGGGCCGCGACTGGCGATCCCGCGAATGCATTGCCAATGCGAAATAGATTTACTTTTTGATACCAGCAAGGTCGCACTTGAAAAGCTTTTTACACCTTCCGCGCTCCAGAATTTATCGATTTCGAAACAACCACCAAACATACACTTTGGTCGCAGTCATGAAACATTTATTTCTTTAGGAATGCTGAGGGGCTCCCAGAAAATTAGTTGAGTTGCTGTATGCTACAGGTGGAATTAGTCTTGCTTATTCTGCCGGCAGTTGCTCCACCGTAGCGTCAATTATGTGGTAAAAAAAAAAAAAGTCCAAATATCTGTGAAATCTGCCCCACTATGCCCACAGTCACAACAGCACGTCTTCCATTCCAGCAGTCGTCATCAATGCACACGTTCACTTAGTATAACGTAGTCCACTCCAGACGGTTACCATCTATGCACACAATGCTCAAAATAGTTCCCTTGCATGCCAATACATAACTGCGAGCGATCTTTTACTGCATCCTTTACTCCGTTTCTGCATTCCCTTTCCCCTTTAAAATGAATGCAGAAGTTGTTTAACTCTTTTTGTCTTCACCTCGACATCTTCCTGAACTCGCTCTCTTCATTTATATTGGATGTTCGTATTCTAAATACTACTTTATCACATATAACTTCCACTTTCTAGCATAAATATTGTATTTGCTTCACTTTTGCTTTTACTCCTGTTCAGGTCTGTTTGTATCCTGAACTGCTTTTTAAACGTTTATTTATTATTTAACTTTAAACATTATATTTGAATCTGAATGTCCCGCATTCAATTGTATGTCTTATTGTATCTCGATGTATTTCTAGCGTGTGATTTAGGTACCATACACGTGTTGCACCTGGAATGGTTGTTTATTTTATGTACATTTCTATATTATCTATCGTATTTTGATTTTGTGATGTACTCTAATATTCTTACACCGTGTCTGCAAGACATGCTACTCACTGATTTCATTCTCTCCGTGACTCTTTTTGCCTCAATTTCATTTCATGTGTTATCCGTTTCTTCTTTTGTGTTCTATCTCTGCGTGTAGAACTTGCCTGTGTATCTATTTTTTCGTTATTTGGGCCGCAGCACAAAGACCACATTGTTGTTTCTGCCCACATTAAATGAAGATTGATTGATTGATTGATTGATTGATTGATTGATTGATTGATTGATTGATTGATTGATTGATTGATTGATTGATTGATTGATTGATTGATTGATAAACAAAAAGGAGTGGGAGTGCCCATTGATAATGACAGTTCTGTTCAGTGTATTCGACGTTCTGGCCTAGAAATTGTCGATGAACTTGTCTCACTTGAGCTAATTTCAAATTGTCATGAAAAACTTTTGTTGGCAGCTTTCTACATTCCTCCAAATCTGCCTCCTCCTGCCTACGTTGATGTACATCAATCTATCGAACATGCTATCAGTGCTCACCTCAAACACAAAATGCTCATTGTCGAAGATTTCAATACTCCAGGCATCAAGTGGAATTCATTTACATATTCTCACAGCAATCATTATGTAGCAAGCAAGTGCAACGTGTTACTAGATTTTATATTCTTTAAATCTTTGCTGAAACACAATCTAACTAAAACTGTTGTGTTAAAACTCTTGACCTTTCTTTAGCTAATATTGAAAGTGTTCAAGTCTCAAGCTATGACAGATTAATGATTCGCTGTGACAAATTTCACCCTACGCTTCTAATTACGAATTCAGTCTCTTCATCACCGTTTACTAATCCAGATCCTGCTTGGAATCAGTCCCGTTTCAAGTAGGCACTTGGGGAATATGTTGGTCTTTTCTGTTTCTTTTCTTCTATCGATTTGTCGCTTTTAAACAAAATTAGTGATGCTGACGGACAAGTCAGTCTGTTCACTGAAGTTGTTCTTAATGACATACATCAATACATACCACTCCATACTCCTACTCGTAACAAGTTTGCTTTCTGGTTTTCCTGGGAACTAAGAACAGCGCTAAAACTTCAGGAGCGGGCGCACCATAAAGCGAAACGAACTCGGCTTGATATGTGAGCAGACGAGTTTCGCCGCTTGCGCTCCCTTTGCAAACGTTTTTATTAGCAGGATCACTACTGCTATCTTCAGTCTTCGAAGAATGCCTCGAATCGTCCTACTGAGTTCTGGCGATACATTCGCCAGCGTTCTAATTAATCTAATAACTTGGTTGACTCTCACTGGTGTAAAATTCGAGATGTTGCCGACAGTTTTTCCCAGCACTTTTCCTATGTGCACAAAACTTCACATGGGGATTCCGTTTGCTTTCCTTCTGGGGCGCCTAATTTTGTTCTCTTTGCTGAGAATTTGATTAGTGCGAGCCTTGTGTGCCTGAAACCATTTTTGTCCCCTGGACCTGATGACATTCTATCCGCCATAAATAAAGGCATTCAGTCGTATCTTCTTACCCGTTTTAACGACAATATTTGATAACAGTTTCAAAAATTCCGCCTTTCCTCGCCTGTGGAAAATGAGACGTGTTTTTCTTGTCTTCAAATCAGGAAACGAAAATGAGGTTTCCAACTATCGTCCCATTTCTCTTCAGTGTACAATCTCTAAGCTTTTTATGTAGCTTTGTACAACGTACTTTCCTTTCATCTCAAACATTTCATCATGCTTAATCAGCATGGCTTCATATCTGGTCGTTCTATATGACGAGCACCTGTGCTGCAGTCCTTCAGAGAGGGCAGGTTGACGCTGCGTACTGTGATTTGAGCAAAGCATTCGACGTTGTTACTCACTCATTGCTTCTCGAAAAGCTTCTGCTTCCTGGAATCGGAGTTTCATTCCTAACCCTTCAGCGTAGCGACCTCATTGATCGCTCCTGCCGCGTCAGCATCGATGGACAGACCTCCTTCGTTCACCCTACAACCAGTGGTGTTCCTCAGGGTTCGTTATTAGGCCCACTTTTCTTCTCTGTTTTTATTAATGACATTTAGTTCATAGTCTAGCATTCCTCTTTCCTCCTTTATGCTGACGATATAAAAATATTCAAGGTAATGTATTCTTTTCAAGATTGCTTGCCTTTGGAATCGGACATATCTGCTTCCTCTGATTAGTGGACGAAGAATGGGCTTACTCTCAATTTTTCCAAAACTAAGGTTGTCTCATTTATTCGTAAAGCACATAACCTCCTTTATCCTTATTCTGCAAATTCGACGATGCTGCCCAGGGTTGGTGAAATTAATGCCTTGAAAAAATGCAACCTATGGTTTGACTAAATCTCGTCTGGTCGGGTAAATTCATGAAGAGTTAAGGGTTAAGTGATCGACGCCCCTCAACCTTTCATAAATCAATGACCTCGTTGTAATTTTCGACCGCACCCTAAGCTTCTCCTATCATACTAAGCGCATTGCTCTGTGAGCTCTGCGCACACTCAGATTCATCTACAGGCTTTTGCGAGAGTTCCGTACTCCACTTCCTTTCTTAAAGCGGTACTTGTCCGTATGCTTGCCGCTTTTGGAATATGCTTCTGTTGTTTGGAATGGTACTTGCAAATCGAACTGGGACAAAATTGTCAGAGTACAGCAAACGTTTTTAAGCATATTTCAACATCGTTTCTCCTGCACAACTTTCAGCTATCGCTGCACACGAAGCAACTAACCGCACCTTCCTGGTCTCAACTCAAGTCAAGGCAGATATCATTTTTTTTTGTACAAACCCCTCCATATAGCCAAATTATGTGCTCTGAGATCGTGCAGTACGTATACTGCGAATTCCGCGGAAGAGCATGAAGGGATTCAGACCATTTGAAGTCTCTCCGCTTCTGCATTCTTACTCCCCTCTGGACAGAATGTAAAGGCTGATTAATTTTTTTTTGCCTTCATATTAAAGTCTTCGGAAACTCGCTTTCTTCCTTTTTATTGGAAGCTTTTAGCGTCCTGTTCAGAACGGTCCTTTTTATAACATAGTGCTTCCTCTTTCAAGTCGTTTCTATTTACTTCACTTGCGTTTTCCTCCTGCTTATGTTTGTCTATGTTCAAAAATTTGTTTAATCTTTTTTAATGACATTTTCGCTTTAACACTGTGTATTCGTATCTGATCCTTTTTTACCACTTTCAATGATTGTATGTATTGTATTTGAATGTCGTAACGGACCATCGTATGATGGCCGTAAGGGTGGACGTACGGCGTCGTGGCAAACAAGGACGTGAATGCATCTCTGAAGGTAGGTAGGGGGGGGGGGGGGGGGGGGGAGGACGTGTATACGACGAGAATGCTGACGTTGACGTGGTGGAGTGACAGTGTTCATAGCGCTACGTAGACGGCAGGCGTAATCTGTGACGTCAACAGGCGTGGGTGGCAAGGGCTTGCAGAACTCGCCAGGGACACGGAGAGTAGTGCCAAACGTACGTTACCTCTGCTGCACAGGTAGAAAAGTCACTGCGAATTGCGCTGCGGAGACTAAGCAGGACGAAGGATAGGGGCTCAATCCATGATGAAGGGAAAGCGGACGCCGTAAGTGGAGCCTTCAACTGCCGGCGAAAACGCTCAATGATACCATTGGAAATCAGATGGTAAGAGGTCGTCTTAATGTGACTGACGCCGAGGAGCCGAGGTATATTGGCAAGTAATGTTAAATCCTATTGACGACCACGATCAGTCGTAATGGTAGAAGTGACACCGTAGCGGCTTATCCAGAGTGTGATGAGTTCTCTTGCGATCGACTCCGCCGTTATGTCCAGAACGGGCATCGCTTCAGGCCATATCGCCATCTCGTGAACCTGTCAATGCAGGTTAACAGGTAGCGGTGGTTCCCGCAGAGCGGAAGGGGACCGACAGTATCGACATGTAGATGGTTGAAGCGGGCGTCCCAGGACGGGAAGGATTTAAGAAGAGTCGCGGTGTATCGGTACACATTACTTTGCTGACAGCTGAGGCACGTGCGCGACCAGCGGCGAAAGTCGGCTTTGATGCGAGGTCAGACATAACGAGCCGTGACGAGGCGCTGAGTTGCGCTGATGCTATGATGGGCCAAAGAATGGAGAGCATCAAAGACGGTTCGGCAGTATGACAGAGTCACATAGAGACGAGGGCGACTGGTCAACGTATCACAAACGAGAGTAACGGTGCGGTCAGAGAACAAGACGTCCTCCAATACCAGAGAAGTGTCGCGCGAGCGAAGCCGTTGCAGCTCGGCATTGGTTCTTTGAGCAGCAGCCATAGCTGTGAAGTCGATGACTGCCCGCCCATTGTAGGTCGCATTGACTTCTCACGAGAAAGAGCGTTGGCAAGTATGTTCGACTTGCCGCTGACGTGACGAATGTCACAAGTAAATTCGGAACTGTAAGCAAGCTGTCTGAGTTCGCGAGGCGCGAGGTGCGTACGAGGAACTGCTGGATACCAGCGCAGACATCAGAGGCTTGTGGTCAGTAAGGATATGAAAAGTGCGTCTTCCGTTACACGGTCAGTGACATGGAAGAGGCGACTGAATCGGGGTTTTCGGTCGTGATGTTTCCCACGAAGGAGCAAAGCTGGCGACATTGGCGTGCGCGAGAGCCGTAGCGGCGGTGGTGCCACCAAAGGGCCCTCGAGAACGGTGAACGGTTGCCAGGAGTACTGGGGTGGTACGGCGGGGTAGAGGTGAGGAACGTGACCGGCGAATACGAAGAGCTGAAACTTCCGATGGTTTTGGTGAAGGCCGCCGAATCTCACTACAGACTTGACTGTGCGGCCTCTACGAGTGACAACAGTGCCATCGTTGCGGGGTAGCAGAACGGGCGTCATCAAACGCTCTTGTTTTATCCTCATTTCAGCGTTTTGACTGATCCACCTCTCATGGGCACTGCCTCTGTCGAATATTTCATTGCGCAGCAGCGAAGAATAAAGGCCCGGCACAGGGAATATAAACAGTCCTTTTCATTTCCTCTTATAGCGGGTAGGTTTTTTTTTTTTTCTGGATGGTAATACCACATTGAAACTATACCCAAAAGAAGCAGACCGACAGAACAACCGTTATCATTACAAGCTTCTTCGAAATGAAAACCCAGCATTATCGTCAAATTCCGCATTGATCGGCAAAATCTTGGCGCAATAAAAATGTCCTGATGTCATACTTAGGGGTGACAGCGTCCACAGGTTCTGCTGTGACGTCTCTACAGAGTCATCAGCTAATCACCATAAAAAAATATTTCAAGAATTTAAGTAAAGCAATGGTGGGAAGAGAAAAGTGGTCGAGCGGAGAACACAACCGCTGTTCTCTGTGTCACGTCCCATGCAAGCTACCTCTGCGCCAACAAGTGATGCTCGTTCACTGCGATAATTGGGGGCCTTGTGTGACCAATTCGCACCTCTGAATAAGCTAATTGCATTACACAAACACTTAGTTAACTAAAGACCGCAATTAGCCCCACTTATTAACGGCACTAATAGACGAAAAGGAACTCTAATACTGTCGCATCAGTGAACCCAGGCGTCACCCAATTTTTTGCTTAGTTGTTAGGCTGTCAGAGGCTTCGCTGTCGTTTCCGAATTAGGAACAAAGCTCGGCTCTCCTCTTCCTACCCCCCCCCCCCCCTCACCACCACCACCATGAGGAAGACGTTTTCGATGAACTGCAAAGACTCAGCGAAAGCTAAACCAGTGTTTTGTTTCTCTTGTTGCTGACAGAATAATTATGTGAAGATGCCACTGCGTAATTGTTCTTTTAATTACATTTATTTTCGTAAGATAAGATTTCACAGAAATTGTTAAGCCCGGCCGGGGTGTTGCTGGGATGTGGCCTGAGGCAAAATCTGTCATTCTAAGACGTGCCAAACGCACTTTACTTGTACGCATCACAGAAGATGAGCGACTACGATCAATATATAAAGGCATCGCTGAAAATAATGTACCATGACCACTGGGAGGCACCTGACGATATTTTTGCTAGTTTGTTAGGTTAAACTTTTGTGCATGCAGAGAACTTTAAGTGTTACTAACACTTGACTCCGAACTTAAACGCACCATAAATGTAACCTATGAAAAATGTCACAATATACTGGAGCGGAGTTGTAGCTCTGAGAAACCACCAAGGTAGCTAGTATAGATATTCAAAATCTAGAGCCTTGGTTTTAACGCATTATTACGAGGGAAGGTGCGTTGAAGTACATATGAATGGAGCAAATGACGATGGAAGCGTAAAAAAACATCGAGACTCATGCTTTTGCACAGTTCAAATCTGTTTCAGGGAGGCCAGCCACGCCGACCGGAAGTTCGGTCCCGCAACAAGAGCTCGTCCCCTCTATTGCGATTTTTACGCACCGAGCAGCCAAGTGTGAAAGGCAGATAACAGGTGTCCCAGTAACCGACCCCACAGACGTTTACCATAAATTAGCAGCATCACATCACATCACATCACTTTATTTTCCTTAAAGACCCCTTGCGGGGTGTTACATAAGGGGTGGGTTTTTATGAAGTACAGGTGTTCAAGGCAGTCATGAATGTTCCAGGGCAGGTGATGGCAGCGATATCGTGGGGAAGGCCGTTCCAGTCAGCTGCTACTCGGCAAAAAAATGAATTAGAGAAAACAGTGGTACGGGCACGTGGGCGCAAAACTTGAAGAGGGTGACTGATGCGATGGGATCTGCGCGGCGGGGGTGCGCAGATGTAGGGTTCTTGTCTGAGTGGCGAATAAAAAAACTTGTGAAATAAGACGAAACTGGCAGTGCGACGGCGAGCAGAAAGGTTAGATAGACCTGATTGCAATTTTAGAGATGATATGCTAACGTCGTATGAATACGAGGAATGAATGAATCTGGTGGCCCTGTTCTGCACAGCTTCGAGGGCGTTTGTTAGATATGCTTGGTGAGGGTTCCAGATGGCCGATGCGAATTCCAGTTTAGTTCTGATGAGTGAAGTGTATGCTTGTAGTCTTACATGTTGAGGGGCATCCCGCAGGTGACGTTTCAAGTAGCCAAGTGTTTTATTAGCTGATGATATCAGGTTAGTCACATGCAGACGCCAGGATAAATCGTTAGAAATGGTGATACCTAAGTATTTGTACGACTGGACGAGGTCGACAGAGGAGTTAGAAATTGTGTACTGGAAAACAAAAGGATTTCGGCGGCGGTGAAAAGACATATACTTACATTTGTTAGGGTTGAGTGTCATCAGCTGCTGCAAACACCAGTTTTGCACATGGTTTAGGTCAGCCTGTAGGGATTCTTGGTCAGAAGGGTTAGTGACTGAACGATAAATAACGCAGTCATCAGCAAACAGACGGATATGACAAGATACATGCTGCGGTAGGTCGTTAATGTAAATAAGGAATAACAAAGGACCGAGAACGGAACCCTGCGGGACGCCGGAGGTTACTGGAAGCGGGTGGGAGGGCTGATTATTAATGAAGACAGACTGAGAACGATGCGTGAGGAATTCTTTAATCCACGCGATGATGTTTGGATCTAGGTTCAGCTGAGAGAGTTTGAGAAGCAAGCGTTGATGAGGTACTTTATCGAAAGCCTTAGCGAAGTCTAGGAATATGGCATCAGTTTGTAGGTTAGTGTCAAGGTTGGCGTGAATGTCATGAAGAAAAATGGCTAGCTGAGTTTCGCAGGAAAATCCTTTCCGAAATCCATGCTGGGACGGATGGAAGAAGTGATTGGAATCTAGGAATCGTATGATTTGGCTGTAAATGACATGTTCCATTAATTTGCACGGTACACTTGTTAATGAAATAGGGCGATAATTAAGAGGTGAATCAGTAGTACCGGTTTTGTGGATGGGAACGACCTTCCCCACTTTCCAGTCGTCAGGAATGGCTCCTTCAGACAATGATTGCGTAAACAGTGCACAAAGGATACTGGAGCAAGCTAGTTTAGCGTTCTTTAAAATTTTTGAGTTTATATCATCTATGCCGGTAGCGGATGAGTTCTTTATTTTATCAATTATGCATGAAATTCCGCTACTGTTGAAAGTTATGGGTTCCATGGCTGTGGTGATAACAAGTGGTAATGTAGAACAGGGCAATTCGGGTTCGTCAGTAAAAACGGACGAAAAAGCAGTGTTAAACGCGTTTGCACATTCGGTATCAGTCATTGTAACACCGGCATTGTTAGTGAGGGACACCAGCTTAACCAGCATGCCTGCGCGTCTTATTTTCCAGCAATCCCCTTCCAGCTTTCCGCGGGAAGCTCGCATGATTTCGTGCCTACGTTTCGTAGCGCTCCCTTCTTTCTCTTTTCCTAATGAACTCAGATGAGGGAAGTCAGGAATGAAAGTAAACATTGGCGAGCAAGAGAAAACCTCGCGCGCTGCTCTGTCATCATCATCACCAGCCTGGCTATACCCACTGCAGGGCGAAGACCTCTCCCAGGCGCTGCTCTGTGTTTGCTACTAGATCATTTGCAGTCCATTTGCCGACGCCGCTGACGACCGTCTTCAAAGAGGACCATTCCTAGCATGTGTCGCCCGCCGAGC